>NW_027530642.1:1308367-1642249 GCF_008692635.1 Crocuta crocuta
AGACATGGCAACAGAGAGTTGTCCCATAAACTACTGTTCCTTGTACTTCTGTTTTTTTTTTTTTATCTAGAGAAAAAAAATCTGATTTTCACACTTTTGCAGAACAAATAGAACTGTGACTTTTGTTTCACATTGTACTTTTGTGTTCTTTGGAAAGGTTTGGCACTTTCCAAGTGATCACATTTTTCTGCTCCTTTCTCATATCACGGGAACAGGTTTAGATGTTATGCCAGGTCACTAGGGAAGAGCACTCTAAGATGCTGATGCTTCACTTAAGGTGATTGAGTCATAGTTGGATTCAATAAATGTTAAAAAGAATTTTTAAAATAATTTTAATTTATAATGTTTTAAGAATTATAGACAATAACTGCCATTATTAATAAGTATAATAATAATTAATACTATTATTACTTTGAGTAGATCTGCATAAAATGGCCCTCAGGTAACAAATGGTAGCCCCAAAATCTAAGAACTTCATTCACAGCATGTTATGTCTATATCATTTTCAACACTTCCTCCTGAAAAATGATGCCATGCAGAGGATACAAAACAAAAGTACAAACTTCCAGGTCACAATGAATGGCAGGGTCAGGGCCACCAGAGAAGTGTAGGAGTCTGTGTACCTCTTCTTGACCTTTAACATGGGAGCTTTTATGGCTATGGAGAAGCAAGTCACCAAATCATGGAATCAGAGTTAAAAGGAGCATGAGGACCTAGTTCAAGGGTCATTCTTTTATGGACCAGGCAGAGCATACACATAAGTGAACTGGCATGGTGGTGGTGTACTTGACCAACCAAGGAGCAATGAATGTTCTGTCCTGAGAAGACAGTTACAAATCAGAACCGGCAACTTGTTTTTATGCAAGAATGTGGGCCCACTCTTGCCAGATCTGCAGATATTCCAAGCAAAGGCAGAACTCTAGAATTTATGTAATATTTCCCTATTTTTCAAAACATGGTGAAGTTCAAAGCAGGTTGCAAAGGAGTACTCAGCCCATAGACCTCCCATTTGTCACTCTGACTTTGTAAAGACTACAACATTTTAAAGAGGGGAATCTGAAGTCTAGAATGGGGAAGGGATTCTTCAAAGACCATATGGTTAGTCAACAGTAAAGACAGAGGCAGACAACAACAGAATCTGTACCTTTAATTATAGAAGTACTGATAATTTATTTCTCATGCATTATCTTTTCTCTCAGGCACATCTTGCTACATCTAGCATTTGGCAAAAGTCTCAACTACAGTGATACAAGCAGAGGACTTCTCATCTATAGTTGGTTCATATGGTTTTCCAGAAAACAAACACAAAAACAAACAACAGCATGCTGGTTTGGGTAAGAAATGTAGCCCAGATGGATTCAAACTACTTGGAGGGGAAAAAAAAAGAGATGTATTTAAGCTGAATTATTATTATTTTTGTGCTTCTACAAGCAGTTTACATCTGGAATGAGTTATCCAGTTAACGTAATGAGATTTGGGGCCATAATCATCTTTAAATAGGAGAAAGGAATTATGGAGGAACTTAATTACCAATCTAAAATTCCTACCGGGACTTAGAAAGTTTTCGTTACAGCCCCATTTTGAGATCTAAGTACCCAGTGACTTGGAAAAGTCACTTTACCTCTACAGCTCCCCTGAGGTGATTAATCTCCCTCAATTCCAAAATTGTTTAACCTTTTCTATTTTTTAATGATTAAAACAAGTATTTAGCAATCTAGCACTTAGGACAAGACAACAAAGCACTCAATGCCACAATGGAGGAATCCATGAAGGAAGTAACACTGGGTGTGTTGCCCTTGGCCTTGGGTATTAGAATTTCTCTCTTTACTGCTTTTAAGAGCCCAGCCCTGAAGCTGAGACTGCCATTGCTTCTAGGGAAACATTGTGAAATGAAGGGAACAATTTGCCAAGAGAGAACATCGTGTAAAAACTTAACCCCACATTTAAGTACATTACCTAAAAAGTCTGAATCCTCTAAATTTCTGGGTCCTAGGTCTTCAAATCTAGTTCATGGCTTTATTTGAAGGAAAGTATTTTTCAGGTGCTACAGACTGAATTATGTTCCCCCTAAATTCATATATTAAAACCCTACCCTTCTGTGTGGTTGTATTTGGAAGTAAAGTTTTTAGGAAGTAATTACAGTTAAATGAGGTCATAAGGGTGGAGTCCTAATCTATTAAAGACACTTGGTAGCTCTCTAAGAAGGGAAGGGATCTCTCTATTCCCACCACATGCATACCCAAAAACAAAAAAACAAAACAAAACAAACAAAAAGTCCATGCGAAGACAGAGAGAAAGCAGCTGGGGGCACCTTGATCTTAGATTTCCCAGCCTCTGTAACTGTGAGAAATAAATGTCTATTGTTTAAGCCCCCGGTCTGTGGTATTTTGAAGTTGCATTTGAGCTGACAAAGACACCAAATCTCCATCTCATACACTGGAATGATGCTTTTACTATTAGATGCACATTCACATTCATTTTATGCTCCCATACACACTGGGCAATAGAAAAGTTAAGAGTCCTTGATGTCCTGATGTGGAGACAAACACAGATACTGAAGAGACTTGATCAAATCATAAAGCATGTGTGTGGCAGAGACAGTGTCAGACCTTGGGAACAGCTCCACACCCAGCTCTTCTTCCCTGCCCTAGAAGCAGATGCTCCCATGTTGGAGATCAGCTTTGTCCAACTGTAAACTCTTCTATCAAAGGGACCTTGATGACACTGTGCTAGCTTCCCACTGGTCACCTTTCACCCTACAGCATGTTTCTAATTAGTATAAGAGGGAAAGGGGGTGACACTTTGAAGCTGGGGCAGAGAAAGGAGGAGTGACTGAAGGATTAATTGCCTGCCAGCTGTCAGGATAGTAATTAAATTCAGGTTGTTGACTCCAGACTTGTTTTGATTATGTGAAAGGAATCTCCAAATACAGCCACAATTTCCACTGTCTTCTACTTTTTTACAGAAGGCAGGGTGACCTAAACATGCAAACATAGAGAATGACACATACTTGGCCAGTAGCCAAGCCAAGCACCCTCCTGGTGTTGAGGGACTCTCTTTCAGGACTCTTTATAAAACAAAACTGCTCAACTTGTGTGCATATACAGGACCACCTTTGGAGAAAATGATGTCTACATAATAGGAAATCATTTAAAAAGATGAGGTCTGATGGATGTGGGGGGGAGGGGGGATGGGCATGGAGGGGGGCATGAGCACTGGGTGTTATATCGAAACCAACTTGACAATAAACTATTTGTAAATAAATAAATAAATAAAAAGACGAGGTCAGAGATGCCTGGGTGACTCAGTTGGTTAAGCATCTGACTTTAGCTCAGCTCATGATATTGCAGTTCACCCTGCATCAAGCTTGCTGCTGTCAAAGTGGAGCCCACTTTCGATCCTAGGTCTCCCTCTCTCCTTGCCCCTTCCCCACTTGTGCACTCTCTCTCTTTCTCTTTCTCTCTCTCTCTCTCAAAAATAAACATTAAAATCATATATAAGGTCAGTATGTCATTCACAGGCTCAGTGAGTTTAAACCATTCCAAAGAGATGTTGAGGTCCTTAAGCAGTGATGCTGAATTGGAGGTCTGGATTCTTAGGTAGAAATTCTGGATCCTAGTGAAGGTTCTACATT
Organism: Crocuta crocuta; assembly: GCF_008692635.1. Lineage (NCBI taxonomy): Eukaryota > Metazoa > Chordata > Mammalia > Carnivora > Hyaenidae > Crocuta > Crocuta crocuta. The sequence continues at coordinate 1,312,002 of NW_027530642.1, forward strand.
CAGTCTTTGTGACTTTGAGCACAATGTATTTTACCTTTCAACCTCAGGTTAAATCCCTATCCCACCCCTTCTGAAAGAATGAGAAGATAAGAACAAAGTGATTTTCTTCCAGTGCTAAGAACCCTTGAATATGACTTTTCCACTTTCCATGAAAATCTGTTCATGTCTAAATATTCCAGGCTTTTTCCTTAACAAAATTGTACCTACTGAGAAGCCAGAAATTTCCCTGGCCTCCAGGTACCTAGGAAAAAGAACACCTGTCTATAGAGATAGAACAAATTAGCTGCTCACATGTTGTGAACTTTAATGATCCTGAAGTCTGCTTGTACCTGTTCCTTGATGACTGGATTTCCTTTTGGTGAGAAAAGTCTAACAGCCCTCAGAGTCAGACTTATAAGTATAAAACCCTCAGGAAAGGGGTCATCTTCCAAGGTGAAGATGACTTATGTCGGAGTCTTCAATGGATAAAATTACTTAGATGCTAACTATATCATGTAATTCCTTGACATCTAAGGGTGGGGTGGGACAAAAAAAAAAAAAAGAAAGGGGGTAACCATACACTTTGTCCAAAACTAGTTCTGCCTAGCAAGACTTAATACCAAGATAAAATTGTATTCCTTGCCTGAAAGACAAAGAAAATGCACACGGAGACAAGCCACTAGCACAGAGCTTAGGTCTTGGTCTTCTCATTAGAAGACTAAGAACAATAATGATTCCAACACAGAGCTACTGCAAGCATCTAAAGTGGAAAGAGTTGTTCAGCTGAACTTTTGTAGGATTGAATTAAAAAACTAGTAACTGTTATAGAGGACTGAATATGGGTCAGGAACTCTGATAAGCACTTTCCTTTCATTACCTCATTTAACCCCCAGATCCACCTTGTGATGCACGTACTATCACTCCCTCCCACACTCAGCATTTTCAGCCAGAGGTTTAGAGCTGTTAAGTCACTTTCTCAAGGAAAGCACTTGATAAATTATAAATCCAGGATTCAGGTAAGCCTTTCTAATTTCAGAAACTGCATTTTAAACTAACCCAAACCCTGTCATGTAAGAATGGGTTTCCTTTCACTGAACATGTCCAAACAGAGGATAGAAAAATGAGTTCCATGAGTGTGAAATTTTTGTATTAGGTTGGAACCAGACTATGGAGTCTTCTAAGGCTCATTCTTAGAGAATGCAGGCTCTACAAACATGGTCAGTGGTTTAAATACCAGCTCATCCTTAGTTTGGGCATTCTTTTAATGGCTGAGCAGAGCTGCAATCAGAGGTGAGTCCAGTTCTAAAACATGAAAACTGTCTTTCTTCCTGTGAGAATTTGCCTTTTGTCTCCTTTGTTGGAAATTGCTCAGTTACCCATTGATTTTTCAGAATATGCATTTTGTTCCTTCTCATCCTATTACTCATTATCTAATCCTCTTTATTTGGTGTACTCCACCATGGGCTCTGGTGCTGAATCCCCATGCCCTCTCATTAACCCAATTTTCTTTCTCATGATCTGCAACAAAACCATGACTAATATCCCTTTCCTGGCTCTATGCTATGGGCCCTGCATATTTGCCACAAGTTAATGGGAACAAAAAGATAATTAATCCACCCAGGTACCATTACTTCTGTGGAAAAGTCTATTGTTCATTTTTTTAGAAGCTTGTAAGGAACCTTTATTCAATAGGAAATTTGCCTTTGGATAGAACAGTAACATCTACATCGCTCTAGCTTCTGCTTATGGCCTGATTTTAATCAGTATTTACCAAGAACCTACTACACATGCAGAACTCTTCTTAAAGAATAAACTTCAAAAATTACAAAGAAGACTCTTTTTCCTCTTGATGTGGATGGGAAAAAATTATTATACAGAAGTTAATTTCACATAATTAAAATTAATCTTTCTCAGTCCTGAAATATAAATTAGCCTTTTTCCCTGTAAAATATCTATAATAAATTAAACATTTCCTCATCTGCTTTAACAGAACATACATGTAGCTAGATCAACCTCCTTCTTGACTACTTAGAGTCCGGTACATAAATGACTATGCAATGTCACACACATTAACTCTCTTGGGGACCCACCAGGCTTTTTGCTTTCACATTAACTACACAAAGCGCTGTACTTCAGGAAATCTTGAACCTTTTATACGTTACATGTTTTCCACTACTACCACCCACCAACACATACACTAATTGAGCAAAATCTCTGTCTTTAGCTCCACATTCTGAATTGTACTTCTTTATCTTCTAAGAAAATGCTAGTCGTTTATCTGCACCTATGGCTACCTACAATTCCTCCCATCAACAGGCAGATCTATTTGAATCTGGATCAGCTCTATGAGTTGCTTTGAATTGAATTGAATCTGTTCTTTGAACAGAATTCTTCAGAGGTTATGCTATGCTACCTCTGGACCTAGCCCTTAGCAGTCTCGACAGCTTCACCCTAGAAAGCCAGCCTCCATGTTGAAAAGAAACGGAGAACAGACTGTGGAAAAACGAGAGCCCACCAGGAGATAGAGACCCTGGAGGTCTCAATGGACACTGTAGCCACATTCCAGATCCTAGCTGAAGGTAGCCATTTGAATGGCTTCAGCTCACATGAAGCAGATCCACCCAATGGAGCTCAGTAAACCTCAGATTCATGAAAAAGATTAACTGTTGTTGATCTAAGCCACTAAGTTTTGGGGTAGTAAAAAAGATTTTGAAATCGTATATAAGGGAATAAAAAAGTTCCGAATAAGCATTTAGGTCACTCTATAAATTAAATATATCATACTTAAAGATAGTGGAGTAAGAAGACCTTAAGCTCACCTCATCCCACAGATACAATTAGATAACCCTTACATAAATGTAAGTAATCCAGAAAAGAATCCCGAGACTGGCAGAACAAACTCCACAACGAATGGTAGAGAAGAGGCCACATTAAAGAGGGTAGGAAAGGCAGAGATATGGTAGAGAACTAACTGGACAATAGCCTTCCACAGGGTGGGGGCCATGGAAGGGTGGAGGGAACCCTGGGCATGGATAAGGGAAAGAAACAGACTATCACACCAGGAAGCCTGCAAAAGGAAGACGTAACATTTGGCTGTGAAAGTAAGAGGGGCTGAATTTCCTGAGTTCTTGCAACCAGTGGGACTTAAAGCCTGGAATTTTAAAATTTAGCAGCTTATAAAAGTCTAGCTTCTGGGAGAGCCCTGAGGGCAATAGGAAGCTGAGCTCCTAACCTTAAAGAGACAGGACAACAAAAAGCCTGTGGAGTTACAGTGTAGAACCAGCAGTTTGAAAAAAGACAGAGGCACACAGGAGGAATAGTAGTTCACGAATTTCAGAGTGTGTCCTGCAGGGGCAGGTTCAGACAGAGACTCCTGGGAACAAAGGAGCTGTCAGGTGCCATCTCCCTCCACAACACCCCAGCATGGTCACCTGTGGGAACCAGCAGAGCACCAACAATCACTGCCTAATTTGTTTACACTGCACCCTGCCCCCTCCTCTGTGCTTCATTGGACCAGTGTTTCTCAGTCATATTTGCCTCAGTCCCAGCACTGCAAATCCCCTCCCCCTGAAGACCAGCACAAACCTTGCCAACACTAAACATCCCTACTAGGAAGCTTTGTGGGGCCTCGGTCTCAGAGGCAGTGGTTTCGCAAGCAGATCTGCATGCACTTTGTTAAAACTGCATGCCCCATCCTGACAGAGATCAAACACTTCCCACAGAAGGCAAAGATAGCCTTGTAGGACAACTGGACTGAAAGAAAAACCCCCCCAATACACAATAGCAGGGCACATGCAACATACATAGGAGACACTCTCTAAATTGCAAGGTTCTGATGAACAGGGGACACCTCACCACAGGGAAATATAGGACCTCTTTGTCATAAGACCACTACTTTCAAGAGCAGAAGAAACAGTGGGAAACAGAAACAGAGTTACACAAAATAAGAAGATAGAGGAATATGTCCCAAATAAAAGAATAAGACAAAACCACAGCAAGAGACTTAAACAAAACAGATATCAGTAATATGCTTGTTATAGAATTTAAAGTAATGATCATAAAGATATTCACTGACTTGAGAAATGGGTGCAGGACAAGAACAAAACCCTTAACAAAGAGATAAGAAAGAACCAATAAGAAATGAAGAATACAGTCAATAAAAGTAAAAGTACACTAGATGGCATAAATAGCAGGCTTAGAGGAAGCAGAGAAGCAAATTAGTGACCTAGAAGACAGAGTAAAGTAATCAAGCAAAGCAAGTGACAGGAAAAAAAATGAGAATAGACTTAAGGAATTCAGTAACACCATAGATGTCATTATGTACTTATATGTAATTATACATAGATGTAACTATATTCACATTATAAGGATTCCAGAAGAACAAGAGAGAGAAAATTGGACAGAAAATAATTTATTTGAATAAATAATAGTTTAAACTTCCAAAATCTAGGGAAGGAAACAGATATCTAGGAGGCACAGAAATCCCCCAACTAAATCAACTCAAGGAGATCTATACCAAGACATATAGTAATTAAGGTGGTGAAAGTAGTGCTGAAGAATTTTAAAAGCAGCACAGCAAAATAAAGCAGTTACATACAAGGGAAACGCTCAAGGTCACCAGATAATTTTTCAGCAGAGACTTTCCAGGCCAGAAGGGAGTGGAATGATATATTCAAACTGAAGAGAAAGAAAGAAAAGAAAGAAAGAAAAGAAAGAAAGAAAGACAAGACAGAAAGAAAAGAAAGAAAGGAAAGAAAGAAAGAAAGACAAGACAGAAAGAAAAGAAAGAAAGAAACGGAAAGGAAAGGAAAGGAAGAAAGGAAGAAAGGAAGAAAGAAGGAAGGAAGGAAAAAGAAAGAAAGAAAAAAGAAAAAACATCTGTAGCCAAGAATGCTCTATCCAGTATGCTATCACTCAGAATAAAGGAGAGATCAAAATTTTCTCAGAAAAACAGAAGCTAAAATATTTCATGACCACTAAACCAGCCCTACAAGAAATGTTAACAGAGACCATTTGAGTGAAAAGGACAAAAGTAAAAGTAGGAAAAATAGGAAACACAAAAGCAGAGTATCTGTACAAATCGGTCAAGGGACTCACAAAATAAAAGGATATACTATATGATACCATATACCAAAAATGTGGGGGAGAGAGAAGTAAATATTTAGTTCAAACTTAAATGACCATCAACTTAATATAGACAGCCATATACAGATGCTATATACAAACCTAATGATAAAAACACAAATAAAAAAACCAGTAATAGATATACAATGGATAAAGAAAAAGGAATCCTAGGATGTCACCAAAGAAAGCCAGCAAATTATGAGAGAGCCAGAGAAGAAAAGATCAGAGAAGAACTACAAAAACAACCACAAAACAAGTAGCAAAATGGCAATAAATACATATATATCAACACTTACTTTGAATGTAAATGAATTAAATGCTCCAATCAAAATACCATAAAGGACAGAATGGATTAAAAAAAACAACAACACCCATCTATGTGCTGTCTACAAAGACTCATTTCAAACCTAAAGACACATACAGATTAAAAGCTAAAAGCGAGGGAACAGAGAAACATTTATCATGCAAATGAATGTCAAAAGAAAGCTGGAGTGGCAATACTTCTATCAGACAAAATAGACTTTAGAACAAAGACTGTGACAAGAGACAAAGAAGGACACTAGATAATAATCAAGTAAAAAATCCAACAAGAAGATAAAACAATTATAAATATTTATGCACCCAACATGGAAACACCAACTACATAAAAGTTAATAATAAAAAGGAATTAATTGATAGTAATACACTAATGGTAAGAGGCTTTAACCTCCCCACTTACATCAATGATCAGATCATCCAAACTGAAAATCAACAAAGAAGCAGTGGCTTTGAATGACACACTTGACCAATGGATTTAACAGATCTATTCAGAATATTACATCCTAAAACAACAGAATCCATACTCTTTCCAAATGCACAGAGAACATTCTCTAGAACACACCCCTAACTAGGCCACAAAGCAAGTTTAAACAAATTCAAAAAAATCAGTCATACCATACATCTTTTCTGACCACAACACTATGAAAGTAGAAGTCAACCACAGGAAAAAAAATATCTGGAAAAAGCACAAATACATGGAAGTTAAATAACATGCTTACTAATGAATAGGTCAACCAAGAAATCAAAGAACAGCAAAAAATTACATAGTGAGAAATGAAAATGAAAATGCAATGATTCAAAATCTTTGGGATGCAGCAGAAGTGGTATCAAGAGACAAGAAAAATCTCAAATAAACAACCCAGTCTTAAACCTAAAGAAGCTAGGAAAAGAAGAACAAACCCAAAACAAACAGAAGGAAGGAAACAATAAAGATTAGAGCAGAAATAAAGGACATAAAAACTAAAAATACAATAGAACAGAAAAAATAAAACCAGAAGGTCGTTCTCTAAAGAAAAAAAATAAGAAAATTGATAAATCTTTAGCTAGACTCATAAAAAATAAAATAAAAAATAACTTAAAAAAACAGAGAACTCCAACAAAATTACAATTGAATGAGGAGAAATAACAACGGACACCACACAAATACAAATGATTATAAGAGATTATGAAAAATTATGTCAAAAAATCGGACAAGCTAGAATAAATGAGATAAATTTCTAGAAACTTAATTGAAGTATTAAGAAATAGAAAATCTGAAGAGACTGATTACCAGCAATGATACTGAGTCAGTAATCAGAAACCCAGGACCAGATCGCTTCACAGGGGAATTCTATCAAACATTGAAGAAAAGTTGATGCCTATTTTTCTTAAACTTTTCCAAAAAAAAAAAAAGTAACAAAAAGAAAAGTAAGGAAAATGTCCAAATTAATTTTATGAGGCCAGCATTACCCTGCTATCTACAACAGATAAAGACTCCACAAAAAGAGAGAAAGAGGAGAAAAAAAGAGAACCATAGGCCAATATCTCTGGTGAATATAGATCCCAAAAAAAAAAAATCCTCAAAATATCAGCAAACTGAATCTAATATACATTTAAAAAATCATTCAGTCATTCACCATGATGAGTGGAATTTATTCCTGGGATGCCAGGGTGGTCCAATATTTGCAAATCAATCAACATGATACATCACATCAATAAGAGAGAGCATAGAAAACCATATGATCATTTCAATATATACAGAAAAAGCATTTGACAAAGTACAATATCCATTCATGATAGAAACTCTCAACAAAATAGGTTTAGAGGGAACATATCTCAACATAATAAAGACCTTATATGAAAACTCCACAACTAACAGCATATTCAATGGGGAAAAAAACAACAACAAAAAACACAGAGATTTTCCTCATGGATGCTCACTCTCACCACTTTTATTCAACATAGTACTCCAAGTCCTAGCTATAGCAATTGGACAACATAAAGAAATAAAAGGCATCTAAACTGGAAAGGAAGAAGTAAAACTTCCACTATTTGCAATGGAATGATATACTATATGAAGAAAACTCTAAAGATTCCACTAAAAACTACTAGAACTGATAAATGAACTCAATGAAGTTACAGGATACAAAATCCACTGCATGTCTATACACTAATAATGAAGGAGAAATTAAGAAAACAATCCCAAATGCAATTGCACCAAAAATAATAAAATACCTAGGAATAAGTTTAACCAAAGAGATGAAACACCTGTATTCCTAAAACTATAAAACACTGATGAAAGAACTTCAAGATGACACCAAGAAATGGAGAAAACATTCCATGCTCATGGATTGGAAAAACAAATACTATTAAAATGTCTGTATTACCCAAAGCAATTTACAGATTTAGTGCAATCCCTATGAAATACCAATAGCATTTTTTCCACAGAATTAGAGAATTGAACAAACAATTCTCAGATTTGTATGGAACCACAGAAAACCCTGAATTACCAAAGCAATGTTAAAAAAAGAAAAACAAAATGGAGGCACCACAATTCCAGACTTCAACTTTTATTATGAAACTGTAGTGATCAAAACAGTATGGTACTGGCACAAAAACAGACACATGGATCAAGAGAACAGAATAGAAAGCCCAGAAAAAAAACCCCACGATTATACAGTCAATTAACCTTCAACATAGGAGGCAAGATTATACAATGGGAAAAAGTCCCTTCAACAAATAGTGTTGGGAAAACTGGACAGCTACAGGGAAAAGAGTGAAACTGGCCCACTTTCTCACACCATACACAAAAATAACTCAAAATGGATCAAAGACCTAAATGTGAGACCTGAAATTATAAAAATCCTAGAAAAAAGAACAGGCAGTAATTTCTCTGACATTAACTCTAGAAATATCTTTCTAGATAGGTCTCCTGAAGCAAGAGAAACAAAAGCAAAAATAAACTACCGGGACTATATCAAAATACAAATCTTCTGGACAGGAAAGGAAACAATCTACAAAACTAAAAGATAACATACTGAATGGGAAAAGATTTTTGAAAATATCATATCCAATAAGGGGTAAATATCCAAAATATATAAAGAACTTCTACAACTCAACACCAAAAGTACAATTTAAAAATGGGCAGAAGACATGAACAGACATTTCTCCAAAGACCTACAGATGGCCAACACATACATGAAAAGATGCTCAACCTCAGACATCATCAGAAAAATGTAAATCAAAACTACAATAAGATATCGCCTCACACCTGTCAGAAGGGCTAAAACCAAAAACTCAAGAAACAAGTGTTGGTTAGAATGAGAATGTGGAGAAAAAGGAATCTTCATGCACTGTTTGTGGGAAAGCAAATTGGTGTAGCCACTCTAGAAAAACAGTAAGGAGTTTCCTCAAATAGTTACAAATAGAACTCTCCCACCCTAGTAATCACACTACCGGGTATTTACCCAAAGAATATGAAAATACTAATTCAAAGAGAAATATGCATCCCTTATTGCAGCGTTGTATACAATAGCCAAACTATGGAAATAACCCATGTCCATCAACTAATGAATTAAGAAGATGTGGTATGTATGTATGTATATGTAGAAACACGTATATATATATATATATATATATATACACACATGTATATGCATATATAATGTAATATTACTCAGCCATAAACAAGAATAAAATCTTGCTATTCCAACAACAGGGATGGAGCTAGAGAGTATAATTTTAAGTAAAATAAGTCAGAGAAAGACAAATACTATATGATTTTGTTCATATGTGGAATTTAACAACCAAAATAAATGAACAAAGGGGAAAAAAGATACAAACCAAAAAAAACATTTTCTTAACTAAAGAGAACAAACAGATGGTTATGGGGGGGCGGGGGATAGAGAATGAGTGAAAAAAAATGAAGGAGATTAAGAAAAAAAATTATGTATATCATACTTAGTAATGTACTATGATATCTAGTTAGAATAATCAGAAAGCTAGCTTTCTATCTTTCTAATTATGGCCATATTCCATAAAGTTGGTGTTGATAGAGAACTGTCAGAAAGCAGAGAGAAGTCTGTTCTTAAATGTGTCTCAGGAAAAATGCAAAGGCAGGGCCAAACATGGTATAAGGCTTGATGGGAACATGAGATGGTTAAGGAAACCAAAAAAATTTTATGTTAGGAACTAAGAATATAAAGGGGAGAAAGAATGGATAGTAGGACGGCAAATGAAGAATCTTATGAGGATTTGCTAGGTAGCTGAGACCTTTCTCAGAGATGTTTTTGGAGCCATAGATTGTCAATTCTAAACACAAATAATATAAGAATAGCTGTTGCATTCTTAGCTGTGACTAACTGTAAGTCTACAGTTTGGCTTGAAGGGTTTTATAAACAAAATTATTAGGTAAGTTGATTAAAGTATAAAGCTGGCAATATTCAGTTAATTTTTTCAACATGTATTCAGTACATGTTCTAGATGATAAATACAAATCCATGGCCTAGATAGTGGAGATCAAAACAAAAAAAAAATCCTATACATATTTTGAAGTATTTAAGCAACAAAATCAGTAGAATGTACTGATTAACCACACATGGTAGAGAGGTGAGAGGGAAGATGCTGGCCAAGTTTTATTTAAAAACAAATGCATATCCTTTATTCAATTCACATTTTAAAAAGAACACTTCAGATTTTAAAGGTTAAGTAGTATACAGTAGAAAGAGTACAATACTGCCAGTTAGAAAATTTAGATTCTATTCTCATTTTTTGCCATTGGCTACGTAACCTTCCCTTGCTAAAGGAATTAAGAGGCTTCATTCCAGATAAGGTAGGAAATCCACTGATCTTTGAAAAACAGGAGGCTTCAACTTGATGGTGGGAGCCAGGCTGGTGCTGCAAACAGAGGAAACATCTCCTCTCTCTGACTATCTGGCAGGGGGCCACATAATACACTGACTCCATTTGGCAGCAGTAAAGTAGTTAATGGAAACTCCTCTTTCAAGATGTGACATGTTCCGCGTGATCTGTCAGAAGGAAAGTTTACATAATGAAGAGTACTGGCATGGATCAAAGCCATCTGGAATAGCCCAATTCCCCTCTGGGTATCTTGCGACTGGGGAGTCCTTATGAGAGCAAAGCAGAGAGATGATTTCTGGTTCCATGAACAGTTAGGCAAGGGGATTAGGTCTTGATACTAAAAAAGTCAAGATTAGAAGTTTAATTTTTAGAGGGTCAATGAAGTAATGTTTCGGTAGAGGACCACCCAGAACATTTTCACTGTAAATCTAGCAATAAACAGTCCTCTGTTTCAAGTTGTCTTCTCTTCCACTCACTCCATGAAGTTTAAGTAGCTCAGGCATGCAGTAGCACTCCATTGCTCAAGATCTAAAAAACTGGTTCTGGGGTGGGGCATGGGAAATATGTGAATGCTTTTTTTTTTTTTTAATGTTTTTAAAATTTATTTCTGAGAGAGAGAGACAGCGTCAACAGGGGAGGGGCAGAGAGGGAGACACACACAGAATCCGAAACAGGCTCCAGGCTCTGAGCTGTCAGCACAGAGCCTGACGCGGGGCTCAAACCCACGAACCATGAGATCATGACCTGAGCCAAAGTCGGATGCTTAAATGACTAAGCTACCCAGGCGCCCCAGGAAATATGTGAATCCTAACAGAGAAAATCTCTTTTCTGGAAATGTAGGGGCCAAGGATCTCTCCCTCTCAGCTGTGCTCACTAGCAATCCCCTTCCCCTCTTCCCCTTACACACACACCACACTCTTGATTTCAATCTGCAAAGATGTAGCTCTAGGAGCTAGCTTGCACTTCTCTGACCACTCTGACAGGGGAAGTTCACACAGCCAGTGGCAGAATTGAGACTAGAATCCAGATTTCCTAACTGCCACTCTTTTGTTCTTCCTGCTATGTGCTACTTAATCTTTAAAACATGGAAAGCTCTTCTGAAAATATGAGATGAGTAACTAAGTGAAAAGAGGGATTATCTGACAATGGAACCAATACAGAGAACAAGGAGATGACTGATAGGCCATTACTTCATTATTTAAGTCCTGAAGCCAGCCCTGTCTCTGGACTTTTTATAGGAGCCAACATATTCCTTTGATTTTTAGGCCACTACATTGTGGTTACTTATAATACAAAGATTCCTAATTGACACAGACTTTTCTTTCTCTGAATCCAAAGTACTGGTAATGCCTAGTTGTTTTTTTTTTCCAGCATATGACATTAAAAATTAAAGAAGGTATAGAGGAGACTCTACTCTTCCTTCCCTCCATCAGGGCGGAGGGAGAAGGGCTGAGGAAGAAAGAGAGGAGAAGGGGGAAAAGGGGAGGGGAAAGGGAGAGGAGGAAGAGGAAGAAGAGGAAAAAGAAGAAGGGCAAATGGCCTCTATTCTGGCTTCAAATTATGTCCACATTTTATTCAATCTCCCAGGACATGACAGAAGGAGGACCTCAGGGTCCCTGTAAGTAAGAGGCAGATTATGCCTCATGCCATACCTTCCTTTCTAATGAGGATGTTAGAGTATGAAATGACAAAATGCTTCTGAAGGAATTTTGGCAAGTCTACAGTCTGGTATTTCTGGTGTGATGATTAGCTCAAAATACATGCTCTTATTTATATGCCCAATTTAGATCACATTCATTTATGAAAAACAACCTGCCGATACAAAATACAAGTACATGTTTGGTGTTGGACTAGACAGGATGAGAGGTTTAAACAGTGATTCAAGTCAAAATTAGTCATTAGAGATTAATAATTAGCACATCTGGAATACATACTTTTCTTTTGCTGAAAGTTCTATTTCTAGAAAACAAAGCACATAATGACATTTTACATTTTTTTCTGTAACAGCTAAAGGTGATTTCCTTGGCTCTAGGACCCAAACAATTATACCATGATTCTACAGAGAAAGTATATAAGCATTTCACCAGAATTTACATTCTAAAATACAAATTCTTGATGATTTTTAAAATCAGTGAAGCTCACAAAAGTGACAGCTGAAAAACAGCCATTTGCAACACCCCCTACCATAATTTCATCAGTATAATGACTATCTCCATGGATAGATCACTAATCTCTGTAGTTTGAATATCTATATATTTAGAGAGGAAACTCCAAATCAAGGATTGACAGCTTTAAAAATAAAGCTATTTTGCTATAAAAATAAACCTATAGCTATATAAGCTATATATTGCTTATATTGCTATTATGCTATTGACAAGCTATTTTAAGTCAATTTTCCATTCTCTTCTTCACTTCTGTGTTTTCCCTCAAAAGCTTTCAGGAAATAAGTGTTCTCAGACCTCATAAGCTACTTTCCTTCTAATAATGTTTAAAAAAAATGAAAAGAATAGTTCTCTTACTTTTAGTCGTTTATAATTGATTACTAATATTAAAAACATTTTTACGGGGTGCCTGGGTGGCTCAGTCGATTAAGCATCCGACTTCGGCTCAGGTCATGATCTCATGGTTTGTGGGTTCAAGCCCCATGTCAGGCTCTGTGCTGACAGCTAGCTCAGAGCCTGGAGCCTGCTTCAGATTCTGTGTCTCCTTCTCTCTCTCTGACCCTCCCCTGCTCATGCTGTGTGTGTGTGTGTGTGTGTGTGTGTGTGTGTGTGTGTGTGTCTCAGAAATAAATAAAACATTAAAGAAAATAAAGTAAAAACATTTTTCCAGTTTATTTCATTTTGAATAGGGGAGGAGCAGAGAGAGAGAGAGGGAGAGAGAGAATCCCAAACAGGATCCACACCGTCAGCATGGAGCCTAACCAGTGGTTTGACACCACACCATCAGATCATGACCTGAGTTGAGGTCAGACATTCAACCAACTGAGCTACTGAAGTGCCTCAAAAACAACATTTTAAAATAGTATTTAGTTTGTTTTATTTATCTCAAGCATGGACTTTGTTTAATTCAAGTTTTTGTTTTATGGGAGGCAATGTTATTATCATAGTTAATCACATACACAGTAGGCAGATGATCAAATGTGATAAGTAGATGCTGTGAGATGCTCTTGCATGTGGGCTCTGTGGAGAATAATCCATTAGGAAGTGGCCATGGTGCTAGAAAAGAGACCCAGGTACTCCTCAGGAGATAGCATGGAATCAGCACACACACTGCCTGGTTTTTACATGACGAGGCTCTTGCCTCCTTTCCAACTTCTTGTAGACACCACTTCTTAGCAGTCTCCAGCTACTTTTTCAGTCCCTCAAAGGTGCTAAGCCATCTCCCTATGAGTGGATTCTTCCCTCAGTTCCCTGAGAGTCTTTCTCTTAACTGGCTCTTTCTCAATCTTCAGATCTCAAGTTCATGTGGTAACATGTTTTGCCAGATCAACCCTTAAAACACATTCCCTCTCATTTTTCTCTAACTCAGGAAGAAATTTTTCTTATTTCATAGCACCAAAGGTAATGGGTACTTATTCCTTAAAGTGTTATCAGTTTATTGTCACTCACTCTTTCTGTCAGTGACAGACAATAGAACTATGCTTTGCAACTCAGTAGACACTAGCTGTGTGTAGCTATTTATATTTAGATTAAAGTTACAGTTTGCCCTTGAACAACTAGGAGGTTAGGGGCTCCTACCCTCTACATTCAAAACTCTGCTTGTTACTTTTGACTCTCCCAAACCTAACTACTAGTAGTTTGTTGTTGACTAGAAGCCTTACTGACAACGTAAATAGTTAAAACATACTTTGTATGTTATATGTACTGTATACTGTATTCTTACAATAAAGCCAGAGGTGAGAAATGTTAAGAAAATCGTAAGGAAAATACACATACAGGGCTGTACTGTAAAAAATCCACATATAAGTGGACTGACATAGTTCAAACATGTGCTGTTCAAGGATCAACCGTACATCTATACATTAAATTACAAATTCAGGGGGCGCCTGGGTGGCTTAGTTGGTTAAGCGTCCGGCTTTCGCTTAGGTCATGATCTCGCGGTTCGTGGGTTCGAGTCCCGCGTCGGGCTCTGTGCTGACAGCCAGCTCAGAGCCTGGAGCCTGTTTCAGAGTCTGTATCTCCCTCTCTCTCTGACCCTCCCCTGCTCACACTGTCTCTCTCTCTCTCTCTCCTAGAAATAAAATTTTAAAAAAATTACAAATTCAGTTTCTTAGTCACTCCAGCTACACTTTAATAATCATAGTAGCTAATGGGTACCATATTGGACAACACAAATATGTATCATTTCTATCACTGTAGAAAGTTCTATTAGAGAACATTGTTCTTAGAACTAAGTTCCTTTAAAGCAGGGCTCACTGTCTGTCTGGTTCCTTGTTGTATTCTAGAGCCCATCACAATGCCTGGACTATCAGAGGTGCTCACATATTTGTTGAATCAATGTATAAATGAATGAATTAATGAAATAATAAAAATATTACTGAATGACTACTAGTAAGGGAAATCTTAAAGTAAGACAAAGAACTAGAATGGATAGTTGGGGTAGATTATTTGGAAAGGATTCAAACTCTAGCCTTGAGACAGGGAAAACTCTAGCCTCCTGAAGCAGAGGTTGCCTTAAAACACACTACATATGTAATTATCAGCTGTTCCCTAAGCCCCCCCTTCCCTCCCACACACATTAGAAGATAGGTTCCCTGTGAACAGGGACTTCCTTTTGTTCGCTGCTGCACTCTCAACACCCAGAACAGACCCTATCAAGGTGCAAAAACACAGACCTCTTTGTCCCTTTGCATATCCTTTTTGTCTATAGAATGACCATTTCATTTCCAGAAAAGGGTGCATCCATTTCCCAAATATTTCACTTGTATTACTGCTGTTCATACTGCCTTCCCAATTTTGAAGATTTAAAAAATCTGTTTAAATCTATAGTTCTCTCTTTTAAATCTATAGGTCTCTCCTTGATCTTTGTAACTATTTGACACACGATGTGCTCTTCAGCTCCCATGGCCTTTTCTTCACTCATCAGGCAGCGGGCCGTGCTTAGCATTTCCTCTTTCAATCAGCATCAGTATCAGGGTGGTTACTTTTAATTCTGACAATCACCTGTCACCCCAAGCTAAGGATCTAATGGGTGTGAATGGGTTAAAGTGTTCCTCCCTCCAGGAGGATATGAATCTTCAGCAAGATTTCTTGCAGTGGTATAATTCTGAATCTTAGTTACCTCTCCAGGGCTCAGCTTAAACCTCTTCTTTGTGAAACCTTTCCTTTTTCCCAGAATTAAACATGAACATTATTTTGAGTTTAGCCTGAGCACATTTGAAGTAAGTTATTTACTTGTAGCCAGAAGATGTCCAAGCACAGCACCCCTTAGTCCATCTACATCGCAGTAATTTCTTTATAGTCTTACCTCCCCCTGCAACCTATCCGTTCCTCGTCCGCAGCACATATTACCATCTATCTTGTACTGTAATGATTTATGCCTGGGTCTTATCTCTATAAGACAGCAATTTGTCTTTATGTATCACCCAGCCTTACACAGAAGAAGTATTCGAGAAGTGATTTTCACATGAATGAGACAGAGTGTCTTGTGTTAGGCTCGTGGTTTGGATTTCAAATTCTTACCTAACAATATCTGTGCAAAACCTTTGCAAGATGGGAAAAGAAAGAGTCAGTCTGGTGAACTGAAGATAAAAACAACAAATGAACATGATTTGAAATACATAGGACTTAATATAGTAGGATTTAAAAGTTACCAAAAACTCCACTCCAATCTAATTTTTATTCATATTAGCATATTATCCTAAGAGTGATAGCTAATGAAGTAGGAGAGGCCGTTTTCTAGAAAAGTGCCACATTTTTTATTGTTTAATAGGTTAGAATGAAGATCTTTTTAAGTATGGGGTGAAGAAGCCGTTCATGAAATGATGCCCACAAAAGCAGGAGAGTCGTAACACAGACAGAAATGCAGTCAAGGCAGGTAGAAGCTTTTTGAACTAATTATTCCCTCTCCAAATGATGGCACAGACTTGGTCTTTGCTCTAATGTTCATTCTTCTCAATGTTATGATCTACCTGCTTACTTCTGGTAATAACACCTAAAATTATAGCATTTGAGACACATACATTTGAGTTATAGCTCCTTATTTCTAAAGAGATTCTCATACATTATAAAAGCCTTTTAAAGGGTTAATATGCAAAGCATAAGACATACATGAATATTTTAGTATGGTCCAATTTAAAAAAAATGTCCACTGGGAAATATAGAACTGGCTCTGTCATATTTGTTAGTGGAACTCTGGTGACTTCTCTGTATCTCAGTTACTTTGTATGAGCAATATATATACACATGGATATATATATATGCATACATAATATTTTTATATAAAATATTTAATAGGCACTAGAAAAGGATACAAAAGTATGGTTCCTTTGCATAGAAAATTAAAATAACTAGGCAACTCGAGTGTAAGATCGACTGATTTATATTTTCTATTTTGCATATAGGAAACTGTGGCCAAAAGCAGTGATGTCATAGCTTAGAAAATGATTATTCATTTCCTTTTCTTCTGGTGTAATATTCCTGTGGGAAACCTATCGTTTTACTAATTCCAGATTATGGGGTTCAGGAGAAATCACACCTGTTCTCCAGTCTAATAATGAGCCTGTAATGTAAGAACGGGGGAAATATATAAAATATTTAATATCCAGAACAGCATAAAATTAGATGTCAGCCACAGACAACCATAAGAACTATAAAGACAAGTACAGTAAACCTTGATTTGGGAGCATAATTCGGTCTGGAAACATACTTGTAATCCAAAGCATTTATGTATCAATGTGAATTTCCCCATAAGAAATAATGGAAACTCAGATGATTTGTTCCACAACCCAAAATTTGTAATATAATACAAAATAATAAATAAAATACAAAATATAAAGACAAATAAACAGATTAACCTGCACTTACCTTTGAAAACCTTAGTGGCTGGTGTGAGGGAGACAAGACAGAGGAAGGTTACTGTGTAGATGACTTTCACTATCACTAATGGAATCACTGCTATGTACTGGCTCAATGCAATCTTCTTCTGCATGAGGCGATTGTATATGCTCACATGGACGTTGATTACAGTGCGGGATTAATAAACCCTTGTCATACACTGTATTCAATGTACCTGGCAATAAGGCAGCAGAGGAAAGGGTCTATGTCTACAGGCAGCCTGACCCAGAATGAAGCAAAGCATTCCTAAGCTTACTCTTTTATGGAAAAGCACAGGACTGTCCATAAGTGCTTTGAAGTGACAAAAAATACACTAGTACCAGTTGTAAGCACCCTCCAACCTTCTGAAAAATCACTGATTTCTGCCAAAACTGGGGCCTGAGACCGCACCCAACCACATTGGATGGTTGGATCCATCCATGGTTGGATGCAGACAAGCACCCACAATTCTGCAGCAAGAGACAGAGAAGAACCATTGGCTCAGTAATGATCATGTGACATTTGGTGTTGCATACTACTTGTATTGCAAGACATCACTTGTTTATCAAGTTAAAATTTATTAGAAATGTTTGCTCATCTTGTGGAACACTCACAAAACAAGTTACTCACAAGCCAAGGTTTGGCTGTATAAGGAGTGACTTCTCTGCTGAAAAGTTAATTAGGCTGTTCCATCCCTACTGGCTATAGTGGTTGGTTCAGAAATGATCACAAGAGACAAGTCAAGCCAAAGAGTGGGACTAAGGACTTTGGAGGATTTACCAGGGAAAGACAAAAACCTCTTTGGAGGTTTGTTGAATTATCACAATTTAAGTAATTCAAGTAATTACTTGAGGTAATCTCCAAGTGACTGAAGGTCACCACATAGAATCTAAGAACACCAATACAGAGGAAAGAAGAGCTAAAGAGATGGAGAAATGTAAGTCCCTTGTGATATTGCTTGATTTCTTGATCCAGCTGTACCTGAAGACAGCAAGAATCAATCCTGAACATTTTAAGCACCTGAGCTAAAAACTTCTTTTTTTGCTAAGGCCAGCTTGACTTGGGCTTCTGTCATTTTCAACCAAATAAGATTTGAGTAAAAACCAAGTTTACTTAGGTAAATCCAACAAGGTCTTTCAATTTACAATTTAGGTGATCTTTTCATTAATCACAAGTTCTAATTTCGGTGGGGAAGAAGAGGAGATTTAGGTATCAGAATCACTTAGAGGAACTTCTCAAATAGATCCATTTACTCTCAGCAGTCCCCTACCTGCATGGAAACTAGAATAAATGAAAACTGGGGGGTAGGGAAGGTAAGAAGGGAAATAGAGGTAAAAATATAAGCAAAATATACTTTGAGAAAATTCCCCAAGGGATTGATACATCCCTAGCTCTAAAACAATCCTACACTCTTATGTTGCTTCCTTACACTGAGTGCCATGAGCTCAATTATGGTAACAGAAGTGAAACTCCAATTTAAAGCAAGATCTTACATTCTATGAATCAAATAACTGGTTTCTAGTATATAATACATTGGAGAGATTTCCTTCCTAGAGGAAATGATTGACTTCTCTGGGTCCCTGGAATAAAATTAAATTTTAAAATTGCAGGAGGTAAGTGCATAACAATCATGTTTTTGAAGAGGGAAATTCACCAATGACTACTGGAGGGCCACTTTGTCTTCTTACCAAACAGAACTGACAATATCCTCAAAGATGTAGAACAAAGTACCTGTTGTCAGCTCCTGTACAAATTTCTTGTTCTTTGGAATGTTTACCTAATTTTACACAGATTGTAATAATGCAGTCTATCTTGTTAATAGGTCTCAGCCACATAAAGGGAATGAAAATGAATTTTTGGATATCACCTACAAAAGACAACAGATTTTTACATAATGGCTTTGGACTGAAAAGCTAAGGCAGACTGTTGGGCAGGTCTGTGCCTAAAGTCAGAATGGCAAATAAGCCAATTCGGAACAATTAGCAGTCTCTGACAGGAACACCAAATTGATAAGAACTGTGAAGTCTCATATGGAGCCAGTGGGAAAGGAGATCATGATCAATTACTGATGTCTATCACAGTGGTGGAAAGGGAAAGTAGTAGCTTGAGTGCAATCTACTTATCCTCTCTGACCTAAACTATCCACAACTAATAAAGGTCCTCACTTCTATTTTTCGACTTACACAACTTTGTGTAAATACTCTCAAATACATAATTGTATTGGCATTTGGCAATTATTATAGAGCTAAATAGCAACAAATTGGCTTATTTTGAGAAATAACCCTTAAGCCGTGTCAGCCACATCAACAGCTACACCTCTACTGACCTTTGCAGGGAAACTTATCTCCCACAGTTCCCTTCCAATTAGTATAAGTGAACAGGGTGGATGTAAATTGGTAACTTCCACTTTTAGAGAAAGATGTTGTTTTATTCTAGGAAAAGCTAAACTACAGGAATTTAAAAAAATTGTTTTATACCAATCTTCCTTCTTCCCAGTATCAGCTGTGCATCTTTGTACTAATTATTTGGTCTCTGTGAGCTTCAGGTTCTCCATCTGTACCATGACCTATTAGCTATGGGATGCTCCACTGAAATAATGTATGCAAAAGTGCTTTGGATATTGAGAAGGGCTATATAAGTTAGGACTTGTTACTCTGGAGAGATCACTATATAACACTGAGAGATCTTTTGTTAATCCCAGGCTCCTAAAGGTCTATCTATTTTGTTTGGGATTAAGTGAATTCAACTCCACCAGGTAGGGTGAGAACTTTGATAAGTTCTCACTAACTCACCTGATACCTCTAGCCTTGTCACCCGGTTGAGCATTATTCCAACTTCCTTCCAGATCTCTCTCAACAAGCTCCCCACTCTGGGTCTGTCTTGATCCCCTACTAGAGTGGAACTTGTTCATGTTGCCATTTTCTATCCCATAAAGCTGATATTCCCTTTATTCCTGTGCAGGCTATTGACTCTGTTCTTGGCAGAGTTCCAAACTCCTCAAACATCTGGCTCTGTTCATCTATTGAATTATCTGAGCAATGTTAGTGGGCTTGATTTTTGCATTGAAACAAATTATTTGGGGAGCTGTCATTCTATGATCTTCACATTGCTCTCCTTAAACACTTCTTTTTTTCTAATTTTACATTTTTTCCTCACTCAGACCTTTCCTTTAAAAAACTACAAAACTAACAGGTACCTTAGGAACGTAGATAAGAAAATGAATACCAATAAAGGCCAATGACAGTGTCCAAGATCACAGAGATAGTATACAATAGAGGAAGATTTAAATTCGGATGTGCATGTCTCAAAAACAAACACTCCTTTTGGAATACCATGCTGCTTTTAAAATCCTGATCAATCTTCCAAGTATCCTCATCCTGTATCTCACATCACAATTGTGCCAAAAATGTCTAAACAAAATCTGTTCATCACCTGAGAAACAGATACACCATTATTGCAAGCACAATTTAAATACTATCCAGCTTTGCTGAAGTTGATGGTCAGCTTCTGTGTCTCTTCAGAAGATCTAAGGACTTTGAACAACAACAATAAGGAAAAAGCTGTATTTTTGAATGACTAGTATTACTGGTCACTCAAGTAAGACAGAATAAGAATTTTAAACATCTCTATTTTGCTAGTTGGAAATGAATATGCAGGTCAAATCCTTATGGTTCTCATGGGTTATGTCAGAGATTTAGAATAGAACTACTCAATTTTGTTCCAAAACTCTAGGCTCTGAAAAATCACCAAGTTTAGAATTAGAGAACTCAAGAGTTTATTTTCCAATCCAATAATTTGAGAAAATGAAATTAAGATCAAGAAGGTCAAGTGACTTACCTACAATCACCACAGCTAATACTACTCAAAGTGTCAGACTTATAATAGACTATGAAATAGCACATATGGATTCCTTATCTGAACCCAGTGGTGCTTGGTAATGTGATTGACAGATATTCAGTGTGAGCTCCTTACATAGTACAGTCTAGTAGTAAGAAGTTTGGGAACTTATGGTCCCTGGGTATTATTTCAAGCAGGACTGACTGCAGCTAAGTAGTTTTTCCACATTTCCAACCAGTTTTCCTTAAAGCAGTATTCCTGCAAGATGTCAGATAGTAGGTACTCCACACTTTCAGAAAGTTTGGAAAATGAAGTTCAAACATATTTAATTTCTTCTCTTTTATACTACCAAAATTCTTGGTGACTTTACTACGTTAATGAGCTCCTTGACACTAAGAAGCGATTGTATATTACTTCTTAAACCTTACTGCACAGTTATTAGCATAACTAAACCAGTGACCCAAGAAATAACAGTTTGGAAAACTGTGCCCACTACCTGACCCACATTTTGGATTAACTGCTCTTCTCCCCAGGTAGCTTTCCTCCTTACCCTTTACTCCTGCTCTTTAATGAAGTCCTAAATAACAGAGATCCTTATAATGTGACCAGAGTTTACACAAACCCAGGGGCAAGATAAAAATGCCAGTAAAAACAGACAAGCAAAACCATGACAAACAGTCTTAGCTCAGTATTTTTCTCCCTTCATGTAGTAATGGATTGCTTCGTGTGGAGGGAACGGAGAGTCTCCTCCACAACAGGCACTTTGGTAGAGGACAGACATGAACTAGAACATCCTGTCTTCACAGGCCTTGAGGGCTATCCATGGCAGCTACAGAATTTCTGTACATTAGAAATTAGAGCTAATTAGCATGACAGGATGAATGGGAAAAGCGAAGAGACTTACTTTGATTTTGAGTGCATCACAAAATCATTGCTAGATGGACTAATTTGTTGAAGGGCAAAATTTGGTGGAGTTGAAAGAAATTGTGGAAAGATGACAGCCCTGGACATCCCCTCGGTTCTGCCTTTGGAAGAAGGTCTTGTATCTGGGGAGACACATGACAAAACGGATTATCATTCAAAAAGGAGTGCTCAAACAAGAACCAGCATATTGTGTGCAGGGAGACCAGAACAGTGAACGGACTCTAGGGACATTTTAATCTACATCTGTAACAGAAAAAAATATTTCAGATTGTTGTTAGATAGCCATCTAGCAAAGAGAAAACACAGTATATTCACTTGTTGCCCTGCAGAATGAGAGACGTTGTATAACACAGTCTCTTTGAATAAAAATAAAAATAACAATGTGCTGGAACTGAGTCTTCGGCTGTGTGCTTTTGATCAGAACTGGACTGGGAATGGAAAACGTAAATTCTTATACTGTCAATCCTCTACCGAATGATCTTAAACAAATCCTGTAATATCTAGGGGACTCAGTTTCTTCACCCATGGGTTGGGAGAGCTGAACTACATTATCAATTAAGTCCATCTTGGCTCTAAAATAATATGATTTTATAACATCCTTCTATGCCTCTTAGGTATTCAGAGTGGTGGTTAAAATGATCAGGCTCTGGAGTTTAAATCCCAGATTTGCCATTTACTGTTTCTGTGACCTTGAACAAATTACTCCTTCTTAGTCTTGTTTCCCTAATCTATAAAATAAGGATAATAATACCTACCTCATAAGTTTTAGGGAAGATTAAATAAAGTAATTCAATTAGACTACTCAAGTTAGTTGTTAGCACCTAGTTACAGCTCAATACATCGAAGTTATCGTGAACACTATTACAGTTTTAAGTTTTATGCAGAGCCTCTACCAGTGTCTGGTACACAGTGCTCAGTGAACAGGCACTAAACTGGGCACATCACAAGCCTGTGTTTAATCACTAACCTCATATTCATTCTTAGGCCTAGTACTACGCAGAACCTTGTTAATTCAACGTATACATTATGGAACACCTATTAAGTGCTCGGTACTCTTCTAAATACTTGAAAAATACTGTCATTTAATCTTTCCATGACCCTATGAGTGAGGTATTATCTTCTCACTTTATAAATAAGGAAATGGAGGCCACGCAAGGGTAAATAGCATGTCCTAAAGCATATGCCAATAACTAGTTTGTGCCAGAGCTAGGATTTGGATCCAGGCAGCCTAGCTCTAGAGCCTGTGCTCCTGAACACCGGGAGACACTGCTAGCCTTGCATCTCACTCCTCTCCCGCTTACCCCTTCCACAATGGCTGACTGTTCCCACAGTCCTCTAAACAGGCCAAGAAGCCTGGCTCAGTCACAGTGCCTTGCTTTCAATCTTGCCTTCCTTCCCACCACTTCCCAATTCACCAAGCGGCCCTCCCAGGTCCTGTACTCTACTGATCTTAATCTAAGATATCCTTCAAAACTTGCAACTTTCTCCCCAACAATGTTGTCAGTTTTTCCTTCCACTCACTCTGTTTTCTGCTGTCTGGCTCAACTCCATTTACATGCAGAGGGGTCAGGGTAACAGGTCCTTATTTCTTGCATGTCCAATTCTGCCTACACCACTAAATGATAATTCCAGGAGAAAGGAATCCACAGCCTCCTCTGCACTGAAGGATTGGTTCTCATGGTTGGCTGTCTATCTGAAGATAGCCATAGACAATTCTTTATGACTTGAAACATTAAGATGCATGGCATTTATTTGATCCCATTTTTCCCGTTAAGCAAATGTGAGAACAATGAATACGGTATTTGACATAAGCTAGTCTAGAGTGACATCTGGTGGCTCTTTTTAAAAGGTTCACAAATATCTGCCACTGGTTATAGGCAAAGCTCATTCCTTAAGCGAAAGGTGCCTTATACATCAAAGCCTATGTCACAACTGGGCTACCTGTAAAGACGACAGGAAGAATCAAGTGAGATCAGATAAGGAGAAATCCTTCTTTTTTCTTTTAATTTTATCTGAACAGAAATCCTTTATATTCAGTAAGTCATAAAGATGTGAAACCACTCCCCTCAGCAGGAAAGACAACTGGTACAAAGGCCCACGTTTAAAGACAGAAGTTGAAGTTTCCCATTCCAGTCCTTGCTGTTAGCTTCTAGTGAATAGGCAAGACCCATTCCCCTTTGAGCCTCAGTTACTAGATATATATTTTTTAATACTGGGATTAAACTCAAGTTATACTTCTCTTTCTATAAAAGAGTATCATCTATAATATATAAAATTTCCTTAATTTTTTTCTATTTATTTATTTTTTTAATGTTTATTTTTAAGAGAGAGAGAGAGAGAGAGAGAGAGAGAGAGAGGGAGACAGAGGGCGTGTGCATGAGCAGAGGAGGGGCAGAGAGGAAGACACAGGATCTGAAGGACGCTCCAGGCTCCGAGCCATCAGCACAGAGTCCAACGTCGGGCTTGAACTCACAAACTGTGAGATCATGGACCGAGCTGAAGTCAGTTGCTTAACCAACTGAGCCACCCAGACACCTTTATTTCGCCTGCATTTTAGGTGCCAAGTTGGTAGTTATGATCTCCCATTTAAATATCACCTCTTTTACACTAATACTTAAACAAAATGAACCAAAATTTAGAAGTTAAAAGTACTCTCATAAAAAGTGGTAACAATGGTACCACTCATATTTTCAAGATGAGTAATAATAGATAATGCATGTCATGCTAAATATTTTTGTATATATATTGCCTCATACTACCGAACACTGAACCTGAGAAGGTATCAGCATCAGATAGTCACAAACTGTACCTTCGGGGCCCCGGATGCCATCGGGAAAGAAGTGGGGAAACATAGCAGTCCCCTATAGGCTTATCCACCATAGCTGAGGACATCAACATTGGACTACAAGCCTTGCCTGCCCTGACTTTACAGTCCTGTCCCTTTTCTGACTGCCCTATCTGTGGTTAGGTAGAGGATGAAGTGTAAAAGGCAAATTCAGGGGCAAAGCTAACCTGCTATATCCCAACTTCTCCACTGGAGGCATCCAAAACAAAACCAGGCTCAATCTNTTATTGACGCTGTGATATGACTCAACAGAAAATTTTTTGTGCCTGGAAAATGAGACTGTTTATTATTATTGAAGGTGACAGCAAAAGCTATGAAACCCCAAGTACTATCAGGGCTATAGAAAAGAGGCTTGACATCACATAGAGTGACAGCAACAGTGAGAAAGAATAAATCATTCGTCAAGGCTTATCCCATTCAGTTCATTCAATAAACCATATTTACTGTCTTGGACTTGAATAGAAATTGTCCATTTTGAAATATGAATAAGCAAAGGCAACAAGCCAACACAGAACTTCTGAAAGAATGGGAGAGACTCAAAATACAAGAGATAGTGAAGAAAATAGTCTATTACTTCTGCTTTTCCCTGTCAAGGAAATTAAACAAAACATGAATGCTCTGAAATAGGAAATAAATCTGTAACATACAATGAAAAGAAAACTAGTGGAGCAAAGGACTACTAGCATTATATGAACTCTATAAAAGGACTAGGAGTTAGCCCGAGCACAATAGGTCAGTGACAGAAGGATAGGCTTGAGGGGGGAAAAAATCATATAATGCTTAGGTTTTTAAACAATGACTAAGATGCAAATGGTTAAAGAAGCACAAAAAGTACCAGGAAGGCCATTAATAATTGCTCTCCCTTAAGAGAAAAAAATATAATTGCAGTAGAAAAAAAATTAAAAATTATTTTTGGAAGAAAATAATCCAGAAACAAAGCAGTTGTTTATCTGAAGGTCCAATGAGTTCCCTGTTTTCTGGGAAAGTTTAATAAATATTGTGATAGGTCTATTTGGAGTTATTATATGTCAAAATTAAAAGCAGCTCCTTCCCAGCCAGCACCAAGCAATGGGCATCTCTCAGGACAATTAATACAAGTGTCAGCCGCCCCATAAGAGGGAGCATGAGCTGGGACGCCTCGTGGCCAACAATGAATTGGCCTCCACTGCATGAACACAGTCTGTGTTCAGACAGGGCAGCAAGAAGTAGCATGCCTGGAGGCTGGATGTGGGGAACTTACCCTGAGCTCCAAGTGTTGTACACACAGAACAAGGATTACAGATATTGTCTGCAATGCATCTAATACCCAACTGGTCCCACCAAGACCCTAGCGAAGAATGGAATCATTCTCATCAACTGCACACTGTCCCAATGGTGGTACAGTTCCCACAATGCACTGCTCTTGGGCTCCAAGAAAGGGGTCATACTGACTCCTGAAAATGAAGAGATTTTAAATACAAAAACAATTAAACACAATTCAAAGAAACAGGATGACAAGAAAAAGAATGCCAAGATCAGCATCTTCTGAAGGAGTAGTTCCAGCCAGGCAAGCTTCTTGCATACATGGCTTCAAGATCAGGCCAGTGTGGCCGAGCACATGACTATATGCCATAGGGCAGAAGGCTGGAGTTCTATCTGAGGAAAAACAAGGCTCAGAAAGGCAAATAAATCCTCTTCCCCCCTACTGTCCCTCATGTAATAAAAAAATAAATAAAACAAAATAAGTACCAACAGCAAAACAAACAAACACCCCCCCCACACACACAAAAATACAGGAGACATGGTGGCTGAAAGGAAGGTAACATATATCAACTGACTTCTCAGTTTATATGCAAGCAGTTGACAGAACTATGCTGTATAGTTTGGACAGGGAACCACATATTTGTAGAACATTGTCTCCATCCCATGGAAATATACATTTATATACTTACCCTGCCCCTTTCCCTTCAACTCCAAACTCATTCAAGTGTCAGCCCCCTATCTCCATGCGATTATCTAACAGACCATTCAAAAGAACAATTTCACAAACTACACTCCCATCTTCTTCTAAAATCTAGGTCCCAGTTTCTCCACCTGAGTTAATAAAAACTGCATTTCCTAGTTACGTGGGCAAACAACAGTAGAGTTATCTTTGACTTCCTCCCCCAATGCCTATCCCTCTCTCTGGCATTTGCTGCATCTGACTATTTTGCAATCAATTGGCTCCACTGACAGCTTTTTACTGTCTTTACTTTCATCCTTCCCACCCAGTAGTCTGCTCTGAGGGTGATGCTGTGTTCTGTCATCTGAATCAGGGGCATTTTGTTTTGTTTTGTTTTGTTTTTATTTCTAGGAGAGACAGAGAGACAGCGTGAGCAGGGGAGGGTCAGAGAGAGAGGGAGTCACAGACTGAAACAGGCTCCAGGCTCTGAGCTGGCAGTCAGCACAGAGCCTGACACGGGGCTCGAATCCACGAACCGCGAGATCATGACCTAAGCGAAAGTCGGACGCTTAACCGACTAAGCCACCCAGGCGCCCCATGAATCACGGGGATTTTGGTTGGGTTTTTATTTTTAATTTAAAGTTTAGTTAACATACAATATTGTTTCAGGAATAGAATTCAGTGACACCCAGTGCTCATCTCAACCAGTGCCCTTCTTAGTACCCATCACCCATCTAGCCCATCCCCCACCCACCTTCCTCCATAAACCCTCAGTTTGTTCTCTATAGTTGAGTCTTTTGTGGTTTGTTTCTACTTTCTTCTCTCCCCTACCCTTTCCATATGTTCATCTGCTTTGTTTCTTAAATTCCACATATGAGTGAAATCATATGGTATTTGTCGTTCTCTAAATCGAGGCATTTTGAATGGGAAAGTCACCACAACAATAGGCATAAACTAAAACTGTCTTGCACAAGCCGGGTCATATGGTCACTCTATTTAATCTCAACATGAGAGCCAAAATGTCTCTTTAAAACCTAAGTCAGTCCCTTCACTCCTCCACTCAGAGGCTTCTCAGCTCACTTGGTGTAGAAGCCAAGGTCCTCCAGATGACCAGCAAAGCTTTCCATGATCTGCTCCCCACCCAGTCCTCTGACCTATCTCCTCCTTTTCCCCTCCCTCCCTTTGTTCAACTTTTTCTTTCCTGCCCTGCATACTCCTGCCTCAGAGCCTTTACTCTGAGGTTCCTTCTGCCTGGAAGGCTTTCTCCTCTGGTATTACGTCAACATCATTTACTTCTTCCATTTCTTCTAGTCTTTGTTCCAAGATCACCCTCTCAGCAGAACCTTTCTGAGAACTCTGTTCAAAATTGCAAACCCCTCCCCTCCGTCCCCTAATGCCTCTTCCCCTGCTTTTTTTGTATAAGTACTATAACCTTCGCATATTCTATGTAGCTTATTTATCATGTTTTACCGTGCCCTCCCATCACTGCCCCGCTAGAACTATTTCCATGAAGACAGTGTTTTGTTTTCTCTTTTGCTTTGATCTAGTACTGATGGTACAACAGTAAATGGAAATAAATGAAGACCAACCAAATGAGAGCAAGTAAATTTATTGTGAGCTTGCTCTAGCAAGGGAGTCAGTCACCAGTGCTTGCATTTTCATGGAGACAAAGACAGGCAGAGCAGTGGGAAAGCTTTATAGCTGAAAAAGGGAAGACTTCAGGCTATTGTCAAAGGGAAGCTAAAGGTGGGCTTACTAGAAGCATGGCATGTATGTGACTGGTCAGGGGAGCGTACTGAGCTTTCTCTAGTTGGTTCTAAGTTGGAGAGGAGACAAATATTAGAGAAACTGTCAGTTATTAATCAAGTCCTGACCATTTTGGACTAACGTTACAGAAAACTGACTTCCTCCAAGCCGGACTTATAGAAAGCTGGCTTCCTGGATGGTTAATGTAAACAAGAGGATTGTTTTCTGCTATAGGTTCTGAGTCAGAATTCTATATTTATCTGGTCTGGCTATTGTCCACTTGTATATTCAGTCTCTCAAGTACCTGGCATAGAGAAGATGCTTACTATTTGTTGGATGAATATCATTCTGTTTCTACACAA
Source organism: Crocuta crocuta (assembly GCF_008692635.1). Taxonomy (NCBI): domain Eukaryota; kingdom Metazoa; phylum Chordata; class Mammalia; order Carnivora; family Hyaenidae; genus Crocuta; species Crocuta crocuta. The sequence goes on from NW_027530642.1 coordinate 1,340,934, forward strand.
TCCCAAAATTTGTAAAACTATAGACTGCTTCAATATAGACACCTACATGATGGAAATATGGATAAAAATATTCTGATCATTATAAACTGTAACATTTAAAGTCTGAAATTAAAAGGTAAACCAGAATATAACAAACATTTGAGATTAAAGTGGTCAACATGCTATTTATATCATTAAAGTGTGGATAAAGATTACAATCTGCCAAAGATAGGTTGCTCTCAACCTTTTAGCACACTGAAAGAATGGACACATCAAAAGTAACACTGGAAGACAATGAAGGGGAAATTTACAAAAATCAGCAGAAAGTAATTTACTTTCTTATGAAAGCTGACACTTCTGGTAGGGGAAAAATAATTATTATAATTACTTAGGGGACCTTAACAATAAACTAAGTATACTACAAAGAATGAACACACTCCTTTCAATATAACTTTAAAAAACTGACTGCCTCATAACGCACAAAGAAAAACTTTAAAAAACTATAAAGCATGAAGAATACTGACTTTGTTTTCTAATCTCTGCAGTAAAACTAGGAATAATAAAAGGCAAAAGCCAAACAGGAAAAACAGCAACAGTAGTGATTGCACAACCAAAAAAATGCAAGTCTTTCTCCTAGCAGCATTTGTATTACAAAAGAAGTAAAAACTTGAATGGGATACTTCAGTGATAAAGTGAGGATCACAATAAAGTGAGTCAAATTAATTTTTTGGTTTCTCATGCATATAAAAGTTATGTTTATATTATACTGTAGTCAATCAAGTGTGCAATAGCATTATGTCTAAAAAACAACATGTATACCTTAATGAAAAAAATTTTATTGTTAGAATATACTTATCATCATTTGAGGTTGCAGCAAGTCAATCTTTCTGCTGGTGGAGGGTCTGGCCTCGATGTGGATGGCTGCTGACTGACCGGCATAGCAGTTGCTTTAAAGTTGGGGTGGCTGTGCCAATTTCTTAAAGTAAGACAACAATGAAGCTTCCCCCATCAATCAAATCATCCTTTCATGAATGATTTCTCTGTAGCCTGTGATGCGGTTTGATAGCATTTTAACCACAGGAGAAATTCTTTCACAACTGGAATCAATCCATACCACCGCTTTATCAACTCTGCTTATGTAATGTTCCAAATCCTTTGTTGTCATTTCAACAATCTTCACAGCATCTTCCCCAGGAGTAGATTCTATCTCAAAAAAGAACTTTTTTTGCTCAACCTCAAGAAGCAACTACTCACCTATTAAATTTTATCATGAGATTGCAGCAATTCAGTCCCACCCTCATGTTCCACTTCTAGTTCTGCTATTTCAATCACGTCTCCACCACATTTCTCCACTGAAGTCTTGAACCTCTCAAAGTTATCCATGAGGGTTAGAACCAACCAAGCAAGGAGTTCCAAACCCCTACTTGATGTTGATATTTTTACCTCTTCCCATGTATTAAGAATGTTGAATTGACTTTGCCCAGATCCACCAAAGGAATCACTATGCATAGCAGCTACAGCCTCAGGAAATGTATTTCTTTAATAATAAGACTTGAAAGTCAAAATGATTCCTGAATCTATAGGCTGCAGAATGGATGTTGTGTGAGCAGACTATGAACACAACATTAATTTTGTTGTACATCTCCATCAGAACTCTGGGGTGACCATGTGCATTTTCAGTAAGCAATCATATTTTTAAATAATATTTTTTCTGAGCAGGTCTCAACAGGGGGCTCAAAATAGTAAACCATGTTATAAACAGATGTGCTGTTATCCAAAACTCTGTTGTTTCATTTACAGAGCACAGGGAGAATAGATTTAGCAGAATTCTTAAGGGTTCTAGGATTTTCAGAATGGTAAATGGGCATTGCCTTCAACTTCAAATCCTTGGCTGCATTAGCCCCTAACAAGAGATTCAGCCCATCCTTTGAAATTCCAAGGCCAGGCACTGATTTCTCCTCTCTAGCTATGAAAGTCCTAGATGGCACATTTGTCCAATACTAGGCTGTTTCACCTACATTGAAAACCTGTTTCTTAGTGTAACCACTTTCTTTATTTTAGCTACATCCTCTGGATAACTTGCTGAGCTTCTACATCAGCATTTGCTGCTTCACCTTGCACTTTTAAGTATTAACTTGAGAGAGAGAGAGAGAGAGAGAGAGAGAGAGAGAGAGAGAGAGAGTGCAAGAGCGCATGTCTGCAAGAAAGAGTGAGCAGGGGAAGGACAGAGAGATAGGGAGAGAGAGAATCCCAAGAAGCAATCTCATGAACTGTGAGATCATGACCTGAGCCAAAATCAAGAATCAGACACTTAACCAATGGAGCCACACAGGCACCCCTCACCTTGCACTTTAATGTTATGGAGATAGCTTCTTTCCTTAAACCACATGAACCAACCTCTCCTAGTTTCAGACACTTCTACAGCTTCCTCACCTCTCAACCTTCACAGAATTGAAGAGAGTTAGGGCCTTGCTCTGGGTTAGGCTTTGGCTTAAGGAAATGGTGTTACTGGTTTGATGCTCTATCTAGACCACTATAACTTTTTCTATATCAGCAATAAGGCTGTTTTGTTTTCTTTAATGTGTGTATTCAGTAGAAAAAGGGAAATGGGAAACTCTTAGGCCCTTGTAAAGTTCTGGAGCTGAACTTGAACTCCTACATCAGATCAGAAAACTCAAAGATGGACTACATGCTGGAAAGTCTACCACCAGCAAAGAGAATTTTCCAGAAATACTGGCTGCAAATATCTCTACATATAGTATCCTTTGAGAATTTTAAATATAAGCCTGCTCTCACCTGAGTCTGTAGTTAAAACCATGTAACACCCAACATAAGCCAGTAAAATAAAGGAATCTCTGCTTAGCAGCATCCCTGGAGTCCAGCAAAATCAAACACATGCACGGTATGGTGCAAAACATGCCTAACTCCGGTCCTCTGTTTTGTGATCAAGTTCAACCCTAAATGAGACAACTGAAAAATAGCAAACAAAAACACAAAGAAATAAAGAAAGGAGGAAATGGGAAACCACAAATAAGAGTCAGCAGATATAGACCCCAGGGGGCTTCAAATATTAGAGTTATCAATAGCAAGAAAAGATAAATCTTAATACACTTACTTTTCAAGGCTAAGAGATAAAATAAAAATGAGCAAGGAATCCCAAATTTAGAAGGGAGTTTCTCTGAATAGAGTGGGAAGGGATGCCAAGGGATACCACATAGACATACGGGCACAATGTATGTATATCATTCCATTTGTTAAATTGGAAGGTAGTAGGGTCACAGATGTTTGGTTATTATCATGTACCGTAATGCCCATTAAATATTAAGACAAATCCAAATACTACATAAAATACAATTAGAATATTAAGAAAAAACATTTAAGAACCTTTGTGAATGTCTAGACATTTCATTTTTTCCTCCAAAAGCCTCACTAAAATGAGGTTTACAATATATTTGATGGAGGGAATCAAGCCACAACAACAGAGAGGAGAAATGAGAACAAAAACACAATTGAGGGCAGGGAGGATGCTTCCTGGGGTTGCCCATGGTCCCCTGTGCTGGCCCTTCCAGCCGTGGCTCCTGTCAGGAAGGAGTGCTGCTCCCAACCCCTAGTTTCAGCTTCCGCTATGAGGAATATATCCCATAGCCTTTTAATGCTGGGTTTCCTAGTCCCACCAGACTATCCTGTCGGGCAGCATCCTTTTTAAATAGATTTCATACTTCCATGTCTACCATGGGTTCTGTATTGATGCCCGAGGACCCATGCCTTTGTAAACTGTTAACAGAGGGCACTTCAGTTAGACCTATACCTCTTTCCCTTTCTCAGGCAAGACTCAAGCCCCAATGTTTGTTTACTTTGGTAGTTAGATCCCTTTTTATCATTTTTATCTTTAGTGAGAGGGGCAGAGAGAGAGAGAGAGATAAGAGAGAGAGCCTCCCAAGCAGGCTCCATGCTGTGAGTGCAGAGCCCGAGGCAAGGCTCTGTCTCACAAACTGTGAGATCATGACCTGAGCCAAAATCAAGAGTCAGATGCTTAACCTACTGAGCCCCCAGGTGCCCCTAGATCCCCCTTTTTATTCCACAAATTCAAGCAAGTATTCATCCCCTCCTCCCTTTATAGCAGAGAATTAGAGATTTGTTCTCTGGAACGGTAAGCAGAAATTTCATGAATGCCAGGCACAGTTAAAAGCAGTGCTACCATAAGGCAAACAGAAAGATTAAGCACCATCGAAAGAAGACACACAGATGGCCAACAGACACTCAGAAAGGTGTTCAACATCACTAATCATCAGGAAAACGCAGATCAAAACCACAGTGAGAGATCATCTCACACCTGTTGGCGTGGCTATTATAAAAAGACAAAAGAGAGTAAGTGTTGGTGAGGGTGTGGAGAGAAGGTGATCTCTCCTTGGGAATGTAAATTTGCACAGCCACTATGGAAAGCAGTATGGAGGTTCCTCACCAAGTTAACAATAGAACTACTTTATGATTCAGCAATTCCATTTCTGGGTATTTATTCAAAGGAAATGAAAATGTTAACTCAAAAAGATGTACACTCTCCCACAGTCATTGCAACATTACTATAATAGCCAAGAAATAAAAGCAACCTAAGTGTCTCTCAATGAAAAAACGGGTAAAGAAAAGGTGGCACGCACGCACATGCAAACACACACATACACACACATATGCATGCGCGCATGCACATACACACACACACACACAGAGACAGACAGAGAGAGAGAGAGAGAGAGAAATATTATGCAGCCATAAAAAAGGAAGGAAATCTTGCCATTTGCAACAAGAATGGACCTTGAGGGCATTATGCTAAGTGAAATAAATCAGACAGAGAAAGACAAATCCTCTACTATCTCTTAAATGCAGAATTTAAGATAAAACTGCACCCACAGATCCAGAAAACAGACTGTTGGTTGCCAGAGGCAGGAGGTACAGGGGATATGCCAAATGGGTGAAGGGGATCAAAGGTATAAATATCCAGTTATAAAATGAAAAAGCTGGCTGTCAGCACAGAGCCCGATGTGGGACTCAAACCCACAAACTGTGAGATCATGACCTGAGCCAAAGTCGGATGCTCAACCGACTGAGCCACCCAAGCACCCTCTTAAACACAATTCTTAAGAACTTGTCACCAGCAAAACCATAATAAAGAAAATTTTAAAGGATTTCCTGATTATGTAAAATTGAAAAACTGGCCTAGAAAGAAGTTCTGAGCTTAAAAAAAAAAAAAAAGCCAAGAATTTAATAAATGTAAAACTAAATGTAAACATTGTATGAAAATACTAATACCAGGGCACCTGAGTGACTCAGTTGGTTAAGCATACAACTTCAGCTCAGGTCACGATCTCACGGTTCATGAGTTCAAGCCCCATATCAGGCTCTTGGGGGTCAGCACAGGGCCTACTTCAGATGTCCCCTGACATCTGCCCCTCCCCATCTTGTGTCCCCCCTCTTTCTCAAAAATGTTTAAGGGTGCCTGGGTGGCTCAGTTAGTTGAGCATCTGACTTTGGCTCAGGTCATGACCTCATGATCCATGAGTTCCGGCCCCATGACAGGCTCTGTGCTGACAGCTCTGGACCTTGGAGCCTGCTTCAGATTGTGTCTCCTTCTCTCTCTGTCCCTTCCCTGCTTGTGCTCTTTCTTAAAAAATAAACCAATATTAAAAATTAAAAAAACAACAACAAAAAAACACAATAGTAATACCAAATTGGGGGCTTTAAAAATTGATATAGGCATATCTTGGAGATATTGAAGGCTCAGTTCTAGAACACTTCAATAAAAGCAAGTCAAATGAACTTTTTGAGTTTCCAATGCATATAAAAGTTATATTTACACTATACTGTAGTCTATTAAGTGTGTAATAGTGTGTCTTAAAAAAAATGTACAGGCCATACTGGTGCCAGGGTGGCTCAGTCAGTTAAGCATCCAACTTCAGCTCAGGTCACGATCTGACAGTTCGTGAGTTTGAGCCCCACATCAGGCTCTGTGCTGATGGTTGCCTGCTTGGAATTGTCTCTCTCTCTCTCTGCTCCTTATGTGCCCTCTCTCTCAAAAATAAAAAAACTTTAAAAAATGTACAGACAATAATTTAAAAATACTTTATTGTTAAAACAAGTTTAACTATCATCTGAGCTTTCAATGAGTTGTACTCAGTGATCACATATCATCCTAACAAGTATAATAACAAAGTTTGAAAGATTCCAAGAATTACCAACATGTGCCCCAGAGACATGAAGTGAGCAAACGGTGTTGAAAATATTGTGTCCATAGACTTTCTCAACATAGGGTTGCCATAAACTTTTAATTTCTAAAAAGCACAGTGTCTGTGAAGTGCAATAAAATGAAAAACACATGTAAATACTATACAAAAATTATATGTAAACTGGAAGGAAAGAGATCAGAGAGAAAATACCGTAAGGTCCTTGTAAGTTTAAATGTTTACTTATTTTGAGAGAGAGAGAGAGAGAGAGAGAGAGACAGAAAGGGGGCAGAGAGAGGGAGACAGAGAATCCCAAACAGGCTCTGCAATGTCAGCCCAGAGCCCAGTGCGGGGCTCGAACTCATGAACCAGGAGATCATGACCTGAGCCAAGATCAAGAGTTGGATGCTTAACTGACTGACCCACCCAGGTCCCCAAGGTCCTTGTAATTTTAATGAAGAGGTTTAAAATGCTGATTAACTTTAGATTTGTAATTATGTAAAACTATATATATTGAAGTCAGTGGGAACTATGAGGATTTGCCATAAAAGCTGCAATTTCCTCTTTTATCCTGCTTTATGGGTGACCTTTCTCTGTCCCTTAATGAAAATTCTTATAGGCTCCAAGACTATTCTTGTCACCTTTAGGTAAAAAGTCAATCTTCAAGACACAAAACTTTGCAGTCTCTGACTCCCTCTCTCTCTGACCCTCCCCTGCTCACTCTTTCTCTCTCCTAGGAAAAAAAAAAAAAAAAAAGACACAAAACTTTGTCTCAATTCAATAACAAGCAATTTCCAGTCAACACTTTAATCTTTATGGCAAAGTGAATTTTATTTCCCTTTCTGGAACCAAATTAGATCTAGCTGTAGGTGGACCACATTTTGGTTGGTTTGGTACTAGGTTCTTTTCTTTTTTCTTTTCGGGATATCTCTTCTTCTTTGGATTACAAATAGTTACTACTGAATGTTGAGCTCTAGCACCCTCTGCCCCTTCCTTGGCTCTCAGGAAACTAGCAATCAGGCCCCCACTTTCAGACAGGACATTAGAAGAATATCTTCTGGGGAATCTGATTAGCTTAAGAGGAAAGACCTAAAGATATTCACATTTGGGGACTCCTTCCACCCCAGGGAAAGGATCCTTTCAGATTACCTCCAGTAAAGCCCACTGTTGACCAGCACCAACCTCATGCTCAATGCTTCTACTAGATTTCAAGTGGCCCACTCTTAAATGAGAAACAAGAATCCCAAACATCTGACAATTTTTTAAAGAAAATATCAAGCCCCAAATGTAAAATGCAGCTGACAGAAAGCCAAGAAGTTTAAAAAACATCTTACTGATATCTCAACATACCTTCCAAACTAATAGCAAATATTTCATCAGTAAAACATGTCTAGGATGCAAAAAGGAGTATGTTTCTGAAAAACCAGAGATCTTACATATTAAAAAGTTTAACAGAAACTTAAGTTTCTCACAAAAGTGTTACAAAATAAAGTTTAGGGAAACTAGAAAGTAGAGCAAAAAGACAGAGAGAAAGAGAAAGAGAGAGACAGGGACCTGGATTGCTCAGTCCGTTAAGCATCTGATTCTTGGTTTCCACTCAGGTCATGATCTCAGTCTCATGAATTTGAGCCCTATATGAATTCCACGCTGCTAGCATGTAGCCTGCTTGGGATTCTCTGTCTCCCTCTGCCCCTCACCCACTTGTGCTGTCTCTCAAATAAACTTAAAAAATATAGACAGATTGATTTATTTTTTAAATTTTTAAATGTTTATTTATTTTTGAGAGACAGAGACAGAGCATGAGCAGGGGAAAGGCAGAGAAAGAGAGAGACACAGAATCTGAAGCAGGCTCCAGGCTGTCAGCACAGAGCCCGACACGGGGCTCGAACCCATGAACCTTGAGATCATGACCTGAGCCAAAGCTGGACACCACTTTGAGCCACCCAGGTGCCTCCAGATAGCTTGATTTAAAGTCGGAGCAATATTCCATGCATTCTAAGATCCAAATCATAGAAATTCTAGAAATGAAGAACAAAGTACATTTGGGGAAGTAAAGCATTAAAAAAATTTTTTAAAGTCTTAGACTCAAAGAGTATGTTACAGATCGAGGGCAGCCATCAAATTCCCAGAACAATAAATAAAAAACAGACTCATTTTAAGGCATCATTACATGATGACATTTTAGGATACTGCTGATAGAAAGTAGATCCTATGAGATTCCAGAAACAGGGAGGGGGGGAAATCACTCATGTTTTTTAAATTTAATACATCAAATTTGAGCTTTGAATTTCCTCTCCCTTCAATCCATAGACCTGTTCCTCTCCATCTCATGCATCTTTCTAATTGGCCCTTACATATATCTAGTTGCTCGAATATTTTTGATTCCTCATTTTCCCACTTCTAAGCAATCAGCACGTAGTACGGACTCTAAATGCAGTATTTATCTTGCTTTCATCCCCTTGTCCCCATCCTCACTACAGCTGCCCTAATCCCATCCCCATCTCCTCTCACCTGGATTAAAACAGCTGTCTCCTAACTGGTGTTGGTCCCCTCTTGGTCCTTTCCAACTGTGGAGAACTTTAGAACGTAAGATCACGTCACCCCTCTGACTACTTCCCATTCAGTTACTTCCCGTTACCCTAAAGATAAAACTGAACATCATTATAATGACTGTAATGAGTTCAAGGTATTTCACAGCTGATCTAGGAAAAAGATAGCCGTGAGATGGCAAAAGCACACAAGCTTTATTTGAATACCACATCGACAACTTTGCATGGAGAGGAGCAGGGAGTGTGTGTGGAGGGGAGAGGGTAATCCCCCAAAGCAGGAGACCCTTCCAAAGGCCACACACAGGGACCACCAATCAGAGGGAAAGAGGGTAAGGAAACTCCAGGGTCAGGGGAAGAAGAAGAGGGGCTCATATCTAGGGGACAGTACTCAGTATCACAGTGGGGAGTCTCTGGATCAGAGAGCTCAGTACAGCAGCAGAAGCTGAGGCCTTTACAAATGGGGGGTTTATCTTACCTATGACTAGCAGATGAGGAGTGCCATTTTACACTGTACACAAAGCAAGCAGGCTGTACATGGCAGTTAGGAGATGTGATCTTTAGTCCCCATCTAACCCTGGACTTCGGTAAATCTCCTAGATATTTAAATGTTGATTTTTCAGTTTGTTGGTTCCTTCCTTCCTTCATTCATTTAGCATTTGCTCTTTTAATAAATAGTGTACTCAAATGAGAAATATGAATGTGAATAGGCAGATAAGATTCTTGCCTTCATGGTTCTTACAGTCCTGTAGGCAACAAAGGTGACTGCCTCATAGTACAGTAGGTGCAAGGACTAGTGCACCACAGAATGCCAAGGCAGCTTATACTGTAAGTATGAAAGTAAAGGATGCTTCTCAATAATAGTAAAGTCCAACCTTTAAAAATTCAAGATAGGAAACAATGTAGCCTGGGGCTGGAAGGTAAGCAATGTCTTAAATAGGAAATACCTCCTAAACCACATGAACAAAATGAAAATTCTGAGAAGGCATCCCAAGTACATGGAGAAGGAGATCAGAATTGCATGAGATACACTGGAAGGAAATCAGAATTACATGAGAAGGATTACTTGTCCCATAGTTTGAAAAATGGATTGGAAGGAGGCCATACTAGAGGCAGAAGACTTGTAAAGGAGCCATTAAAGCAGTTCCCAGTAACAGTAATGATATCCTGAGTTAGGATAAAGGTGGTGGGAATGAGTGCTCTGAAAAGATTCAAAGGAACTTTGTATAAATTCAACAGAGCTTCAGATAGACTCAGGAGAGCTTTCTGAGTTCTATCACTAGGACTCGATAGACACAAGTGGTGAGGAATAAGAGTCAAGGATGATTAGCCTTCCACTGCTTCCCTTTTCACTGAGCTGACTCTTCAATAGTATTTTAATACTGAGTAGGTTTTTATTTCCCTCATGCCAACAATAGTAATAGAGTTGTCCACATATGACAATCTTAACACCTGCCTTATGGAATAGGCAATTTAAATCAGCAAATAAGCGTGGCTAGAAAAACAAATCTATAACAGCAGAAGGAAGGAAATAATAAAGATTGGAGAAGAAATCAATGATACAGAAACTAAAGAACAATAGAACAGATCAATAAAACCAGGAGTTGGTTCTTTGGGGAAAAAAAATCAATGAAATTAATGAACCCTCTAGCTAGACGTATCAACAAAAAAAAAGAAAGAACTCAAAATCCCAAATGAGAGAGGAGAAATAACAATCAACACTACAGAAAAGAAGGGTGATCAATTAGGAGTATATTACATGGCCCCTGTGTTTTGACATAAACTCTAAAGTAGTTGAATTCTATAACTTTAGATATTTTATTATTATTCAATGATCAGAATAAAGCATTGAGCATCCTAAATATAACCAACATATTTTAGAACCAACAGATATCTTAGAGGTATATGGTTTGATATTCTCACTAACTAGGTGAAGGAGCTCATGCCCAGGAACGGAATGGGATTTGCCCAAGGTACATAACCAGAGAATATGCCCATACTTCAGGTTCTTCAATCTGTTCATCCCAATTGTTTGCCTCAAGCTAGCATAATAGAGATCACACACTGCTAGGAATTTCCCAAGGGACACAAGAGTGCTGGTACATAAGAACACATGTACCCCAATGTTCATAGCAGCACTCTCAATAGCCAAAACATGGAAAGAGCCTAAGTATCCATCAATGGACAAATGTATCAAGAAGATGTGGTTTATCTATACAATGGAATACTACATGGCAATGAGAAAAAATGAAATCTGGCCATGTGTAGCAACATGGATGGACCTTGAGAGTGTTATGCTGAGTGAAATAAGTTAGGCAGAGAAGGACAAATACCATATGTTTGCACTTATAGGAGGATTAGGAGGAACTTAACGGAGGACCATGGGGGAGAAGAAGGGGGGAAATAGTGGGGGAGAGGGAGAGAGGCAAAACATGAGAGACTCTTGAATACTGAGAACAAACTGAGGACTGATGTGTGTGTGTGGGGGGGGGAGGAGATGGACATAGAGGAGGGCACTTGTGGGGATGAGCACTGAGTGTTATGTGGAAACTAATTTGACAATAAACTATTTGTAAAAAAAAAAAAAAAAGAAATATTAGAGAGGCTCCTCAAAAAAATAAAACTGTCATATGATACAGCAAAAAAAAAAAAAAACTATTTGTTTAAAAAAATAATAATTCAAGAGATCACAGGCTCTGAAATGGGACTTCTGGGATTGAATCCAGGCTCCTCTACTTTCTGGCTTTGTAATTAAGTCAAAGCTATAAAATAATTTCTTTGAGGTCTCAGTTTCCTCAAAATGATGAAGATTGTAATACCTACCTCATAGGATTGTGACAAAGTTTAAATGAGGTAATATACATTAAAGTAATTAGGACAGTGTCGATACACAGAAGACACCAGCAAGTGTTAGCTCTCCCGATCATCATTTTAGTATTAGCCTTATCCTTTATTATTATCTCGGTTACTCTTTACTGGAGTCTCCTAGAGATAGTTCAATTACTTCATTTACCCCCTGCCTCCTCTCTAAGTCCCCATGAATTAGAACAAATTAATTAGATATTCTGCATACACCTCTGTAATTCAAGCTTTTTTTTTCCTATTGCCCTGAATTTATCCTTTTTTCATGAAGTTTCCTGTTACCTATCCATATCTTCCTCATATTTCAGGACTTGTGTCCATTCATAATTTTTCAGTGACATTTACCCTGAGCCATCTGCCCTTGGGGCATCCCTTCTTCTCCCTTCTGCAATTTATAGTTTAATACTGAATCATCCTAGCTGGTATGTTTCTAATTGGTTTTCTCCTACAGAAAGAGTAGGAGACCTGGAGTCAAGACCACTTATTTGCCTTTAATTCCTCCCCACCACACCATCTCCAGCTCACCCAAGGTGTAAATCATTTGGTGAATAAATTCAGGTTCAGAATATTAACTTGCTGCCTAATTCTGCCAATTCTCTACTATGCCTCTCCAAATTTTGGACTCCATTGTAGTCCAAACATTTTTTAAAATGTTTATTTTAATTTATATTTTGAGAGACAGACAGAGACAGAGACAGAGCAAGCAGCAGAGGTTCAGAGAGAAAGGAAGACACAGAATCTGAAGCAGGCTCCAGGCTCTGAGCTGTCAGCACAGAGCCCGACCCTGGGCTGGAACCCAGGAACCGTGAGATCATGACCGTGAGCAGAAGTCGGTTGCTTAACCGACTGAGCCACACAGGCGCCCTGCCAAACACTTTCTCAAGTTCCAGAACCTTGAAATGTTTTTCTTATGTGGCACAATACATTTGGAATTTTGATTGATTGATTGTGAATGAATCTTTTTGTGGTTGTTGTTGTTCTAGGAAAACACATTTTCATTATGTCCACTAGATGGCACCCACATCACTACACTGATTTTGGAGAAATGGATGGAAAAATTTGCAAAGTAATAAAAAGGCATTGATAGAGAAGTAACAATAGTACCCAACCTATTAGCTGTGGCACCATATGTATGATGTAAAGGAGGCAATTCTGAGGATGTTTGTATGGAATTTAATACAATAAAAATGCCCCAAGTTTATATAATAATATATATAAAATATATATATAAAATTAAACCTACTCATACCATACAACTTAGCATTCATGCTCCTTGGTTTTCACACAAATGAGTTGAAAATTTGTGTGCACACAAAAACTTGCAAGTGGATATTTACAGCAGCTTTGTCACTAATCGCCAAAGCATGGAAGCCACCAAGATGTCCTACATACAGTAGGTGATAAACTGTGGTGACAAGCACATAAGGGAGTATTATTCAGCAATAACAAGATAGAAGTGATCAAGCCACAAAGAAAACATGAATTTCTAAATGCGTATTGTTAAGAGAAAGAAGTCAGTCTGAAAAGGCTACATACCATATTATTGCAAATATAGGGCATCTGAAAAAGATAAAACTATAGAGATAGAAAAAAGGTTGTAGTTGGCAGGGGTGAGGAGAGAGGGAAGGATGACTAGGCAGAGCACAGAGGGTTTTTAGTGCAGTGAAACTAGCCTGTACACTAGAATGGTAAATACATGTCTTTATACATTTGTCAAAGCCCACAGAATGTGTAGCACTGTGAGTGTGCCCTGATGTAAACCATGGACACCAGGCAATAATAATGCGACCATGCTAATAATGTGCCACACACTGTAACAAATATACCACTGTGGTGGCAGGTGTTGATGGCCAGAGAGGCTATACGTATTTGGGGAGAGGGATATGTGTGAACTCTCAGAGTTCCCTCTTCAGACGAGCTACACTTTGAATATTTACACGTGATGAGTGTTTGGAAAGTTTAGGGCTCCAAAGGCAGGTATGTAAGTGGGAAATGATCCTAATCCTGAGGGATTTGGGATTTTTCTGATATTTTCTGAGGAAATTATAAAGTTGAAGGTGGATTTAACTAAGCAGAGGGGCCATCCAACCAAGTATACAAAACTGGGTATGTTTGTCTCTAAATCTTATTTTACACTAATAGCAGGGCTTTATAAACATTTGTATACTGCTCCATCTGTTATTTAGGTCTCTGTTTTGAAGTATTATTCTCCATTCCTTTAATTGTGAATTCCTAATTCTGGGTTGGGTTAGGAAAAGTGCAAGAGGAGCCTGGAGCCGCTTGTGGCAGAAAGAGAATGGGCAAGTACACCTAAGAACAAAGGAGCCAGTTCCTAGAAGCTATCATTGACCAACTTTGCAACAACTTGAATTCTAAGGAAAATGATGGCTATGGATTAAAAGAAGAAAGAAAAACAAAAAAAACAAAAAAGAAACCTTGTGTCTATAACAGCCCCTGAGAGAAAAGTAAAAATAAATTCCTCTTTGTAAAAGACTGCCAGATAATCACTGTAGAAAGAGGAGGAATATTACTATTTTTCAACTTCCAATCTCTTAACAAATCAGCTTAATGATGAAGTTCATTAATGATGAATAAAACCTTTGGGTCAAAACATATTTGGGGACAGAAGGCTCATATAGCTCCAAAGTATTATCCCACAAATTTTTAATACAACCAGAAAAATACATCTTTTATAGCAGAGATGCCTAGCAGTTACCATCTTAATCAAGTGATCAAAGTTGGTATCACTAAGAGTCATAATCTGCCTCCTCAAATCTTCAAAAAGTCAACAACCTGAAGAATAAAACATTTCATTTTAGGGGTACCATTCTCAATGACAAAAAACTAAAGAGACAAAACAACTAAATGTAACCGTGGCTGGTTCCTGGATTAAAAAAAATAACAATATAAAAGCCATCCAAATGTAACTTCAATATAATATAAATAGTATTAGAATATACTGGAATATAAATAGTATTAGATAATATTACAGAATTATTATTTACTTTCATAGTGGTGTTAATGGTATTGCAGTTTTATTGGAAAAGGTCATCTTTAGGTGATGCACACAGAAGAACTTAGGAGTGGAAGATACAACTTTCAAATATTAACAACTGGTGAATCAACTGGAAGGATGTTTGGATATACAGTGAACTATTCTTTCAGCTTTTCCACAGGGAAGGAGAGAGGAAGGCGGAGATGGTGGGGAAGAAAAGTAGAATCCTTGCAGACCACTGGACTACATTTCATGTCTCTTAAATCTTCCAAGGACCCTCAGCTGAGGGGCATATTATCACGATCTCTGCTTTGGAGATGAAGAAACAAAAGGAAAACTCCAGATAACACAGCCTGGAGAGGATGCAGCCAGGACTCAAAATAGGAATCACCCTATGTGGACATCTGAAATATCTCAACTGACATTTCCATGTGGTAAAACTCTTTTTAAGTTTTCCTCTCCCCTCAATTTGTTTTTGTGAAAACATGAGCACAAAGTCAAAGGTTAACAGCCGAATGGGGGTAGAATAAAAGTCAACAAACATTTCTACTAACTGATTCCCAGAATATACTCTTACACTCTTCAGTTATGTGTATTTAGCAAATCCCTCAACAGTGGATATGGAGAAATGCTTTAGAACCCTGAGTGAAATACTGTTATTTTCCATTACCATGATGTTAAGTAGTGCTTCCATGGTGTGCAGAGACATTTCCAAAAGAGTTCAAAAAATTTACTGCTTAAAACATCCATCTTCCTTTTGTAAATATGAATTCTTAATGGCTAACTGGGAGGATTCATACAATTTGGGATGAATTTCCATTTTTTATGTTATGAAGGACAATGCTCTGCTCTATACGCAGTATAAAAGTCTGAGCACTGGACACAGGTTTATGAAGCCTACATACAAGCCACCACGCTCATGTGACACTAAGAGGTTACTACCTTTCCTTGGGCTATGAAAAGAGGAGGTTGAAATCTCAGAATCTCTTTAGCACTAATATCCTATGCATCTGAACCTCTAACATGCCTGTTAGTCTTCTACTGACCAACTCAGAATTCAGTTTGTGTACTGGTCTGACTCAGTTTACGTTTCTCCGTTACATATTTAAATAAAGAGCCCATTTAGGTTACTTATCATTTTAGACAGTAGGTTTCACCAAAAAAACAAATGTTTTTGAGCTGAGGTTGGCTCCAAGTCCACTAGATGGCAATCTTGCCCATTTTTCTTCCAATACCTACAA
The DNA here is from genome assembly GCF_008692635.1 of Crocuta crocuta. NCBI lineage: Eukaryota > Metazoa > Chordata > Mammalia > Carnivora > Hyaenidae > Crocuta > Crocuta crocuta. The sequence continues at coordinate 1,356,772 of NW_027530642.1, forward strand.
AGCCCCACTCCTTCAACACTTCCAGAACATGTACATGTAAAACAGACAGCTCAGCTCTTCCCCTCATGGATTCACAATGCAATTAGCCCTCTGATAACTCAGTACTATCCACTTTAATTTTTTTTAATCAATTATCAGCATATAAAAATTATCCCTTTATATCCAATACACAGCACTATCCTTTCAATTACAATGAAATATTTAAATAACAATTGCCATTGAGAAAGAAAAATCAGTGGGGAAATCTAGTGCCTCTAGTGTTCATCCTGTCTGTAGGTCTTTAAACTTTTTCCTCCACTGGTAATGACTTACTGGAGAACTCTGAAGAGAGCCACAAGTCTTCTCCTCTTAAAGCCCTCACAGAGCTGGAAATCAGAGATGCTAATAGCACCAAGGGGCAAGTGAGAAAACATTTAACCTAGGAGAGAAATTAGGTTAAAACCCTCTGCCACTGGGGTACCTGTTTGGCTCACTCTTTAGAGCATGCGACTGTTGATAGTGGGGTTGTGAGTTTGAGTCCCATGTTGGGTGTGAAGATTACTTTTAAAAAATCCTCTGGCACTGGACGGAATGGGAGTACATACTTGCCACAAGACTGAGCAGATTCAATCTCCTGAACCACAGCATCCTCCTCTGTAAGAGTGGGTAAAATTAGATACCTATTTATTTCTCATAAAAATCCTGTAAGTTCTTAGAATAGGGTCTGGAAAAAAAAAAGTGCTCAAACAACAATTACTACTGCTGTTCCTGCTGCTATTACTACCTTAACAAAAAAAAAAAAATAATTTTAGGGAAGTCTGGCTGGCTCAAGTGGTTGAGCGTCCGCCTTCAGCTCAGGTCATGATCTTCCGGTTCATGGGCTGGAGCCCCATGTTGGGCTCTCTGCTGACAGCTCAGAGCCTGGAGTCTGCTGCAGATTCTGTGCCTCCCTCTCTCTCTGCCCCTCCCCAACTCACACTCTGCCTCTCTCTCTCATTCTCAAAAATAAACAAAAATATTTTTAATAAGTTTAATAATAATTATGGTTACTGCTAATTATAATATTACTGTTAATTATGATTGACCTAATAATTATTTAAGTAGTGCTAGGATGACAACTACTTTTTCTGTATCAACCATCTTATCTAAGCCTAACAATCTGGGTCATAAATATACTATTATTCACACCTAAGGATAAACTAAAATTCAGGCAAGTTTAGTAACATGACCTAGTCACACAGCTTTAGGAGGCAGAGCCAGAATTCTAATAGAAGCTCTGGGACCATACAATCAGGACTTCAATCTACAGACCACAACTAAATGATAGGTCAGAAAGCCTACACCTTAGAGAAGACAAAAAGTGTGACCTCTGTTTTATAGTCCTAGAGTTTTAGTGGCTGATATAGGTAACACAGAATGTTAAGTGCATGCCCGGTACCAGATATCTGGTCCCTTCCCTCTTAATCAAATGTCTTTTATCTTATCCAGCAGAGCTTGGAGTGTGCAAACTGATTTGACTATGAAACTCTTATGCCAAACGAGATCTTCCATGCTCAGTGTTCCAGGGAGCACACTTGTGGCAAATTCTGTATGCCGATACTTTTTCTCAAACCATTCTGAACTTTGTCAGTGTCACTGGCATAGTGATCACCACAGGATTCTGGGGTTCCTGTAAAAGTTCAAGCCCTGCTGAACACTTGTACAAATAGAAACAGGATGGTGATTTCATTCTATCTAGCCTCTTTGAATGCAGCCTAGGAGGTAAGACAGAAAGCAACGTAAAGAACTTTGATGGAAAATAAATCTCTAGAGGGCAAAGCTAGTGAAAATAATGTGTTGGGATGATACTTCAGAATTGGTGTTTGACTATTTAAACATTTCATTTTAGAGGTACTGAATCATTAAATCACAAATGCTCAGACAGGAAACCTGCTCAACACAGAAGAGGTGTTCTCTCAGTAAGCCAGAGAGATGCCGTAGTAGTAAACATTTTCTTAAAACTGCCAGGAATCAGATTTGTCAAGTTATGTGAGTATCAAAAAATTTTCGCTTGTACAACTAACAAGTGCATTTCAATTTAATCTAACTTTTCTTAGTTAGAATTCTGAGTCTTCAGTGAAACAGGAAACATTTCCATCTCTTTACTGTGCACTTACTTCTGTATGTGTATCTTCTCATTTACCCCTCTCAGCTCTTCTGCTCCTTTCCAACCCTGGTATAAACCACACTGCAAGTCATCTAGACCTTGCTGTGTCATAGGCAGTAAACAGGGATGAGGAGCAGTTACAAGTCATCGCCATCTTTACCGGTGCTTCATTAATAATGTCATAGAAGGAGCTCCAATCTACACTCCATGGAAACGTTGCTGAAAATCTTCTTTCCCCTTCTTCACACTATTTTTCCTATAGCCACACCTGCTCCAAAGCCTCTTTTCTGCCCCAATTCACTCTCAACCTCACTGAAACCCCTGCCAAATTAAGCTCCCTCATCAGTCCATTCTTCTGCTCCTGTCCTTGTATTTCTAACATATTAGTTTCTTCTATACCTGGTAGGTTTTCCCTCCCCTATTCACTTTTTATACTCAGTCTGCTTCACCAGCCATGCCTACCTCCTTTCCCAACACTCATTACTGGAATCTGAGGAAAAACCCAGACACTGAGCTACCCGAGACAAAAGTCTGTGTTCCTGGCAAACAGTCTCTAAAACCTTGCAATTTCCTGTGATATGAAAGATAGAGATGTCATTGGTTATGTTAATGAATGACTTTTGGAAAGCCCTTAGGTAACTAAGGTGGGAGCTGGCTACCTAGAGAACTAGACCAGTGATTAGAACACTGGAAATTTTAGTGCCCACCCCCACCTCCTGGAGGGGGGCAGGGATGGAAGGTGAATCAATCACCATTGGCCAATGTAATCAATTCTGATTAGGTAATGAGTGCTCCATAAAAACCCAAAAGGACAGGGTTCAGAGAGCTCCTGGGTTGGTGAAGACATGGAGGTGCTGAGAGTGCAGCATGCTTGGAGAAAGCATAGAAGCTCAGTGCCCTTTCTCCATGCCCAACCCTATACATTCCTTTCCTGAGTTACATCCTATAACAAACTGGTGATCTAGTTAAGTAAAATGTTTGAGTTCTATGATCAGCTATAGCAAATTAATTGCATCTGAGGAAAGGGTCTTAGAAACCTTAGTTAGCCATACAGAAAACAGCTTCAACTTGTGATTGGCATCTGAAGTCCAAGAAGAATATCACGGGGACCTCTAATTTGTAGCAGGTCAGTCAGAAGCACAGGTAATACCCTGGGTTTGCAATTGGCATCAGAGAGGGTTTTTTTTTTTATGGGGGGAGGGCATCTTGTGGGATTGAATCTCTACCTGTGGAATCTGATGCTCTCCCTGGGTAGGGTCAGAATTAAGTTGAATTGGAGGACAGCCAGGTGGTGTCCCAAGAATTGCTTGTTGGTGGAGAACCTGGGTGGCTCAGTCGGTTAAGCCTCTGACTTGATTTCTGCTCAGGTTATGATCTCTCATTTTGTGAGACTGAGCCCTGTTTTGGGTTCTGCACTGACTATGGAGTCTGCTTGGAATTCTCTATCTCTCCTTCTCTCTGCTCCTCCCCTGCCTGTGCACACATGCTCTCTCTCTCTCCCAAAATAAATAAAATAACTGACTAAGCCACCAGGCATCCCCTCACAATCAACATTTCTTATCATATCTCACTCTCCTCCTCTCTCTTAACTCCATGATTCCATGGCTTTTTAACCCCATTCCCTCTACAAGCCTCTTGATAGTCTTCCTTTGTTCCACCTATTCCTCAGGCTTGCTTATGGTTTCCATAGGCACAGTTAAAGATGTTCAGGCTCCTAAGAAATAGACTGATGACTCATTCTCAAAATGAGAAAGGAAGAAAAAAAATGAAGAAAGTACAGATGGATCTTTTGGTAAACAGAGCTAATGTAGCTGTCAACATGCAAAGCCTGGATTATGTTTTCATTGTTCACAGAATACAGAAAATTTTTTGAACAAAAGAATGTGTTCTCAATATTCAACTCTTTTTGCCAAGAAATACATCCCTTGAGATTTGAAGCAAATGGGTTTACAAGACACAGCCTGAGTATCAATATCTGTTCCATCCCACCCTGTACAGTTGCCTAGTAACATCTAAGTGAGAATTACAGCTGCACTCTAAATCCATTTGGCCTGATCCACCTTCACAGTATCATAACTCTGCTCCTAGGAGATTCAGACCTTGGGCTAGCAGTGCTGATCCAGTTTTAAATGCCTTCTTTGCAAGTGAAGATGATAAAAAAAAAATGCTCACAGTGTATAAAGAAAGCAAGTTATGATCAGCTCAGGGAGATAAGGGTAAACTGAATCAGTGCTGACAAACTATCATTTAACCAGAGTTGGCAGCCTTATCTAAAACAACTACCCTTTGAGAATTTATAGGAAGAACTACTTTACACGAAACAACTTGATAAAAGAAAGTCAAGTTAATGATTATTCTGACCTTAAATTTTGCTGATGAGGAACCTGAAGTTCCAGGAGGAAAAGTGGTGTGTCCAATAGCACACAAAATGAAGCCAGGGATGACAGTAGAGCACAATGTTCTCTGTTCCACTCTATCGGCTTACTCAAAACTATGTCCAGCAGCTTACTAGTGAGTGTTCTGCGAGGAAAGCAAGAAAGAAACAGGTCTATTCATCAAAGGATTTTAGGAAAGTTGGGAAAGACAAAGTTAAATGTCTCTCTTTACTGCTAGACCCCTTGGAATGCAGTAAGTTAGTGTGCACTGTGAATCTCTAAATGGGAATCTACTACGTCTGTCTCCCACACTTATTTGGCCACAGAACAATTCTCCCTGCATCTTTTTAAATAATATCTTGAACCAGTAACTTATGAGATGTGCCTTGGAAGCAGATACACAACAACCTACCCCCCTTTCAATGGAATTGACCAAGCCCATCTGGCATTTTGATTTTGTCAAAATGGAAGAACTGTATGTACCCAGACACTTTAGGAGATCTGGTTTCTTGAGCAGTGGTTAGTGTGGTACCTACAAATACACGGGATCTCCCTGTCTCCACTATAACATCCTTTCCTCCAGCTACCATATTCTCTTGACTCATTGTTCCCCCTATAATCTAACTGCTTCTACTTTTGTTCCTCTGAAAGATGTTCTCTACTCATTCACCATTGTGGGATTTTCAAAATCTAAACCAAAGCAGTTACTCCCTGTATTTAAACCACTTCCCACTACGGTTTCCCAAAATCTTCACTGGGAGTATGAGGTTCAGTGATTAAAGTGCTCCTTTTCTGACCTCATCTTCTACCAACCTTCCTTCCTTTTATTTGCAATGCCACAATTTACTTGTCCTTTCTTTTCTTCCTTGATCATAAGCCTATTCCAGTATAAAACCTCTGTTCTTACTGGTGTTAGTCTATATCACTCCATCCCCATATCATCAAGTGGCTGATTGGTTATTTTCCTTCAGGCCTCTTTTCAGATGTAGCTTTCTTAGAATTTCTTTTTCTGATCTAAACTCTACTGTGTATCTCTACTTTGTTTTCTTCAAAGCACATACTATTATCTGAAATTATTTGTGATCTCATCATTTTCTTTATCATCCATGTCTTCTACAAAAGCCCCAAGTGTGTTATTTATCACTGAAATCTCAGTGCCTAGGATAATTTCTTGCACATATTGGTGATTTTCAGTTAGTACTTCCTACATACCTGAATACATACAAAGTCAACCCTTTGCCCTTCAGGTTTCCAGAACATAGGTACCCTGTCAAAACTGCATATAGTTCATCATGTTTACATGTAGTAAAAAAAAATGCATGTTAATATACAGAAATATTTTAACAATCACTCATTGGGTATGAAACATTTATGGATGAAAGACTGAAAAAAGTTTTGCTGAAATCCAAAATATTTTTCTTCTTGAGAATAACCATTGTTGATATTTCTCAGTTCAAAAGTTATCAGAACATGTTTGCTGTGGAACAAAAGACCTACAAAGGCAGAACTGATAGAGCATGGTTTTGCAGCTGAGCACACGCCACTCACTTCAAATGACCTCAGGCAAGTTTCTTTTTTGCTCTGAGCCCCATCTTCTTTACTTGTAAAATACAAAAACTGGACTAAATATTACTTGAAACACACTGAAGCCTTCATATCCTGATTGCTGAAGTCAGAGGTTTTGGACACAAACAGGTTTGATTATAATATCCAATGTTCTCTACCTTCTCAGTGATCCATTATACCTGTTTAAGCTCCAAGGAACAAAGTTACACTTCATCACACTCACAACATAAATGAAGAAATTCCTAGGCTAAAATGGAGACTTAACCATGAATTATGGAACGGATTTTTTTAAATGTTTATTTCTGAGAGAGAGAGAGAGGGAGACAAAGTATGAGTTGGAGCGGGGTAGAGACACACACACACACACACACACACACACACACACACACACACACAGAATATGAAGCAGGCTCCAGGCTGAGCTGTCAGCACAAAGCCCAACATGGGGCTTGAACCCATAAACTGCAAGATCATGACCTGAGCTGATGTCAAACACCCAACTAACTGAGCCACCCAGATGTCCCTAGAATAGATCTTTTTTCACTAATGCCAGTAATTACTGAGCACCTAGAACCAGGCACTGTTCTGACAGAGCTTTTATTACCCTGGTTGATGAGACAGACAGTTAGGTGCATAAGTAAAAGACATAATAAATAGATAATGCTAGGTGCTGATGATATAAAACAGAGCATGGAGAGGGATTAAAAAGTGTACTGGGCAAGATTAAAGTTTTAAATAGGATGGTTGAGGCAGGCTTCACTAAGATAATGATGGTTGTGCTAAGATCTGAAAGGGCAGAGAGAGTGGGCCATGCAGACATCTGGGGAAGAGCACTCCAGATGGAGGAAACAGCAGGTATCAATGTCTTAAGGCAGGAACCTGCCTGGTGTGCTCAACCAACAGAGGGCTCACCATTGTGGCTAAAGCACAATGAGCAAAGGAAAGAGCAGCAAGAGTGAGCTAGATGGGGAAGGGGGGGGGGGCTTGCAGTCATGATAAAGGCATTGGTTTTTACCCTGAAGGAGATGCACAGCTACTGGAAGATTTCCAGTAGAGATGGGATTTTCACAGAATCAATTAGTCTGTTGTAATGCAAATAGAATGTGTACATGCATGTTTAGTAGGTGGCAAGGGCTAGAGAGAGCCCAATTAGAGGTTATTGTGATAATTCATAAGAAATAATGGGAATGTAGCCCAAAGTAGTCCAATTCTGGAAATAATTTAAAGGGAGAGATGTGAGGGTTTGCTGAGACACCTGATGTGGGCTGCAAAGAGTTAGATTTCCCTTCAGTGACCCCGGACTCATCTCCAGAAAGCTAGGGAGAAGAGATTAATACTTAATCTATTTTATGAGCAAATAACCCCTTTCATTCTAATAATCATATTACTTAATCAGAGTTGTGAGATTCCGACACACAATGGTCTGGACTCATTTATGTAAATTCTGTAGAAGTGACAACTTCTCTGGAAATCCTAATGACTCCCATTCTCGATTTCCAATATGCTATGAACGTCAGCTTCTTTACCTCTGGGTCATATCATGTTCACAAGTCATCCTTGCTTGCCTTATATTTATGATCATTAATTGAATACACTTAAGTGTTACAGGCCTAATTCTCTGAGAGCAAAGGCAACACTTTTTCCACCTCAGAAAAAAGATATACATCTCTATACACACAAGAGTATAAAATAACCAACGTGCTGGTTTTGTTTCCATCCAGGGAACCATGGATTAGAAAACAATACATAGCCAATACTTTCTGAAGTATTTCTGAAGTATTCTGATTCCTAGAAAAAATGTAGAAATATGACTAAAAAAGCAAACACCAAATAACAGCTCCCAAATCTGGCAGGCTAGGAGAATCATCAAGGTATTGCACCAAGAATGTAAATCTGTATCCCCTGACCTGGTGAATTACAATCTCTGGCAGCAGGGCCCAAAATTACGCATGTGTGATATATTTTCTTAGCGAAGCTGATGTTCCTCCCAATTTAGGAACCACTAGCTGAGCAACTGTGTGTGTGTGGATCACTGCTAGGATTGTTGCTCCAGGGAGAGCAATGACCTGGATTATTCTCACATTACCCATTTGCAGGCTGTTTTGCTCGAAAACATATTCCTGTACTTGTTCTATTCATAGACTCCATTACTGCTCCATACACCCCATTCTGGTTCTAGAAGTACATTCAAATGGAAAGACATTTGGTCTCCAAAGTGCTGTACAGTAGTCCACAACAGGCCCAGAACATTTTAAGACACCTTCCATTTCCACTAACAGTCAGTGGACATGTGGGATCTTATTGAGGTGATGATAATGTTCTGATTTATGATGATATGATTTTACAAGTTGATAAGTTTACTTAAAAATCATTTTACTGTGTAAGTGTTGTGAACCAAAATGGGTGAATTGTATGATAAGTAAACTATGCCTTAATAATATTACATATTAGAAAAAGATCCTTACACCCTGTAGCTGAGAGTAGACAAAACTGAAGATTAGGCACAGGGACTGATTGTAAATATGGCAGAATTTCAGGAAAAAAAATGGAGTTCTTATCTTAGGTCTCTTATGCCAAAGTTAGGTCCCTGATAAGGAGAGCTATTCCCACTTGGAATTGGGAGATTTACAGAGATGTTCTTCAATGCTTTGAACCACCAGTTAAACCTGTACTCTCTGGGCTTGCAGAAAGAGCAAGTATTCCCTTGCTAGATGACTTTGAAGAAATCCTAAATGGGGCAGGTGCCTTATAAGACAATTCTGGCCTTTCTCAGAATCTGTTCTCACCCACTTTCTGGATACCAGACCAAAAACTAAAGTTACATCTTATTCTGATACAACTGGCAAAGTTGTGGATGTGCTAAAAGAGAAGAGGAATTCTAAGCCAATAGAGGTATAAAGCTGGTCTACATATCCTACAGGTATCTAGACATTATGCTTGGGAGTGAATCTAGTGCTAGATCAGGGTGGGAGGGGTGAACTATAAAGTTAGGGAAAGGAAGATTTCTTGGTATGGGGAAACATTCTCTAACAAGATTTAACAATGATTTATCTCTCATTGCTCACTGATGATTGACTTCTGTAGGCTGACATTGATGTTAGGAAATACTGGGGCAGAACTGGGCTTTCTAGTAGCAATGAGAGATGGTAGAATACTAGGCTATCATGGCCAGGTAGCAGCACTGAGGCATCAAAAGCAGTGTGGGCATAGTGACAGTAATCAGCCTCCAGTTAAAACTGGCAGCCACAGGGGTGGTGCATGGCCTGACCCTCAGGATTTCATGGAGATGGCTAATAAAACATGGTGTTCCTGGGAGCAATATAATTGGGCACCCTAGTGGAAAGTCATGATCCCTGCCCAGTTTCCAGACCAATGCTTTCTCAGGCCCATGACCCACTAACTGAAGAAGAGGCCAGGTCTCTAGGATCAACAGACCATGAAGCACCATGGCAAGTGATTTCCACCAGTCCTTCGCCAGAAAGATGTAGAACCATTTTCTTGGATAATATTGCACTGGGAAAGACAGACTATCCAGTTCTTTCAAGGGCTGTGGATATAGGATCCAAGGAAATAAATGGTGAAATAAATGGTGATATCCAAAGAACCAAAATGCCAGTATGGTTCTATGAAGTTCTAGCCTATGTATCTTTCAAAGGGCCTCCCCTGGGTCTGCAAAACAACTGGTGGTCATTTTCTCAGATCCCAAATGTATTATTAGAATGGACATAACCAGCATTTGGTAGAAGCTTCACATTGATTTCTTTACCTGTATGGTAAAACTAGCACAATAGGAACGATCAAGTAGCAGTCAAAAGACCTACTCTGCATGCCTAAGTAAGATGGTAAATAAAAACCAGTACTGCATCTAGGTGGAATGGCAGAGATGAGGGCCACCGTCAAAGACAAAAGGATGCAGGAATAATAGTTCATATCATAATGTCATATAACTACTTGGTTCAGCATATCAAAAGAAATGGATGGACAATGGGAAAACAGCATGGATTAAACAGCAAATTTAACCAAGAAGAAGCCCCAACTGAGGCTTATGTGCTAAATGTAGTATCTTTACTAAAACAGATGAGCAGAGCCTTGTATAGGTGGTAGGTGGTGAATTAATTCTTCCCCATATTAGGAGGGTGATGCAGTTTATGGCCCTGGGTTCCATGAATCCTACCACATACTTCCAGAAGCTGCTCTCCTAATAGAATGATGAAATGGTTTATTAAACACAGAGCTAATGTGCCACTTAGAGATGAGGGTGGTGGGCCATCCTTCAGGATTCACTCTACTCTTAAACCAACAGACACTTTACGTAGGTTTCTTCCAAACTGATCACATAAGGAATAACAACATTGGCTAAATTAACATTAAACCATCATTCTGTTCAACTCATGAAAAAGTACTTTTATATCATTATTCTGATCATAGTATTCCTTTAAAATGGAGGGGAAAAAAGGTATGCAATGAGCATTCTAGAAACTAGGGAGTAAAAGAAGGAATGGGCTTCCCACCATCACCCTTAGTGACCACTTGGAAAACATGTGCTTTCTATATCCACAACTTTAGGGTCTGTGATTCTAGGGGTGCTGGTTCCCAGAAGGGGCCACTTCTGGCAGCAGACACAGTGAAGAACCCATTATATTTAAAGCTGGCACAGGATTATCTAATATCCGGTGTCAATACACCAGCTGCCACAGAACAGAGTTTTCATACTTGTCAATTAGCCCTGACAGTTATGAGGAAGGACTGCTATCACTGAAGGGAGGCTGAAAGGCATATGTTTGACATGCAGATTATCTGCTGGGTCACTTCTTGATACTCCCATACCCACTTTAACTCTAAATGGGAAAGTGAAGAAATCATGGCCTGACAAGGGCATGATAACAAGGAGTCTCTGAGGGAAGCAGGTCTGAATCATGCTAAGGCAAGCCTTAGCAGGCAAACCTGAGATGAGGAAGAATCCTCTAAAATGAAATGGTAGAGATGGGAAATAATGAATATCATTCATACCTCAGTAGCAGCTCTAGAGTTCATTCCACTAATCTTCCTCCTGAAAATTTCCCCAGGAATCTTGAACCCAGAATCCTGGAGAATCTGGCTGGATAGAATAAACATAATGTGAGACGTGGCTGGGAGCAATGCAAGAGGTGGGCTGTTAAAAGACATTGCAGTGCTCTGCCTAGATTACTTCACTGGGCTGGCACACACAGACCCCAGACTATGAGGCATGGGCTGATTGCTCACTCTGTCACTCTTCTCTGGAGAGCTCTTCTCAGTTGACAAAAGTAGCTTTACCCATTAAACTATGCATATATCCCCTTATGGAGGTAGTAGTCCACAGCCGATGGCTACCTTTTATGTCATCTAAGAGGCAAGCCTTTTTGCCTCATAGTGGGACAGCTCTGCAGGACAACTTATGTTCCAGAGATCCCCCAGGTCCCTGTAGATCAGACCATGATTAGACTTTGCCAAGACCACATTCTCTCACTCTCCTGCTTCCCCTTTCCTTATCATATATCACTCTTTTTATGTTTGTCTCCAAATCCCTGCCTGAGGCTGTTTCTACACAGCTCATCCTAACACAGTATAAAAACTAGCTGTGGGTCTTACTGGACTTTCATATGGAAGAAATCAGGGAATAGGCAGACTCAGGCTTGTATGGGAAGTACAAGTTATCAAAAACCCAAGCTTTTCTTGATGTTCCCACCCTTCATTCTTAGTTCATAGCTGATGCCACCATGTTGCCATCACATCCACATTTCAGGACGAAGAAAGGAGGAAGGGATAAAAGCTTGAGTACACCTAACGTGGGGCACCTGAGTGGCTTAGTCAGTTGAGTATCCAACTCTTGACTTTGGCTCAGGTCGTAAGCTCATGGTTCATGGGTTTGAGTCCCACATGGGGCTCTGTGCTAACAGTGCAGAATTCTTGGAATTCTGTCTGCCTCTCCCCCATTCATGTGCATGTATTCTGTCACTCAAAATAAATACTTAAAAAAAAAAAAAAAGAATACACCTCAATATGCTTAGTTCTGCTTAAAAGCTTTCAGGGTGGCACTATGCAAGGACTTTTGTACCATTGAGCACACCCCCACTGCCCCCAACCTGTAAGAGACACCGGGACATGTAGACTTTGAGTTGGGCATACTGGCACTCCAGTAACAAAGTCTGTTAGAAAGGAAGAAGTAACAACAGATTCTAGCAGTCTCTGCAACAGACCCCAACTGTGATTATGAGGCTTGGAAATGGGATCCAAATCTTCTCAAACAGTAGTTCCTTACAGACCACCTCATCAGAGTCAATGATCAAGAAGCATGGGGTGAAGAGTAGATAGGTCTAGCATAAGTAAAGTAGTAATAAATTTGAACCCAGGCAGGGGCAGTCTGGGACCTTTACATGCATTCTCATATCCTCATCTCTAGAAAGCCCTGGTGGATAGAAAGTGGGTATGCATTTTTTGACCCTGAATCCCTCCTGTGAAAGTCACAATTTCTCCCCCTCTGGCCACGCACTCTAGGCTGTGAGTAGAAGTCACAGTATTAAACCTTAGTGAAAATGCCCAGGGTTCAGCAGAGTTTATGGTTTACTTACTATGCAAACTCTAAATGCTCAGAATCATCCACGGTACAACCAGTTACCATATAAATGATATCTCTACTTAAGAATTATCAGAATCATGGACACCTGGGTCGCTCAGTCAGTTAAGCATCCGACTTCAGCTCAGGTCATGGTCTCACGGTTCGTAGGTTCAAGCCCCACATCAGGCTCTGTGCTGACAGCTAGCTCAGAGCCTGGAGCCTGCTTTGGATTCTGTATCTCCCTCTATCTCTGACCCTCCCCTGCTCATGCTGTTTCTCTCTCTCTCTCTCTCTCAGAAATAAATAAAAACATTAAAAATTAAAAAAAAAAAAGAATTATCAGAATCAGCTTGTATCTTCCAAAAATCTCAATGGAGGTGTGGGTGGGGGGAAATAATCACATCAAATCTGCTGAACAATAGAAAATAAAAACGTTAACACCAAACTGTTTCTCTTTCCTCAAAGTTGTATAAAATTGCTGAAGATACTTAACGTATAGAAACATGTTTCTCAATAACTTCATTGTTGTTTCCTGAATTTGAGAATCTTCTATCTTCTGTAATTCTGCTTCTCTGAGTCCTAATGATCTGTTCTTTCCAAACACATCACTTAAGGAATAATCATGTTGGCTATAACTCCAGTATAAAGTCATGTAATTCAACAAGTAAAATCACTTTTATAACTACAGCACAGTTATCTTTGTGAAATAGAAAAGAAAATGCAATTAACTTTCTTTTAGAATTAAAGGTAAAGTTAGTAAGTTGTGACTCGCTAAAGGTTAGATAAACAAAATAACTGAAACTTCCTGGTGCCTATATTCATGCTCTGGTCAACAAGACACATTCTCTTACCTTCTCCTTTTTATTTATGCCTCACTTTAGGTGGCAGAATCTGTTATTGCCTCCAATGTTAATTTTCTCTTTTAGTTACAGAATCTCTTGAGTCTTCCCCAGGAATATGGTTACCCGGGTTGAAGTGATATTTCTCTTCTCCCTAACAGCTCATTGTAGCCACCCAAACAAGTTTGGAAGCAGTGCAAAACCTCCAATCATGTCCTTAAAGATGGAGCTGCTATCATTGCATGTTCCTTATCCCTCATACTGCTAGCTGGGAAAGAAAGATTATTGAAACCCTGGAGGCCTGGGTTAAAGATCACTGAGCAATGTTGCTAACCTCAGACCACTCACCTCTGAACATTTATGTGCCACAGAGAAACCTTCCATATTACCTAAGTCACTGTACTGCATCATCTCTTTGTCCCCTACCCAATAAATCCCACCTGGCCCTGATTTTAGTCAACCAGGGGCCTCATTCTAAGGCTCATTGAATGTAAAATGAGTTCAGAGGAAAGGAACTGGAAAGCAAGGTAACTAGAAAGGATATCCCAGAAGAGGTCATTTGAAAGACATGGGGATATATAGTTTTAGGAAAAGAAAAAAGAGGTATCAGAGGGAATTCTTTTCACATTCTTTAAGAATCATCGTATATGAGAAAATAATCGCACTGTACCCTATATCAAAGAAAGTGTGATTAATTTGCAGAATCCCAATAGAACAAATTTCAGCCTTATTAAAGAATAAGTCTTCTCACAATCACAACAACCCAAAGATCTGCAGGAATGTACTAGATACCAATGAGTCCTGTGTCACTGGAGATATGCCAGCAAACTTCCATATGAAAGAATGTGGAATACAAGTGCAGGATTCTTACTGAGCTAAGTCCTAAATCTTACTCTGACATTGAGCAATTGTTGTTTCTTAATATATGAACCAAGCCACATTTTTTAAATGGGGTTAATTTTATGTAATGGAGTTGTAAATAACAAAAGAGAAAATACACATAAAAAATACACAGATTAAAGTAGGGTTTACCCATTAGATGAGGAAATGTTGGTCATGATCAACAATCCTGTGATTCTGTGATTGTAAAATATTTATTTCCCTTTCAGCATGTATAAGTATAAGGCTTAATGAAAAAGCCTGGCTAACAAAGTAAGCAAATCATTCCTCCCTTTCTGAGTACCCATGTTTCAGTGATAATTAAGTTGAGTGACTGTCACTCACTCCCACCTCCAAGACCCATCCATAGGAATGCTCAGAAAACTTGAGCATCTTTATTGTATGGAAGAATTGTACACCCCAGAATTTCTTCCAAGGCTGTTTTCCAATTTAGAATCCTATTTGGTCCAAATTTCAGAGAAAGTAATTCTAAAAGGCAAGATTTAAGAGATCTGTATGAATAAAACTATAGAAAACTTGTGAAGGAAATTGAAGAAGACACAAAGAAATGGAAAAACATACCATGCTAATGGATTGGAAAAATAAATATATAAAATGTTATTACTACCCAAAGCAATCTACACATTCAATGCAATCCCAAACAAAATTGCACCAGTATTCTTCTCAAACTAGAACTATCCTAAAATTTGTATGGAACCACAAAGACCCTGAATAGCCAAAGTAATAATGAAGAAGAAAACCAAAATGGAAGGCATCACCATCCGAGACGTTAGCCTCTACTACAAAGCTGTAATCATCAAGACAGTATGGTATTGACACAAAAAAAGACACATAGACCAATGGAATAGAAAACTCAGAATTGGACCCAAAAATGTACAGCCAACTAATCTTTGACAAAGCAGGAAAGAGTATCCAATGGAAAAAAGACAGCCTCTTTAACAGATGGTGCTGGGAGAACTGGACAGCAACATGCAGAAGAATGAAAATATTCTCACACCATACACAAAAATAAACTCCATATGGAAAAGGACCTGAATGTGAGACAGGAAACCATCAAAACCCTAGAGAAGAAAGCTTGAAACAACCTCTTTGACCTCAACTACAGCAATTTCTTACTTGACACATCCCCAAAGGCAAGGGAATCAAGAACAGAAATGAACTATTGGGGCCTCATCAAGATAAAAAGTTTCTGCACAGCAAAGGAAACAATCCGCAAAACTAATAGGCAACCGACAGAATGGGAAAAGATAGTTACAAATGACATATCAGATAAAGGGCTAGTACCCAAAATCTATAAGGAACACACCAAACTCCATACCTGAAAAACAAACAATCCAGTGAAGAAATGGGCAGAAGATATGAACAGACATTTCTCCAAACAGGGCATCCGGATGGCCAACAGACACATGAAACGATGTTCAGCATCCCTCCTCATCAGGGAAATACAAATCGAAACCACACTGAGATACCACCTCATGCTGGTCAGAGTGGCTAAAATGAGCCAATCAGAGGACTCTAGATGCTGGCGAGGATGTGGAGAAATGGGCACCCTCCTACACTGTTGGTGGGAATGCAAACTGTGCAGCCCCTCTGGAAAACAGTGTGGAGGTTCCTCAAAAAATTAACAATAGAACTCCCCTATGACCCAGCAATAGCACTAGTAGGAATTTACCCAAGGGATACAGGACTGCTGATGCATAGTGTGTTATATGGAAACCAACTTGACAATAAACTATTAAAAATTAATTGATTGATTAAAAATTCTTTGGAAGGATCAAAGGCTCAGACCATTCAGTCCCACAGGTGGTCAGAGACTGGTATGCTTGAGGAAACTCCAGCCTCATAGAGAAGTCACAAGTAGGCCTTCCAGTAAAGAATTCTGGCGAGCCCATACTTCAAACATCCCATCCCATGTGCCAAATATGTAAATTTAAAAGTTGCCAGGTAATGCAAGATGCCAGCAGATTTAGTCAGTGCCAACCCAATTTAGACCTCAGACATCACAGAGCAGAGAAAAGGTATCCTCACTTTGCCCTGTCTGAATTTTTGACTCTATGAATTCATGAACATAATAAAATGCTTATTGTATCAAAACAAACAAACAAATAAAAGGCAAGAGTTTTCTGTGATACATATGAAATAGTATCTGACCATCAAGATAACTATATTTGGGTCTAATGACTGACACGAACTTTCAGATCTTGAATAAGTTTCCACCTCTTTAGAATTGGTATCCAAGTCTAAAAGACAAGGAGATAGGGAAAGATAATCTAAGTGTCTTTCCAGGTTCAGAAATCTATTATTTTAATTCAAAGAAGTAAAATGGGCCACTTCTTAGAAGTATGGATCACTCCTACAAGTTCAAAACCTACTGAAGCCCAGGGTATAGGATTCACAACAATAATGTAGGGAATCCAGGGTATATAACACAGTCACTTCACATAAGTAATAGAATTTTGTGAGCAGATAGAAATTATCCCTTCTCACATGAGCAGTATAGCCATGAGTAAGGATATCAGGACCTTTAATTTCAAAATTATATCCTAGGGTGGGGGCAGGAGATTGTTCACAAGGAACTGAAAGATGCCAAGGCAGAGATGATCTCTCTCTATTGGGTAATACAGATGGTGGGATGGTGGTTAAGAATATGTGCTGGAACTGGAGTTTAAATCCAAGCCCTGTCAAAGCCATTTTTGTTGATCTTAAAGTCCTTTTCTAGGTATCACTTTCTTCCCCTAAAAAGGGCCACCCAATTGTTTTTGTTTTGTTTTTAATGACAAATGAGACAAATTGTAAAATTCTTAGCACTTTGCCTACCAATTTATCCACTGAATTCTTTTTAAGGGTAGGGACTATGATTATCCTATTAGACAGTATTCCCAGAAGTTAGTCCTTTCATGGTATATAACAAGTGCTCAAAAAACTTTCAGATAAATGATTCCACATGCCCAAAGGTCAACTGAGCTGCTACAATAATGAAGCCTTCTGACTCTCTTCTTTAACTGCCTGATCTCTCTTTGACCTGTAGACCAAAAAGAGATAGCATCACCATTCTTATTATTCCCCTTTTTTTCTACATCTGCCTTTATGTAGCTTAACCATATTTACTGCATATATATGACCACTGGGCCCAAATTCAGATGGTGCAAATTGACCTGTTCTTAGTCATATTCAAAGTTTCCTGCATAATAATCCTGAAATTTTAGGGCTTTGACTTGCGGGTGATTAAGCAGATTCTTCATTTTATTTGGATATGAATGGAATTCAGCACAGGTGGAATCAACTAGATATGGTAGTAAAACCTATGAGCTATTTGATGAGTCATTAGAATTGTAACATAGCCTCTCACTGTACCACCACTCCCAAATTGGGTACTAAGAACACTCAGTTCGTAGATGTATTTTCTACCAAGTCAATCACCCTTTATGAGATTTTTATGCTAGTTTACACAGCTGGAATTTTACATAAGCCAATTTAGACATACTTCTGCTTTGGGACTCAAGGCAATTATGACAATAATATCAAAAGACTACTTTTTAAATAATCAACATCATTATTATAATTACTTAGCCAACAAAAATGAATGCTTTAAAAGTAGCAGGTTTTTATAGCCAGGATATTATTAAATATGAATCCCAGAAGGATACTTTCATAGAAGAATGAACAATGGGCTCTATGAAAAAATAGTAATTTGTTGACAAAGTTTGCACATAAAGGATGTGCTTTATTCAAACCAATTTGGCTTTTCAGTTACCACACTCTTTTTGCAAAAAGTTTAAGAGTTTTTCTTTTCATAGTTCATATTGAAAGACAAAGTCTATTTTTTTTAATTTTTCCAAAATAGGGGTAATTGTATATGAACTATTTTAAAGTCCTATAAAATGGTACTTCTACCTTCTACCTTACTAGGCCACTTCCCTTAGTGAAACTACAGAAATCCTTTATTATTAGCTAGACCTACATACACTGGTCAGTATGGTAGCCAGTAGCTATGTGTAACCACTAGGCACTTAACATGTGGCTGTTAAAACTTAGGAATTTTATTTTTAGCATTACTTTATTTTTATTTATTTAAATTTAGAAACAGAAGCAATGTGAGATACTTTTCCATTAAGCATGACTTTATGATTTCAGTGATACTATATTCCTCTTTAATAGTCAAAAATATAGCATCCAAATAGAACTGTAAAGTTCAGTACACACCAAATTCCAAACACAACAAAACTAATGGAAAATATTTTTCAAATTACTTTATGTTGATTATTTGTTGAAACAGTAATGTTTTAGTAATGTGTTAAATAAAATGTATCACTATAACTTTTCCCTATTTTTTACTTTAATATAGCTACTAGAAAATTTTTATTATGTATATAGTTTATTTTCTTACTGAACAGTACTGCTCTAGCAATCTAGAAATATCTACTTCCTCTAGTTCTACTTCTTATAATGCAGTAGAGCTTACATTTTTACACTGGCAAAACAGGAAAAAAAACGTTTTTTTAAGGTCTACGGAGCAATCAAAAGCAGGAAGGGAGCACCTGAGTGGCTCAATCAGTTGTGTCCAACTCTTGATTTCCACTCAGGTCATGATTCCAGGGTCATGGGATCAAGCCCTATGTCAAACTCTGCACTGGGCATGGAACCTCTTAAGATTCTCTCTCCCCTCCCTCCCACTCCAAAAAAAAAAAAAAAAAAAAAAGGCAGGAAGGAATTAGAGGAAAGCTGTCCCTCGAAAGAATAAAAGAAGAGAACTGTCTTGGAAAACATACACTTTTATTAAACCTGCACCTGTGGGCATTCCCTAATCTTCAGGGAACTGTGTGGAGAGAGTTCATGCAAGAAGTCATAGTCATAATGAACTGAGAAGTCAGAGGATGGAGCTCAGAGCTGCCACAGCAGCTAGAAAATGAGAAAAAAATCTAGGGAAGGGAAGGTAGAGGGAAGCCCCTAAATCTACATATGAATACCACTCATATCCTTGGCTCCCCTGTGGGCAAGTGCTTGGGAGATGCCAAGATTTACAGTATAAAACAACAGCTTTAAACTACACGGAACTCAACAGAGATCTCAAACTCTACCCAGTGCAAGGGAGACAGTTTGGTGCTTAAGTGGACTGCCTACTACAACAAAAATGAACACTCTTTAGAGGAAAACAGAATCAGAGTCCCTAGAACGTATCATTAGGAACATGTAGTATAATGTAGTGGTGAGTCACACATAGAGAGTCGGGACAAAGCTTTTCTTTCCAGGAAGCAGCTTTATTCGTACCCGCACGGGCTCAACAGGCTAAGACCCCAAAAGGCTGAGCCCTGAGCATGGTGGGGGTGGGGGACTGTCCTTTGTACAATTCTTACTTGTCTCCCATATAGGATAACATACAGTAGGAATGGGTGGTCTATGTTACAGAGTCCTGAAGAATGTTGCTCACTGGTACAGCGCCAGATTTCCTTCCTCTGTCTTGAGATTGTAACCACAGTCCTTAGGGTGGGTCTCTACCACAATAAAACGGGTAGACTCAAAGAGAAAGGAAAATGTAATTCATACTAAAGAGAAAAAGAAGTCAATAGCTCCTGAACCTAAAATGTTCAAGATATAATGTGGGAAACCAAGGCAGAAGGAAATGGTAGATAAAATTAAATTTCCTTATAATATACAGCCCATTGACAAATAGTTGATGCAGGCAGAGTATAAACATTTCTCCAGGAAGTCTCTACTCTCTTAAAGTTAATGCTTTCCTCGAGGAAAAAACAAACTTAGCTTGACAATAGCTAGGCCTCTAGTTTCAAGAGAGTCTTCTTTAGCAAGTGAAAAACCCTTTGGAAACTTCTCCTTAACTTTACCTTCCCCCACTCCCAAGTATACAGTCACTCCTCATAATTACAGGTGGGTCCTGTCCCTGGGCTTTAATAAAACCACTTTTTGCACCCAAGATGTCTTGAAAATTCTTTCTTGGCCTTGGGCTCTGAACCCCAACACGTCAAACCAACATTAGTTGGAACTAGCAGACAAAACTTGAAAGGATCTATTAACTCTAGGTTTTCAAATATAAAGGAAAATATGTCCGAATAAAGAGATAGGAAACTAGGCAGAAAAATGTAAACTTAAGAATAAAATGAAAATTCTAAACCTCAACAGCAAAATATCTGAAATGAAATTATACTTGAAAAGTCTGAAAAAGCAAACTGGAGGGGGGGGCCTGGGTAGCTCAGTTGGTCAAACGTCTAATTCTTGATTTTGGCTCAGGTCATGATCTCAGTTTGGGAGTTCAAACCTTGTGTTAGACTCCACATTGACAGTGCAGAGTCTATTTGTAATTCTCTCTCCTCTCTTTCTACCCCTCCCCTGCTCTCTCAAAATAAAAAATTAGCATTTTTTTAAAAGATTAAAGAGAAGCAAGATTAAAAACACAGCAACAACATAACCTTAGAGGCTCATGGGACAACATCAAATGGTATAAAACATAAAAGTAAGGGCATCCTTTCTAATAACATGCCTGAAAATATTGTGAACATTTCTAAAACCTACTGGACTTTTTCTGAGAAGGATGGCAAGTACCAATCCCACAAAATGACACATACAACAAGTCCAAGAATTCTCTGTTATGCCTAGGGAAAGTGACATTATGACAGTAAGTAGTGATTTTTCTGGAAAAAAGACAAAAACAACAAAGAAGATTGTGCTAAGTAAGGTTTGAATGTGTTGAGCCAACTGTAGATCTGAGAATGTTGGCTAATCAAAGACTTAAGCATTTGAACTGGGAGGAGAAAAAAAATATTAGGGGCCAAATGATGCAAGACTAAGCCTCATCTTTTATTATGAAGAAATAAAATTTTAGTTTATGTATATATATGTAATATATATTCTGTGTGTGTGTGTGTGTGTGTGTGTGTATATGTGTGTATGTATTTAGTTTACCATATATACATGGGGAGCAGGTATGGGGAAGAGAGTTCCAGAGTATGGAAAAGAAATACATGACAGAAAAAAATGAGAGGAAAACTGGTCAAATTGGGGAAGAAAACAAATTTGCAGATGCAAGAAATTCATCAAATCCCATTCAGGATAGTTACAAAGAAAACAAAACCTAAACATATTATAATCCAACTTCTGAAAACCAAAGGTAAGCAGATATCCTAAAAGTAGCCAGAAAAAAAAGATAAATTATATACAAGGGACATTGTAGTCCCCATCATAAGAATTATAGCTGGTATCTCCACAAAAGGAGGCTAGAAGGCAAGGGAACAAAGGCAAGGGCTCTCTCTCTCTCTCTCTCTCTCAAAAATGAATAAACTTTTAAAAAAATAAATAAAAGATATGTGACGGCTTAAATGAATAATCTTAACTTTCAATACTATTTATAGTGCTGTCTCAAAGATGTGTATCATAGTGCATATCATAAGTATAATATATATATGTCAACATCCCCATGGATGAATGGTCAAATAGGCCAAAGATGTGAGAACTAACTCTAAGTACACTGTGATATATTAAAAATGCATATTGTAATCTCTAGGGAACCATAAAAAACATATAGCTAAAACATATAGATAAAAAGCCAATAAAATGGACTACTAAAACTATTTGATTAGCCTAAAAATAGGAAAGAATAGGGAAACCATAATAAATATATAAATCAGCTAGTCTTAATTAATGGAAACAAAAATGATACTTAAATCTACCTAATCAATAATTAAACAAAAATGGACTGAATACTCCAATTAACAGTGAAAAAAATGATGGACTGGATATAAAAAGAACTATATGCTGTCTACAAAGGATACCATTTAAATTAAGAATAATTTAAAACTAGAAGAATGAAAAATGATGTACCATGCAAATAAACATAATAAAGCCGGACTGACTCTATTAATAGCAGACAAAATAGAATTTAAGGCAAAGAGTACTACAAGAGATAATGAAGACTATTTCATAGCAATAAAACTGGTAGTTTTTCAGGAAGACAACAATCATAAATTTATGTGCCTAATAAAAGATCTTTAAAAAACATCAAGCAATATTTAAAGACCTAAAGGGGAAAATAGACAAATCCACAATAGTCATTAGTAACCTTAATATTCTTCTCTGTGTAACTTACAGAGTAATCAAACCAAGATAATAAATAATTTAAATAAATCAGGAAGCACATAGAAAAACTGAGCCTCTTAATCAACTACTTTGACCTAGATAACATAATAGAGCATTAAATTTAGTAACTTCAACCACTGATTCTTTTCAGGTGTACATAGAATCTTCAAAAAAGCAGATGTTGGGCCATAAAAGAAAAAATTCTCAACAAGTTTTACAAGATTCTTGCTACAATGGAATTAAATTAGAAATCAGTAATAGTAAAATATCTATAAAAGCCCTATACAATTAAAAAGTAAACAGCACACATAGAAATAACCCATGGGTGAAATAAGTTATGGGAAAATTTAAAAGTATTTCCAAATGGCATCAAAATTTGGTGAATGTAGCTAAAGCAGTGGTTAGGGAGAAATGTGTGACCTCAAATGCTTATGTTAGAAGGGGCAATGCATTTATAGTCAATAATCTGTTTCCATCCTAAAATGCTAGGCATATAAAATCCAACACAGGTAGAAGAAAGGAAATGCTACAGGTAAGAACAAATAGAAGTTAAAGCCCATAGCAAGTTCTTTGAAAAGGCTGATTAAACTCATGAAATGATCATAAAAAATAGGGAAGCCACAATTACCAACCTGAGGAATAAAAGAGTAAACATCACTACAAAACCTATAACTATTAGAAAGGATAGTACAAATACAGTGTTACTTTAAAAAAAAAAGTGCAAAGAAGCTACATTAGGCTTCCTTTCTTTAGGAAAGAAAGGAAAATAAAAGTTACAGAAATCTCATTTGCACAAAAAGAAAAGTAGAAAAGATAAACCAGAAATATGGTAGATTGGTTACCTACAGTGTAGGTCCAGTAAGGAAGTGTTGGGGGGATGGTAATTGCATAGAAGGGATGGCAGAGGTTGGAAGAGTGATACATTCTAGTATAATCTTGTGTACAGTCCTGACTTTTAATTTCCTATTATTTTAATCTGCTTATAAACAAAATCAACAAAGATGGTGGGGGGTTGAGAATAAAGTGAAATAGAAACAAAAATAAATGAACATACTTTTATTCAAATGAATAACATAATCACACTGAAGATAAATGAACTGTTCTAATGAACTTTTGAATACATTACTTTCAGTCTATACCCTCAAGCTAAGAACAAGAACGATAAACAAATGTTAAACTCTAGGCAATTGATGTATTTTTCAGTTTAGCAACACTAAATTTGCAAAATTTGGTAATTTAGCATTACTAAATATTAATACTAATAGTTAGCAATACTCAAATTATATATATTGTAGGATTGAGGAAAAAAGTAAACATATTTTGGATAATGAGAGTCCTGTGTCTCAGTATCAGAGAAGAGAATTAGGAATATGGAAGGGGCTTCCCCCTAGAGTGAATCCAGTGGAATTGGAAGTATCCATATGAACCCAGTTTTAGATATAGATGTGGCTACGTCTGTATATGTACATACATACACATTTATCTCCTTAAGAGGTTTACAAACAATGGCATCCAGTAGCAAAGAATGGGTCATGCCTAGATGATGGTTTCTAGCTACCAATCTTAACGATAAGACCTTGGAGACAGGACTGACTTCAGGGCTGTGGAGGCAAAATATATGAACCTGAAACTTTCCAAAGGTAGATAGTGCTCAAAGAAAAATTAGTATACATCAAAGACCTGGAAACTAACTGAAAGGGACTTTCTCCAGTCCTATCTGAGAAAATGTGAGCAAAACCAGTTAAGTTATACTACTAAATTTTACCTAACACAGAATATGAGACTATACACACATATATAAATATAAGAATTAATGGGGGAGATGCATAAATTCTTCTTACAGTACAATGCCGAGTAAAATGTAGCAGGATTGATGAAACCAAAACCCACCATTGGGTAACTGCCTTTGTAGTAACAGCTTAAGGCTGGAATCATTGGTGCTTAAACTGAAAGGTGAATGTTTAACAAAAAGCAGGATGTTTTCCGAGTCTCAACATATTATTCCTGTTTGAAAAGTAGTAACTTTTTGGTGGAGAAAATTTGCTGACACCCATAAAACCAAGTGATTAAAGTTGGCAACACCATGAATAATTCCAGTAGACTGCATGCCTATCGATTTGATTTGCTGAAAAGGACACATCATTTGAGACATTTCTGACAAAAGCTTGTAACTGAAATCTAGTAACAAGAAAAATATTGTTTTGAAGACAGAGTCATTCTACAAAAACGTGAAGTGCATGAAAGACAACTAAAGACTAAGGATCTATTCCAGATTAAAGGAGATGTTCGAGATTTGACAACTAAATGAAATGTGTGATTTTGAATTAGAACTTTTTTAAAAATAATTTATTGTCAAGTTGGTTTCCATATCATACCCAGTGCTCATCCCCACAAGTGCCCTCCTCCATGCCCATCACTCCCCTCCCCCTCCCCCCACCTCCATCAGCCCTCAGTTTGTTCTCGGCATTCAAGAGTCTCTCATGGTTTGCCTCCCTTCCTCTCCCCCACTATTTTTTCCCTTCTTCTCCCCCATGATCTTCTGTTAAGTTTCTCCTAATCCTCCTATACATGCAAACATATGGTATTTGTCCTTCTCTGCCTGGCTTATTTCGCTCAACATAACACCCTCAAGGTCCATCCATGTTGCTACACATGGCCAGATTTCATTCTTTCTCATTGCCATGTAGTATTCCATCATATAGATAAACCACATCTTCTTGATCCATTAGTCAGTTGATGGACATTAAGGCTCTTTCCATGTTTTGGCTATTGTTGAGAGTGCTACTATGAACACTGAGGTACATGTACCCCTATGCATCAGCACTTGTGTATCCCCTGGGTAAATTCCTAGCAGTGCTAGTGCTGGGTCATAGGGGAGTTCTATTGTTGATTTTTTGAGGTACCTCCACACTGTTTTCCAGAGGGGCTGTACCAGTTTACATTCCCACCAACAGTGTAGGAGGGTGCCCATTTCTCCTCATCCTTGCCAGCATCTAGAGTCCTCTGATTTGTATTACAACTTTTGAGGTTTCGGTGTTTTATATTTTTTGCCTCTTAGTGAATATTTGATGAAATAATTGATAAAATTTGATTGAAGTCTGTATATCAGATAATAGCATTGTATACACATTCATTTCCTGATTTTGGAATTGTCATAATGAAAGAGAAGATCCTTGTTTTTAGGAAACATAATCTGATGTGCTTAAGGATAAAGGGCTATCATATCTGTAACTTAGTACACAGTACTGAGTTCAGGAAAATATTTATATTTGTGTTATATAATATTTATATTACATTTTATATGTATACACATATAAGAGAGAAAACAAAACCAATATGTTAATAAAGTTAACATTTGGGGAATCTGAGTGAACAGTGTGCAGATGTTTTTTGCATTATTTTTGTGTCTTCCATTTCTAATTTTAAAAAATTAAAGGCCAATGAAGGAACATTGTAAAAAATTAAGCAAATTCAACAACAAAAAAGCAATGGACGAATTCCTTGAAAAATCATAACTGATAAAACACATACCAAAGAAATTATCTGAATACCCTTTGACTAATAAATAAAATTATTAAAAACTTTCTCCAAAAGAAAATTCTAAGCCCAATTGTATAACTAGTGAATACTACCAAACAATTAAGGACAAAATGATGCCTATTGTACAGAAATTTGCTTATAGAATAAAGAGAGCTCTTTACAACTCAATATTCCTGAATATAAAAATCTAACAAAGTTCTTGAAGAAAAAAATACTACCAATTAATCTTCTATGAACATAGATGAAAATGTCCTTCAAAAAATATTAACAAATTGAAACGTTATGTTTCAGGGCGTCTGGGTGGCTCAGTCGGTTATGCGTCCGACTTTGGCTCAGGTCATGATTTCACGGTTCCTGGGTTCAAGCCCCGTGTTGGGCTCTTTCTGACAGCTAGCTCAGAGCCTGGAGCCTGTTTCAGATTCTGTATCTCCCTGTCTCTGACCCTCACCATGCTCATGCTGTCTCTCTCTCTCACTCAGAAATAAATAAAACATTAAAAAAAGAGACTTTATGTTTAGGAAATTGACACTAAAGAATTTAGCGGTGAATAGGCATAATCATCTACTCTCAAATGGTTAAAAAATAAATACACCCATCTCCACATAGATAGAGATAATAATGAAGCAAAAGGGGCAAAATGTAGACTGCTGAATGTGGATAATGAGCATACGGGAGGCCCTTGAACTGTTCCTGAAACTCTTATGTAACTTGAAATTTTATTGATCTAAAGGTTACAAAAAATCGATTTATGGTCACAGCTTAACAATATGTATTTTATTTACCCATGTCAAATATTACTTTGGGGCCATAGAATACTGCATAAATATAATCTAATTAAACATACACTAAATTTTTTCATTAAAATCTATTATGTCTTAAAATAGATCAAAAGCCTCTTCAGACTGTATTTCATACCCACTTGTCTGCTTAGAATCAAATCTTAATTTTGAGAAAAACAGCTAAATGCAATTGTGGTGTTGGCCACCATCCTATTGCTCATTAATTACTGTCCCATTCTCCCTTCTCAATATTTCTAGTATTTGTCTACCCTCCCAGTCTCTGTGGCCATTGCAGACACTGTACTCTTTTTTTTTTTTTTTTAAATAGTTTTTTGTCAAATTAGTTTCCACATAACACTCAGTCCTCATCCCCACAAGGGCCNGACACTGTACTCTTGAGGCCATCCTGAGTTAATTACTAATTGTCTCCCACCCAGCTTCACTGTCAAACTATTCCTCAAACAGCCAAGAAATTATCTTTTATTCTATTAAATTTCATGCCTCCTTAGATTAAAATTCAACAATAACTCAATATTACCTGTTGTATAGCATCCATGCCTCTCATTTTGAACAAGATCTCTGATGACTCAACCCTGTTACTGCTCAAGTCCACCTACATGGATAGGCAGAATTCTAAGATGACCCACAGTAACTCATAATTTGTATAATCTTTTCCCCTTGAGTGTGGGCAGAAACTTAACTTTCTTCTAATCACAGAATATGGCAAAAGTAATGAGACATCACTTCTCTGATTATGTTATATTACATGGTAAACTGAAGAGATCTTGCAGTTGAAATTCAAGTCCCAAATGGTTGACTACAACTTCATCAAAAGAGAGACCATCAGGTGGGGGTCCTTTCAAAAGGGTCAGGAATTCCAAGCATAGAGATCCTTCTGCTCCCTGGAAGAATCAAACAGTGATGAGGTGAACTGCCTACGGATAAACCCACAGGGCAAAGAACTGTGGGGACCTCTGGGAGCTGAGAAGAGCCACTGGCTGACCGTCAGCAAGAAAGTGAGAACCTCAGTCTTAGAATAACATGTAACTGAATTCTGCCAGCAACCACATGAGCTTGGAAGAGGACCCTGATTGAAGGAACAGAGGCTGGATGACCCGGAATTCCAGCTTATGAGATTCTGGGCAAAGGAGCCAGATAATCCATGTCTCCACTTCTAACCTACCCAAACTGTGATTAAAATCAGGCAGGTTAGCTGCCAAGTTTGTGGTAACTTGGCACACAGAATTAGAAAACGAACACACTTGCCAAAGACCATCTGTGCCTTTTTCTCTACTATGCTGTGCAGAACTCCCTCATGTGTCAAGTTTTGTATATGGTTGAAAAGATGTCTTTTCTTCTGCCACCTCCAAGTTAGAGGTAGTTATATCCTTGTCTTTGCTACCTATTTTTTATCCACATACCATAATCTAATATTGGTTTAAACATTTGTTTTTCCTAGACTAGCTTCTTGATGGCAAAGACAGGGTCTCATCTGGATATTTCTTTAGTGACTGTCTTTTAGAAGATTTTCAATACCTCTTAGGTGAGATGGCTCTAGCTGACTAGGGGAAAAAAACCTTAACTCTGTATCAATAAGCATTTTCCTTTTTGTCATTTTTTTCCTATGGAAGAAGTTAATAGATCTTGGATTTTTAAAATTCTTTTATACAATAGGAAAGAAACACATCAAGAAACATACATAAATTCACATAGAAATTTCTAAATCCAACACAGTGATCGATAAACTTAATTCCTGGTCCATAGCTACAAATACCACTACAGTTACAAAGGCTGCCAGCAAATTTGCTAATCACAAGATGAGACAAAAGAGATGGTCTGTGACTGCTGACGTTTCACAAAAGCTTTTATTAGTATGCTTGAATGCTAGCAAAGAACCAAGTAAATGAGCTGCCTTCTAAGGAGAACCAGGAATCCAGCACACTTAAAGAAATCCTCAAAAGAATGAGAATGGATTTAAGAAACAGAATTTTGATTTTGAAGAAGGGCAATGGAATAGGAACAATGGGATGTGTGTCACTAAACACATCAATCCTCAGCTACTTAGCTTCCTGAGTTACCCAGGGCAATGCTTCTCCTATGTCCCCTTCACTAATACAGACCTTGTTCCCATAAGGAAATACTGGCAGTTAGGACTCAATTAGATACCACTGTCCTGCTCACCCTATGTAAAAATTAAAAACATTTTAAAAAGAAACCATTGTACTTTGGGAGTAAAAAAAAACTAGTATGTTTTTAGTGAAAATTAGATATTTTATCAATTTTTTAATCAATTGTTTAATGTTTGTTTATTTTGAGAGAGAGAGAGAGCGAGAGCGAGAGCCAGAACAGGGGAGGGGCAGAAAGAGAGATGGAAAGAGAGAAGCCCAAGCAGGTTCGGTGCTGTCAGCACAGAGCCCCACACAGGGCTCAGTCTCATGAGCCTTAATGTCATGACCTGAGCCGAAATCAACAATCAAATGCTTAACCAACTGAGCCACCCAGGGTCCCCTTGTTTCTTTTTTAAAGCATTTCTTTCACAATTGGCAGGATAATAGTCCCGAATGACATTTATGGAGAGGCGAACTTGGAAGTGTTGAACAAATGGCATTGAAAATCCCTTTTACTCAGCTATTTCACTTCTAGGAATCCATTCCTTTGAAATACTAACAAAATTTTTTTTCATTCATAAATTGCATCAATGTGCCTGCCGCCTTTGCACAGCCTAAGTATAATCAGATTATGCATGAAGGGCTTGATCCAGTAACTCCACCTTATCAACCATGCTCCTCAATACACTAATTACATAAAATCACAAAAATTAATCTGTCCAATTCCTATTGCTTCTAATGGCATCACCATCATTTTAATTATCATCTCAGGAACAAATTGGCCTGTTCTTTTCATAAGACACTTAGTTATCACCTCCATGTTCTTCTTCCACTATGTATGTGTACTTTCTAATACTGTGGTAGAAAGCATTAGTGCTAGGGGCTTTCCTCTAGTCCAGTCTACTGAGAAATGTTATAGGCTGCCGTGACTGGAATATAGCAAACATTATGAGAACTTAGAAAATCTTTGGGGAGATCCTTAAAGAACATACACGTTCTCTTGTGAGTCCAGTAGTGACAGAGTTCTTAAACACCTCAGCATATGTCCTCACTCATCCAGATATTACTTTAAAGACCACCCCCCACTCCCATACACATTATATTTCAGAATCTAGACTGGTCCTTTTGCAGCCTCCTCCTACCTCCCCGACCTGCCAGTCTTTCCTAAGTTGTTTTCTTTCACATAGTGAACCCCCATTTTTCTTTCTAAATGATTTTTCCTTCATTGCTCTTTTTCCTCCTAGCTGAAGATTCCCGTTTTCCTCTGATGAAAAAGGGAAACGTTTTTAATACATCATAAAAACGGGTTGCAGCTAAAACAGAATCTAGAAAGAAAATTACCAGCTGTGTAATCTTAGACAGATTACTTAAATTTTCCGGGTCTCCTTAATGCTAAAATGGAGATAACCAAGGTATCCACTTCATAGACTAATCAGGAATAAGTGAAGCCATGCACACACTGGCCCTCAAAAAGAACTAGCTCTTACTATCATTTTAATATCACATTAATAACCTCACTTAGAAAAGGTGCTTTTCCTACTTTTGTGACTACCTTCTGGTATACCCAACTAGTAGAATTCCTACAAGGACCAAGGTTGTAAATAATTCCAGATCTGTACCCCCGACTTCCTTCTTCACCCCACTCCCCATTCCCATAATTTCTAGACTGTTTAAAACATTATTTCAGAGGAAACAAAATGCCATTCTAAGTAGGGTCAATACCACCTGGGGAGTACGCACAGAAGGAGGTAAAGACTAGACTACTTCCATATTCATTTCAAAGGTCTCAGGATAGGTTTCCTGTGTATAGATGGTAAGGTCACATATTCTCTTTAACTGCCTGCCTCTTACTAACCAAGCACAAACAGCCACCAGACCCTAATATAAGAACCCTATGCCCTACACACCTAACTACCCTAGGACTTGCTCCTTCTTTGCACAAACTGCTAACAAAAATGTAAACAAGTCACATTATATTCAAAGTGTCATCAGCAGGACATTAGTACTTTTCAGGATGCCCCAAATATTTGAAAATATTTTATGTGAAATAATCTTCCATGCACGATTTTCCTCAACTGAATTCAATGGTCCAATACACTGTATTTTTTCATATTAATAGGTTGTATCTATTAAGCTAAGTACATATTATCCTGCCAAAGTCCTTTTTTCAGGTTATTACTACCATTGAGGCAACTCTCTCCTTAGGTCAATTTTCTTTCTTCTTACTTTCAGTTAAATCCCCATTTGTTTGGAAACGTTGGCTTGTAGATTTATGAACCAGTAACCATTGAAACAGTCAACCCAGTGGGCTTACACACATTCCAGCTTTTATAAACAGGAAACTGGATCTGAGGGAGGGGTTCTAAGTTTGGGGTAGAGCTTAGGAGGTGGGTGAAGAGTCAGAGTTTTGGAGTTGGATATGGACACTCTGCTTCCAATTCCTGTCAAGTTTCTCAACTTCTATGAGCCTCATTCTTTGGTCCTCACAATATGCATAATA
Source organism: Crocuta crocuta (assembly GCF_008692635.1). Taxonomy (NCBI): domain Eukaryota; kingdom Metazoa; phylum Chordata; class Mammalia; order Carnivora; family Hyaenidae; genus Crocuta; species Crocuta crocuta. The sequence continues at coordinate 1,388,166 of NW_027530642.1, forward strand.
CCTGCACCAACATTATCGGACTCTTTTGGGGACCAAACAAGGTATCATATGTCAATTGTTTAGCAAAATGCTTCATTTACCATGAGAATTTAATTCATTGAAACTATACAGGCTCATGAGAATAGCCTGAAATAAGATTTAGCAGATATTTGTTCTCACTTAGGTCTATCATTAACCACCTCGTTGGGGTGAGTCATTTTCATTTTATGTCCTTCAACTTCCTCCTCCATATATATGAGTGGTTAGACCAATTTTTCAATCAGTGATCTTTTAGTTCTACAACGTCCTTAGTTTAACTGAAGTCTCACTGATTCAGAGTCAGGATGGTGAACATCAGTGATGATTCTTTTATTCTTTTGACACATAGTGTAATAAACACTATTAAAGACTGGGAAAACCACACTACAATAGCTAAAACATGGAAAGAGCCTAAGTGTCCATCAACAGATGAATGGATCAAGAAGATGTGGTTTATCTATACCATGGAATACTACATGGCAATGAGAAACAATGAAATCTGGCCATGTGTAGCAACATGGATGGACCTTGAGGGTGTTATGCTGAGCGAAATAAGTCATTCAGAGAAGGACAAATATCATATGTTTGCACGTATAGGAGGATTAGGAGGAACTTGATGGAGGAACAAGGGGGAGAAGAAGGGCGGAAATGGTGGGGGAAAGGGAGAGAGGCAAACCATGAGAGACTCTTGAATGCTGACAAAAACTGAGGACTGATGGATGCGGGTGGGAGTGGGGGATGGGCAAGGAGGAGGACACTTGTGGGGATGAGCACTGAGTGTTATGTGGAAACTAATTTGACAATAAACTATTTGTAAAAAAAAATAAAGACTGGGAAAACCACACTGAAAAGAATGCCAATAGAAGACTTGCCAATAATGTAATGGTAGCAACCACTATGTAGATGGCTGTTTGCCCCTCTTTAGAGGACCCAAATTGTTCCTATGTCTGTTCTACTCCTTTCCTTGACCTTCACTCACCCGTCGTCTCTTGTGTGTGGGAGTGTGTCTAACCCTAATCACAATTTGCTACATTTAATTTGCTATGAGTAGTAAGATCAAATGACTAATTTTCTTAAAATCGTATAGTTCTAGGGGAAAAAAAAGTTGTAAGGAGAAAGCACATTTTTGGCTACTTGACAAGCTCTGTTTGACTTTTTTTTTAAGTTTGCATTTTCACCATATACTTCAGATGATTGATCCCCAAATAATGTGAGGGTTTACATTTTCCTTCTTCTTAGAATAGGTGGAGAGACTGAGAAAAGCAATTCAACATTATTAAAAGGTACTTTTTTATTTAAAAAAAATTACAGTATCGCACTTACTCTCCTTAAAAGAAAAAAAAAATACTCCTTACACCTAAACCCTAGTATAACCTTCTATAGTCAGGCCTACTGGAAATATTATGAACTTAGTTAATGTGTCCATTAATACAAATAAGAATAAAAAGCCTTATAAAAATAATATAACCAAAGGTAGAATTTTGTTTTTAAAGAGAATAGTTGAGAAATATCCACATGGCCAGTCATAGTGCTCATTTTCACCAAGAACAGGACAAGAAAAAGAATAGAAACACAGCAAAAGGGAATGAATAGCAACAGGACAAAGCTGCCTTGACTACAAGATGCACATCATACATTTGAGTTTGGAAAAAACAGTCGTGCTAGGGACATCTTTATTGCTATTTTTGGCTTCAATTGAATTTAGATTTCATAGGTTTTTCATTACATGAATTACCAGATTATAATTTTTACATCATTGTCCAACATTTCTTCAGCCATTGAAAAAAGAATGATTTATTCAATCATTATATGCTTTGATAAATAAAATTAGTGAGGTAGAAGGCATTTTCACTATGTTTTTCATGTCTACAATAGTTAGAAAATGCTCACAGGACCTATAAAGGGAACACAAAATAAAATCAGTACAAATTAATTATCTTGAAGTTTTATATAACTCTAGCTTTTTAATATATTTTAAAGAAACAGATTAGAAGACACTATTTTTTTGTTGTTGTTTAATTGCGTTGTTGTTTAATTCTAGGACTTTCTCTCAGAATAGACCCGGGGCAGTTCTAGGTAAATAGCACATCTTCAATGAACATTTTTCTTTTTCAACAGCATTAGAAGAGCTTTAACATCAAAACCTTGGATTTCAGGTTGAAACTTAAGCCACACAAGTGATTCTGAAGCTCCCAACGCAAATGGTTCCAGGCTGCTGCAGTGCCTGTTCTTGGAGGGTTCATCAGAAGTCAGTGTAAAACCACCTAGGAGAAAAACACCCTCAACTGGCTAAGATCCTAGCAGATAAAATACCAATTTTATCTGAAATAAGAAAACAGTCAGAAAAATGTGAAATACACAAGGACACCCCCCACCACTAGTGAGTTAATAGACATAACAAGGGGCACCTGGGTGGTGCAGTCAGTTAAGCATCTGACTTTTGATTTCAGGGAGGTCATGATCTCACAGTTTGTGGATCTGAGCTCCAAGTTGGGCCCCACACTGACAGCACAGAGTCTGCTTGCAATCCTTCTCTTTCAGCTCTCTCTCCTTCTTTCTCTGACCCTCCCCTGTTTGTGATCTCTCTCTCTCAAAATAAATAAATAAACTAAAAACAACAACAAAAAAATAGACACAAGATGGCTAAAACCCCAAGAACTGCAGATAATAGGAAATCTAAGAAGAAAGTAAACTAACTCTAAGACCATTTAAAAAACAACCACCACCACCACCACCACCAGGGCACCTGGGTGGCTCAGTAGCTTAAGCTTCCGACTTCAGCTCAGGTCATGATCTCACAGTCTGTGAGTTTGAGCCCCACATCAGGCTTTGTGCTGACAGCTCAGAGCTTGGAGCCTGCTTTAGATTCTGTATCTCTCCCTCCCTCCTCCTCCTCCCCTGCTCATGCTCTGTCTCTGACTCTCAAAAATAAAAATGAAAAAAAGAAATTTTTTAATAAAAAAACCAGACATTAATGAAAACAACAAGAAATTGAGAAAACTAAATTTTTAATAGGAACTAATGGGATGCCTACCGATAAATTAAAAAATTACTGAAATTTAAAATTCAACAGATTTAACCACAATGGTTGGCAAAAATTAGAAGAGTTATTAATAATGAGTTAGATAAGGATGGAAAGCAACGGGAACTCCTATACTCCTGGCTAGGAGTGTAAATTGGTACAATTGTCTGAACGCAAAAGTCAGCATTACCTCATAAATAGAAAAGGCTCATACCCTCTATCCCCAAGCAATTCTGCAATTCTGCTCCTAAAATATCTCAGAGAAACTCTTGCCCTTGTACAATAATATCTGCTCAAAAATCTTTTTTCTGTTCAAAAAATTTTATGGTAGTGTAATCAATGGAAGAATTGAAAAATTGTGGTGTATTTATACAATGCAATACTATACAGTATAGGAAAAGGAATAAACAGGTGACAACACGAATGGAGATCAGGAAAAGACACTAGAGGGAAAAAGCAGGTTGCAAAACAATCAAGCATGGGTCCATTTTTATGAAAGTAAAAAATTTGTCAAACTTGCTAGTATATTACTCGTTATACGTAATTATGCAACGATTTCTTTAAAAAGAATGAAATTAATCAAGAAATGAAACTTTATCTGATCCCAAAATCAGAAGTAAAAAGTTATATTTAAGTAGAAAACACGTTTAAGTGTATTAGGTGTACTTCGAGGTCTCATTTTTATTTTCCCTCCATCTGTTCCCATCACCTCCTGTAGCAGATCTTGCTATTTTTAGGGGGGCAGTTTCTGTTTTATCCTTCTGGTATTTCATCCTCTAGACAAAAGGCAGCATACCATATCATTCTATTCTTCTACTGTAACACTCAAGTTTCTCCAGAGAAACAGAACCAAGAGGATATATTCAATTGGCAGTCTGGAAATTCCAGTAAGAGCTGATGTTGCAGTCTTGAATCTGAAATCTGTAGGGGAGGCCAGCAGGCTGGAAACTTAGAAAGGAATTCTGTTACAGTCTAGAAGCATAATTCCTTCTCCAGGAAACCTATTTTTGTTTTGAAGGCCTTCAACTGATTCGATGAGGCTCACCCACATTATGGAGGACAATCTGTTTTGCTTAAAGCCAACTGACTGTAAACATTATCACATCTACAAAATGCTTTCACAGCAATATTTAGAGTAGTTTTTGACCAAACAACTGGGGACACATAAAACTAACTATCACATTTACCAACCAACCTACCTACCTGTTCTTATTTTCCCTTTGACAACATTTCTTGGGTAGGACTGCCTATATATATATATGTGTGTGTGTGTGTGTTTATATATATATAAACACATTTTTTCCTTTATTTTTTGGATGGCAGTATAACTCTCCATTGTGTAAAGATATCATTTATTCAATCAGAACTCTATAATGAATGGTTCTATTTTGTTTTATAAATATGGTACAATAAAAAAAAACATTGCACAGTTCATAGCAGCACTCTCCACAATAGCTAAAACATGGAAAGAGCCTAAGTGTCCATCAACAGATGAATGGATCAAGAAGATGTGGCTTATCTATACCATGGAATACTACATGGCAATGAGAAACAATGAAATCTGGCCATGTGTAGCAACATGGATGGACCTTGAGGGTGTTATGCTGAGCGAAATAAGTCAGGCAGAGAAGGACAAATATCATATGTTTGCACGTATAGGAGGATTAGGAGGAACTTGACGGAGGAACAAGGGGGAGAAGAAGGGCAGAAATGGTGGGGGAAAGGGAGAGAGGCAAACCATGAGAGACTCTTGAATGCTGACAAAAACTGAGGACTGATGGATGTGGGGGGGAGGGGGGATGGGCATGGAGGAGGACACTTGTGGGGATGAGCACTGAGTGTTATGTGGAAACTAATTTGACAATAAACTATTTGTAAAAAAAAACAAAACGTTGCACATATGTTTCATATCTGTTCTAGCATCTTCAGGGGAAGATTTGTAAGATTGGGATTATTAAAATTTTCTAGCATATTACCAAATTCCTCCTTCACGGGGGTTGGACCTTTCAGCACTCTGTCCAGAAATGTGTGAAAATGACAGTTTTGGCATATTCTCACCAGAAGAAGCAAACAAAAAACTATATTGTTAAACATTTATACCTTTTTCCAATATGATAAATAAAATAGACTCTTATGGAAACAAGAAAGAGCTGTCTCCACTAGAAAGGACTATGGAACCCACCCCTCTCCCCCGCTGGTTGCAGGCCAAAACCATCTTCCACTAATGGAGAACCAAGAAACTCAAGTCAAGGATTCTACACTACCACCATTGAAGGATGGCAAGAAACTTACTCTCAGCCAAGACCATCTGATACAAGGTTGAGCTTGGAAAACTTGGAGGGAGAAAACAGCCCCACCCCTGTGGTTCAAGTACACAGGACCTGCCTGAGTCAGAGGCTGGAGGAGAAAAACCCTTGTGCCCATCACGAGTAATAAGCAAAATCTGTCTACACCACTCAGTAGGTAAGACTTTGCAGGAGTTTGGGTAAGTTCCCTGGAATAACATGGATCTCCAAGTAGGGATCAGGAGCTGGTGCCAGTGGTGTGAACATTCCCTAGGGAACTATTTCCAAATGTCTAATCTAAGCAAGATTCTTCTAATGTGAGAAGAAAATGGGCTTGGGGTATTCTTTTGTGGGTACAACTCTGTAACTGGAGAGCTGTATGCCTCTACAGTGATTTGAACATTCTGATATGACAGACCTTTCACTAAATGTCCAGTGAAGGTTGAGTGTAGACTGGAGAAGGGGAATGGCTTAGGTAGCTAGGTTCTAACTTGACAAGTAAGACCTATCCTGTTGATTTGGTGGAAGAACAAAGACATTCAAGAAGTGACACTCTTTACCCACTTTCTCACACTCTGAACTCTTACAGTGCTTTAACTGTAACTGTGCTGTAGCATCTGGTTATCATTCCATGGTCAAGTTATGTGTCAACAGTTATGAGTCTTAAAAATTGAGAAACAGAAGAGCCTGGGTGGTTTAGTCGGTTAAGCATTGGACTTCAGCTCAGGTCATGATCTCACGGTTTGTGAGATCGAGCCACGTGTGAGGCTCTGTGTTGACAGCTCAGAGCCTGGAGGCTGCTTCGGATTCTGTGTCTCCCTCTCTGTCTGCCCCTCCCCCATTTGCACGGTCTCTCTCTCTCTCAAAAATAAACATTAAAAAAAATTGGGAAACAATACTATCAGAAATGGCTGAGAATCAATTCTAGTTTTTTTTTGCTACAATTTTAGTGACTCTTCCATCAACGCTTAGGGATATTCATAAATGATCAGCAGCTCCCCACTTGGTATAGAGACACATTCACCCTTCTCCTAATGGCCCATCAAGTTTGACAGAGAGCCCTTGATATGACTATGGCAAACTGAACTTCATGGATGCTGTTTAGTTATGCTCTAGAGATACATAGGCTGTCCCAATCCTTGCACAGAAGTAGAGAGGAGGAAGTTACCCCAAAGACCAGCAGCTGGAAAGTTGGGCCTCAGAGTTGAATTCAATATGATATAGAGAAATGAATTGATGTGCTTTCTTTTAATACTGAAATATGTGGAACAAAATTCATACTTGTCACACATAAGTGAGTTTCAAGTATGCATTAGGGAATAATTCAATAACAAAACTGTGAATTCCCAACTTTCTCCAAATCTTCTCTTCTAAAGGCTTTTATTTGAACAATTAAATACATATTTGATTTCAACAGAAAGGTTTTACGCAGAAATGAGGACAATTTGTCTCATATATGTCATGACAATTACATTTCCGACTTGGCCAACAAATCGTTCCACTTAGAGACCTGGAGGGACTGAATGATCTTTAAAGGTCCCTGGAATACAAATACAGAAACCTTTACAAAGGTATTTCAGTGCTGCTGAGCATGGTGAGGTTGGTTTTCCCCCCACCACCAAATGCTGAGGATACACTCTCAATTGATACAATGTTTTTAGTAGACATTTTTCCACCAATGCTTTCTATTTAAGAGGCCCACTGGAGACTGGAGACTGTGATAGTTATACCAGTTTAAGGAGAGTTGGCAAGAGAGAAATCCAATAACCCAACTGCCATGAAAAATTAATCTAAATGTTAATACTTCCACATTCCAGATCCCTTTGGGTCTGGGTTTGAGAGAATGGAAGCAAGGCACAATTTTATCAGGGGGAATTGTTATTGCTAGACCAACAGCACCTGAGGAAACACTGTAAGCTCTCTTTCATGACAGAATGAAATCCGATTAGAACCTGGCCACACAGGTAATGCCTTTCAAGGAAATCAACGTATGACCTTTCTTGATGCCTACACTCAAAACCCGAGCAGAAGGTGAGGAGAGTTACCACCTAGGAGCTGCTTCAACAGAATACTCCTCATTTGTGTGTCTCTCTTGATGAGTGAGTCTGTCTATCTGCCAGCATGGATGAGGAGGCAATGGCATACTTAACCCTGTAACAGTCATTAGAAGGTTATCATAACCAACCATACATGGAATTTTTAGAGAACTTCACCATTGACAAAACAGCCTCTCTCTCTCTCCTCTCTCTCTCTCTCTCTGTCTCGCTCTTTCTCTGACACACAACACACCCCACACACAACACACTTTATTTCCATACCTCAAGAAATGTATAGTGTACATGGTGGGTGGGAGAGTGAGAACAGATGAATATCCTTAAAACTATTAAGTGAAAATATAGAACTCTAATTTTATACTTGAAATCTAAATTAAATACTTATTGTACTCCAGGAATTTTTTAAATTAATTTCTTTTTGAGAGAGAAAGCATGAGTGGAGGAAGGGCAGAGAGAGAGGGAAAATGAGATGAAGAGAGAGAGAATCCTAAGCAGGCTCTGCACTGTCAGCGTGGAGCCCAACATAGGGCTTGAACCCACAAACCTCGAGATCATGACCTGAGCCAAAGTTGGATGCTTAACTGACCGAACCACCCAGGTNCACCTGGGTGGTTCTGTTGGTTGAGCATCTGACTTCCACCCAGGTCATGATCCCACACTTTGTGGGTTTGAGCCACGCTTTGGGTTCTGTGCTGATGGCTCAGAACCTGGAGCCTGCTTCAGATTCTGTGTCTCCCTTGCTCTTGGCCCCTCCCCACTGTCTATCTGTCTCCCCAAAATAAACAAACATGAAAAAAAAATNCGAACCACCCAGGTGCTCCAGAAATTGTTTTCTTTACAGGTGAAATTTCATTAAAAAAATACATGTAAAGGGACACCTGGGGGGCGCCTGGGTGGCTTAGTCAGTTAAGCGTCCGACTTTCCCTTAGGTCANGCTCTTGGCCCCTCCCCACTGTCTATCTGTCTCCCCAAAATAAACAAACATGAAAAAAAAATTTTTTTTTAAATATATGTGGGAGTGCCTGGGTGGCTCAGTCGGTTAAGCATCCAACTTCGGCTCAGGTCATGATCTCCCTGTTCATGAGTTCGAGCCCTGCGTCGGGCTCTGTGCTGACAGCTAGCTCAGAGCCTGGAACCTGCTTCAGATTGTGTCTCCCTCTCTCTCTCTGACCCTCCACTGCTCACGTGGTCTCTCTCTCAGAAATAAATAAAACATTAAAAAAAATACATGTAAAGCAGGTACCCTGTACAGGGCTGGGAGGCACTAAGGATACAATTAGCTTTAAAAAAAAAAAAAAAAAAAATCAAAGACTTATCCTGTTCTTACACTTTGGTTAGGAAAACAGATCAAAAAAACCCTACTAATGAATGCACAAAAGAACTGGGGTGAGTGGCCTGAAAAGATAGCTTGTATTTTAACATGTAGGAAACAGTAAATGATAGAGGTCAAGAGAGCTTTCCTAAGTGACATGTGAGGTAAGATAAGAATGATATGTCCACGCTCTCTTCCAATTTAACCCTCACAACAACAGGATGAGGTAGTAGTTATTACCCATTTCATTGTTAGGGAAACTGAGGCTTCGAGGTTAAGGAATTTCCAAGGTCGCAGTGCTGATGAGCAGAATGACTCAAACCCAAGACCCGCAACTCCAGAGCTCACCTGCACTATCCATACACAGTGGCAGGATTTCTCAAAGGACAAGCCCAGAATAGGCAACATCAGTCTCACCCAGGAACTTGTTAGAGATGCAAATTCTCCATTCCCAGCAGTCCTGCTGAATTAGAAACTCTGGGGGTGGTTTGACAAGCCCTCCAGAGGATTCTGAAGCATGCACAGGTTTGATAGCCATTTCAATACTATGGTATTGAAAGGGAACAAGGGTTTCACAGCTATTAAAAAAAAAAGTCTCATAATAGGTTGACTCAAGTCCATTTTACATTATCTTTTTTCTCTGGAACCATCCTGCCCCTCATCACCATACTTTTATTGTCTGAAAGTAAATCCCTTGCCTAAAAATTGCTGCCTCCCTATAGAAAAAATTTCCAGATCAATATTATCTCTAAAACTAAAGTTGCATTTTTGTTATAGAAGTGAAATACATAAAAATACTCTCAACAAATAGCCAGGTGGAGGAAAGGCATTTGTAATGAAATCATGGCCATGGTCTTTGTTCTAAAACCAATCCCTATGTTAATTAGCAGTCATTAAGAAATAAGACTTGTAAATACATTGGTGTAGTTTTTCTTAACATAAATTCCAATCTTATTTACTTGAACCATAAAGTGTTGTAGGAAAATGAATTTGCTCACTTCAGCTGCATATTAATCCAAATGCCTTATGATAACCTACTACTCTGTAAAATTCACCAGATGTGTGCGAGCGTAACACCACACCACATCCTGAGTGGGTTCCCCTCTTAGGCAGTGGGTGTGCCTACTGCTCTCCTCTACAGCTGTGCAAAGGACGTGACGTTGTCAATGGTAGGTTCTGGAAGACTCCCTCAACCTAATGCCAAGTCTCCTTTCTTATGAACTCGCTTTCTTCCCTTTTTTCAACTTTGTGTGCAGCATCAGGCCCCTATTTGCTCTTTCAAATTGTGTTCATCTCGGGCATTGTGGTTACCTTCTCAAGGTGTGTTCTCCCTTCTCATGCTCCCCTTCTTTGAAGGCATCTGGACCTCTCCCTATAATCTAGGCTTTGGAAGAAGCCTACCTCCTTTCAAGGATAAGGCATGTGATTTGGGCACAATTCCCATCACTAACCAATCAAAATCAGACCAGTAAGCATGGTTTTGCTTGAACTTCGAAGGAAGCAGCTTTCTACTTCTAGAGAATGCTTCTGGTAGAGACCCCTTCTCTCACGGTATCTGGATGAAGAAAGCTGCTGCCCCAGAAACTGGTGGCAGCCCCATTTTCACTACAGGAAAAAGCCGGTTAAGGCAGAGACCTAAGGATAGACATTAAGTGATATAGATGGGTACTTGATGGGATCACTGAAATGTTGACTCAAACTAGCCTTGAAATTCACTTAATCTCTTGATTTGCCAGTTATTTGAGCCAATAGATCTCCTTTATTATTTAAGTCAATTTAAATTAACTTTTTTCTTATTTGTAGCCCTAATGCATCCTAAATGATATTGATCATTCCATTAAGCAGGACGATTTGGCAATGTTCAAAAGCCTTAGAAATATATGTACCCTCTGAGCTGGCATTTCCTCTTCTAGGAATTTATCCTAAGGAAATAGTTGAACAGCTCTGAAGATTTATATGCATAAGCCTCACAATATTTTTTAGAGTAGAATACCAAAAACGAATTTCTAGCAGGCAGCTAAACAAGCATCCTGGAGTATAATGATACTACTGACTACCAAGCAGCCATGGAAGAGAAGGGAACTACACAGATTTGACAGTGAAAGCTGAACCTCATGAAATACACAAAACCCACAGGTGATAGCATTTTATTAATCCATTTTTATTAAACTCAGTGCACTAATGCTAATGCCTTTGACTTTAAGTATCAAGAGCTTTGTACACACTTTGCAGAGCTTTGTAGCTCTGGCTGCATCAAAATCAGCTGGGGAACACACACAAAACACAATCAGCTGGAGAACACACACGCACAGCCACCCACAAAACAAAACAAACCAGCACAGTTAAGGCAGGCTCTCTGGGGAGATGGGACCCATGCAGAATTTTTAAAAGATCTTGGGCAACTGTAATGCATGGTGAGGACTGAAAACCACGGGGTTAGCTTTTCTTCTCAGGACAATGCTGGAAGTATTTGTGGCACCTTCTTTGTACAGTTGAGGAAATCTTAGAAAAGTTAAGCAACTTGTCTCCTCTAACCTAAAAGTTCCCAGACACTACCAAGGGCTAACTCTGAAAACCATCATCTTGACAAGGATATCAAATTGTCTTTCAGTCACAAAGAGTGCACACGGGAGGAATTTATGTGCAAAGAAGAAAGACCTGAAGACTCACAAAAGCATTGTTCTATCACTGGGTGGGGAGATTACCAATAATTTAGACGCTTTCCTACAAATTTAAATATTACTTTTAATACCCAGTATGCCTTTGTATTTGTAAAGGAATGTACATGCATGTGTGCACTTTTGTATACACATGTGTATATATGGAATATTATGGTATGGCTGTCATCATTTTACTACTTTTTAAAACCTCTGCTGTGTCTGTTACTAGCACATGCACAGTACTGCCATCCAGAACATCACCCCATCTTTTCTGGGGAGATACCTGGTGCTTCTGAATATCAAAGTGCTTCCTATAATTCCCCATTTACCTAAAAGTGCTAGCTCTGAGTTCAAAAATCAACAAAAACATAAGCAGCACAAGAATATGAAGGCTTACCAACACAGGCTGCTGAACACACACACACACACACACACACACGAATGAGAAGCTAGCTCCTAAACATGGTCAAATCATTTTGGCATCATTTATTTTATTAAAAAAAAATTTTTTCTAATCTTTATTTTTGAGAGAGGGTAGAGAGAGAGAGGGAGACACAGAATCTGAAGCAGGTCCAGGTCCGAGCTGTCAGCACAGAGCCTGACATGGGTCTCAAACTCACAAAGGGGCTCAAACTCACCAAATGCAAAATCATGATTTGAGCTGAAGTCAGCCCTTTAACTGACTGGGCCACCCAGGCGCCCCAATTTTGGCATCATTTAAAGCACCTAAATGTGGTTTTGCTGAACTTTTAAGAACTCGATTAGTAAAAGAATATTTTACATTCTAGTTGTAGATTTCCTGATTTCAAACTGGCTTGCTGAGGAAAAATACAGAATGTGCTTTGTCAAGAAGATCAATGCTGAATTAAAACAGGGATGCACCATTTTCAGTTTTTACGGTCTTCAGAATGCTTGCTCTGATTAACACTCCCATAGACACTTTCCTTAAAATTTTCCCATGCATATTATTCAAGAAGCAAATTGCTTTTAAGTACAGACCCTAGATTTACAAGGCCCAATCCCTTCCCTTGGCAGGCGCTGCTGCCCTGAGCCCTTCTGGGAGCCTGCCCTGTTTCCATTCTGCCAGGCTCCAGACTTCCCCCGCTGCCTCAACAGAGCAGCTCCGTCGTCTTCACTGTAACAGTTCTTTTGAGAAAAATTTCTATGGGTAACAGTGTTTGGAAAGCATTCATCTTAACCAGCGCCTTCATTTATTGGAGGAGGAAACAATAGGACCCGGCATGGAAAAGGACCTATAGTCTAGCTTCCTACACGATGAACACCAGGGTTCAGGCCCCTGACCCTTCGTGTATGACAGTGGATGTATTGGGACCATTGCTGCTACAAGTTACCAACACATTCTAGTAGCTTAAAAATACCACTTGTTAGCTCACAGTTCTGGAGGTCATAAGTTGGACATGGGTCTCACAAGGCCGGATTCCTTTCTGAAGGCTCATGCCTTTTTTAGCTTCTAGGAGCTACCTGCGTTTCTTGGTGTGTGTCTCCCTTGTCCATCTTGATTCACAGTCAGTGCAGTTGGGTTGAATCCTTTTCATTTTATCATCTGTCCAGTTCTTGCCTCCATAGTCCTATCTCCCCCTTGGCCAGTCAGGAAAGATTTTCCACTTTTAAAGATGAATGTGATTAGATTGGGCTCACCTAGATAACCCAGAATTGTTTTCCCACCTGAAGGTCCTTAATCACATCTGCACAATCTCCTTTGCCATGGAACATTCACAGGTTCTGAGAATTAGGATGTGGACCTCTCAAAGAGCCATTATTCTGCGGACCACGGTGAATATTGGCATTTCCTGCCCTAGTGCAACTACCAGACACAACATACTCACTTTTTTAATGTTTTTTTTAATTGATAAACAGATAAAGATGGAGCATAAGCATGAGAGGAACACAGAGAGGGTGAGACACAGAATCTGGAGGCTGCTCCAGGCTCTGAGCTATCAGCACAGAGCACAATGTGAGGCTCATACTCACAAACCAGGAGATCACGACCTGAGCCAAAGTCGGATGCTTCGCTGACTGAGCCACCCAGGTGCCTCTACACAACATACTCATTAATACCAACTTGCCAAGGCAGTTATTCCCAAGCACAGAAATATACCCCCCTTAACAAAGTCCATTTAGATAGGCATGGAGATAAGCAAGGAAAATCATCTTCAAAGTTGTTGTTGTTTTAAATCCTAGTTGCCCTCTATTTTAGGCATGGTATAGACTCAACACTGACTGTACCAACATTCTTTTTTTGCATATTCTCATAGGTTACAAGTTAGATGTATGACACATTTTACTGGTACGGGATATATAACTAAAGGGAAAAAAAAGGGGTTAGAGTATTTTCCTAGAAATAAAATATGTAGATTTTGATGTAAGAGCTCAGCAAAGTAGAATCTTCAGGTTGCACACTTATATATATTTGTTTGAGAGAGAGAGAGAGAGAGAGAGAGAGAGCATGAGAGAGAGCACACTTGCACAAGTGGGGAACAACAAGATAGATATGGAGAGGGAGACCGACAGAGAATATGAATCCCATGTAGGCTCCCTGCTCAATGCAGAGCCCAGTGCAAGGCTTGCTTGATCTTACAACCATGATAGCAAAACCGGAGCTGAAATCAAAAGTTGGACACCTAACCGACCAAACCACCCAGATGCCCAGCCACACTATTTCTGATCAGTCTCATGCAAAATGTGACCTTTATCACCAAGAAAATACAGGTCCTTAAATGGCTGACAGGACAGAACTTTGTTTAAAAACAAATTAGGAACTCAAGTTCCAGAGGGCAAATATGTCAAGTCTCCTGGCCAAATAGCCCTTTTCCATTAGCAAGTTGTTCTGGGCAATAACCTAGCCCTGAATCAAGGGATCTGCTAATTCCTAACTGGAAGTGAAAATCCTCCATAAAGCTACGGCATCTTTGTTCTTCATGTGTCCGCCACACAGATCCTTGGCTGCACTGATCATTTACCCTCAAAGTCATTTTTCTCCTTCCTTCCAATGTCCAGTTCTTCCACCCTCTCCAACCTCCTTTTGAAATTTACACAGTATCCTTCAATCACAGAAAATTCCATCATTCCCACCTTTCAATTAAACACAAGAGTCACAGAACATGAGCTTGTGCTTCAAAAAATAATACCACACATTCATGACATTTCTAGAAAAATCAGAGTACATTATTTAAGAAGCATACATGAAGAACCTATTATTTATCAAATTCCCAAAGGTAATAGATGAAGCTGTTATACCTTGAAATCACCGAGGAAGTTTTTAAAAAATACATATTGAGAACAGTGGTTCTACTGCTAAGATTCTGATGTAATATCTGGCCTATGACCTAGGTAGCTTATTAAAACTGCAAATCCCATGGGGAACCTGGGTGGCTCAGCCCATTAAGTGTCCAACTTCAGCCTGGGTCATGATCTCATGGTTCGTGAGTTGGAGCCCCACATCCGGCTCTGTGCAGACAGCTTGGAACCTGATGCCTGCTTTGGGTACTGTGTCCGCCTCTTACTCTGGCCCTCCCTGCTCATGCTGTCTCTCTCACCCTCAAAAATAAACATTGTAAAAAAATTTTTAAAAATAAAAATGAAAAAGCCATGTCTTTTACATACACTCTTCTGCTTCTTATGAAACTGTTTCCTGGAGTAGAGGGGTGAGCCCCAGCAATAAGTGATTAATAAACACCTCAGATATGTTGGGTGGTAATGGTTCTCAGAATACACTTGGAGTATCAAACTAAAGGATGATGAAGAATTTTAGGGCAGCACAGAAGGGGTGAGTGAGAAAGTATGCTCATTTGAGACACAGAATCTTTGTGTGACTACTGTGGTGGAGGTAGAGCCTGCCCCTAAAGAATGTGGCAGAGGACAGCTCAGAACAAAGGAAGGCAACGTGGCCCAGTCCATTCCTACACATGTACGCAAAGCTCTGACATGACTCTAACTTGGACTGTGTCCAGACTATAGGTTACCACATAAGCCGAAACTGCATAAAAGGCTACACCCCATGCACTCAGGGCTCAGTTTTTCAAGTATGAACCCACTGAGCCCATGCCTGTATGACAATTAAAGTTGCTTCCTCGACAAAGAAAGCCTCAGTGTCCTGTCTCTATGTGAGAAAATCCTGCTATACTGCTATAGGGTGAAAACAAAGACAGAAGCATGGAACTTCCAAAAGAGTGGTTGATTTTTTTGCCATGAACAATAACTAAATGGCAAATCTGGAACCCAGACCAGTGGCTCCAACGTCCACTTTCTCTCCATACTGTCTCTACTATTTGATTTATAAATAGATCATGAAACGCTTGGAAAATGATGGGCATGGGGGAGGGCACTTGTTGGGATGAACACTGAGTGCTATATGGAAACCAACTTGATAAAAAACTATTTAAAAAAAAAAGTATTAAAAAAAAAAAACCCTTGGAATGGAAATGTTCCACTAACCTGAAAGCAGCCTTACAGTCAACATTTAAATCTTATACCCTGCTTAAAAAAGACATTAATTCCAAAATGAGAATTTCACTCTTTGCCATACATAATAAATATCAGTTTATAAATCATGGCCCTTCCAGGCTAGGTTGTTTCTCAGATTGTGTACCTGTAATTTGGAGGAGCGCGCATTAGAAACCAGTAGTGTGCAAGCTTTGCATGCTATACCTGTTCATGCAGAGATACAGGAAAAATAGCAAAGGCTACCAAGTTGGGGGCATTTTAGAAGAGTTTTGAGTAAAAATTATGTGAACTGTTTTAAGGCGTTTTGATCCAATCCCCATGTGCATAGTATAAGCAGGACAGAAACTGCTACTTGAAGCCAAGAAAAAGAAAAAGTCAAAAGTTGATACCAGCCTTTCAGCTTCATTCAATCTCTCCTTAACCCTTAGATTTATTCCTCGGGTTAAATAGAACAACCCTAATTTTGACTCCAGAGCCTGAAGTCTTTAATGCAGTGCACCATCTCTAGCTTTGTTTTGTTCTTGAGAGGGATACATTTCTGAGAGACAGACTGCTTGCTTCTTCCTGGTACATCATAAGAAAAGATCATGACCTTTGCTGTCCTCCTCACCTGTGAAACATTAAGCTAAATTGGTCATTTGCTCCATCCAGCACACTTGTAAAGGGAGTTTAGTTGCAAACGAAAGCTTCTCTTATTTTGCATCTTGATCTTTGTAAATGACCTTTAAGTTTTATTATGTTACTTCCTCCTTTTCTGAGGAAAAAATATTAAAACGAGGAAACCACTTGACTAAGGGGTGACCTACCCACCAGCTCAATGTTCCATGGCTTAATTTAGTTGTTACTGATGTACAGTAGTTCTCCATGGGTCTTTGGCTTTATCATTTAATGAGAATTCAGTTAAATAAATCTTTTCAGGGCTCAGGGAGCAGACATAACCACAGTTATCCCCCAAACCTGCATCTAGATTCTTAGGGGACTTTATCCTTTTGCTCTTATCAGCACAGCACAAAAAATAGCAATATTTTCATCTAATGATACAGGTGCATAGCCTTAAAAGTCAAACAGTACCAGAAAGAAGAGCATAAAAGAAATTTAACTGCCTTCTGCTTGATTCTGCCACACTATGGATTCCCACTCCCCAGAGGCAGTGATTGCCTCAGTCACTTAGTACCCAACCAAAGCAATCCATGGACTACTCATAAGCTGAAAAGATGGGATTCAAGAGGACTCTGGGAAAGTTTTCTTGAAGAGATGTAATAGCTAACAAGGCTAGGAGTCCCACAGGGGGAAAAAAAATCTTTTTGGAAATATGACCTGGACCATATCTGGTAACACAGCTTCTAAAATTTCTCCCACAGTATTGTAATCACCAACCAGTCTGCCTTCCCCCAATTTAGTCAAACAGCTTTGGGGGAAGAGCCCACAATGCATACATCTCCTCAGGGGGTGGTTTGCCAGCAGTGAGATTTATAGCAGCAAATTCCTCTTTTTTATTTATTCAGTCCCACTCTCTCTCACATACAGGTGTGAGAGAGCAAGACCCCTTCTTTCTCCTAGAACCACAGAGTGGGCAGAAACAACTCCTGTTTTTTCCGTTCCTCACAAGGAAATAAACAGAGTGAGCCACAAGTAACATTTATCGGCAGTCTCTTGTCCTCATTTGTTGGCCACAGTGGTGTCGTTCTTGGAATACAGACACAGCAATCTTGTCTCTCGTACTTCCATGTATTCACAGGATCATAAAGATTTGGGAGAATATTTCCAATTCACGTTTCATCAGCAATTCAGGTCACAGGCTTGGCCCCTCGATCACCTTATTTTATAGTTTCGTGAACCATCTTCTCAGTATATGCATTGTTACCACCCAAGTACCATGCTTAGGATATTCTCTTCTCTTGCAGTGTCCTTTCCTCTCAGACCCTATTCAACTCTTCCTTATTTCTTTTTCATTCTCCTCAGGGTCTTTGTCTTTTAGCAACTGCTGGCTGTAGTGCTAAGCCCCTCTCTCTGCTCCTCTCACTAGGGCTTCCCTTGAACATTCTCTAAAGCTTTGGTCTCCATCTCTCTCAGACTATACCACAGAGCTGGCCAGGCCTTCTGCTGGCACAAAAGAGAAGCTCATTTGCTTCAACTTACTGGTTCAAAAATGAAAGTAATTTCCCATGGAGACAGCAAGCACGGCATTTCCTTCAAGCAATCAAGCTGGATGAGTCCCTTTCCTCAGAGGCTGAACACAGGGCACCTTTTCACTCAGCAATTCCAGACCAAGCTCTAAGGCAATATTTCCCCCCTATCTCAGTTAAAATAAGTGGGCATCTTATAAACTCAAGGGCTTACAGTAAACAGCAGAATTACATAAGAACCCACCTCCAAAACAAAGGAGAACACTCACAAAGTTGGATGCTATACAAGCATTGATGCACTTCTGTTTGCCCTCAGTTTCTACTCACAGTTGAAAGGGAGCCATCTGCACTTACCACACCTATGATGCCCCCCATTTTTCCCTCCCTCCTCTTCAGTCCTCTGTAGACCTTAAGCCTTAATCTGAGTCCAAGCTCTGATGGTAGGTGCAGTCCTCTTGTCAGGGGGACCTCAGGGAACCTAGGGTGACATACCATGCTCTGCTTGAATGACCTACAGAAACAGCTAGGTTTTCAATACCTAGCTGACAAGGTTTCAAACATCTACCTCAAGGAAAGGAGGGCACCATTAAAAACACAAGGCCCTTAGATTATCCAAGCTTGCCTGGCTCTTCTCAACCTTCCCAAACTGATAGCATATGTCCCCAATCAGCCAAAACTTCAGCATGTTGTCTGCACAAGGCAAGATGATTCTAACCCCCAGTAGGCTCCTGAATACTCAAACAGGAACGGAAGACTCAGCAGACCCCGTTAAGACCTTTAACTGCCAGAAATCAATAAAAATAGGCCTGAGCTAATGCTATGCTCTAGATACCTGCTCTCTTGAGTCCAGGTTCATTTGAGCTCCCTATTCCCCTAGAGCAAATCTGACATAAGTCCAAGGGAGGTCAGACTCAGACATATCACGGAGTACCTCACTTTCTCAGTCAAGTCCAAGCCAGACCCCTGGCTTCAACCTCCTCTGTCATCATTGGTAGCAATGGACCTTCTACCACAGACCAGACTAGGTCTCCAAATCTGAAAGTCACACAGATACAAGAAATTTCCGAAATGCCGTTCACTTAGAAAGGCGTCTTATTAAAAATCCAGTCTGTTCCCAAAAACCTTCTGTATTTCCTTCACCTGACTGCCCAAAGGTGAGTAAGCTCTCTTTGTAAGACCTCTGTATCAGAGAGCCCAAAAGGGGGTGGATCATTACTTACCACAAACCAATAGAAGAAACAGCCATCTCCAGCTCAGAAGTTCTTGGCTGGGATCTCCCATCTCCCCTGTCCTGATTATATATGGAGAAGGATGCTGTAAATATCCTGGTAATTCACAGCAGGTGTGAGGAGGACTGGCGATTGCTTCAGAGAAACACTGGGCACCCAGGGAGGACCAATAGGAAATTGTAGGGCTAATCTTCCAAACCCTAGTGTGTATAAAATCACCTGGGAACAGTGAAAAGTGTGTATTTCTAGGATTCAGTCACAGAGATGCTATTCGATGATAAACACTGGGCATGCCTAGTGCCTATAAATTGCCAACACCAAAGAAGCAGGTCTAAAACTACAATTAACCCCAGAGGACAGAACTTTTTGCTAGAGGAAAGGGTTCTGTTCTCAGGGAAAGAGTAGCTTTGACTCCTGGCTGAGTCAATGATAATAACAATAATAAAGTAAATTTTTACAGCATGCTTGCTCTCTGCCAGGCACTGTGCAGGTGCTCTGTAGGCATGATTTCATCTTCACCAATACATGCTAATATCATCCCCAGTTTATAAAAGAGGCCTAGATTGGCCATTATGTGCCACATAACTGTAAGTATAAAAAAAACTAGAATGGACTCTTACTGGTGTAACTCAAGTCCCTGATCTCTCTTAATAGTAACTCTTATACCTTAGTAATGTCCCTCTCTGTCACTGAAAATACTGAATCAGCCACTAAACTCTGCTTGTCTGTGTCTGCAGAGCCCACTGCTCTCCTTCAGTGTAGCTGCATGGGATCACAGCCCCTGGAGACAGCTGTAGAGGATGATGGTGGAAAATGCCTACTCGGCCCTCATTTCTTGTGAGATTCTAAGACCTCCCCCATGGATTAACTTAATTCACCTTGACAACGACTCTATGAGTGCCACTATGTAGATCAGGAAACACTAAGGCCTGGAGACATTTAAAAGTTGTGAGAGACTGAATATATAAATGCACAAGGGCAGGACCACATATAAAAACAGAACTCTGACCTTCAGCAATCTTCCCAGGAAACCAATCTCCTTATCTATGATAAACAGCCCAGGAAGCCAGCCTGCTATGAGTCAGACTTTTAAGAAGTCTGACTGCTCTATTCAGTAACAATACAGGAAGTGAAACAATGACTTCTGTAACTACCCCAAATGGCCAGGACTTGACTAAGAACTAACAATTCCCCTAAATGTTGTCCCCACTTCCAACGTAGGACCAACCAGAGAAAGCCAAATAGGCTCTTCTAACCAGTCACATAGATGCTTCACTTCAATTGGTTCAACAGACTCCAGTCGAGGAACACTTCCCTTTTTCCCATCACACAGCTTTCCTACTCCTCTGCCTGCCTTTCAGTCTCTGTGAAGACACCCGCACCCGCGATGGTGGCTGACTCCCTTGCTATATAGCAAGATCAGAATAAAAATACTTGTTCTCATTTGTTTTTTTTTTCCCTACAGTTGCTTGAGATGACATAGCATCTGAGAAACAGATCTGGGATTCAAACCAGGCATTTGGACCCCAGAATCCACCCTCTTTACTCCAATGTGAAGATGTACAGCCTATTCAGAGCCTTCCAATTCACTTCTGAGCTAGTAGCTGCTTCTTCTAAGCCTCTGAAGATGCCTGACTCCCCCATCTAGTCTACTAGCTTCATGATAGTTATCTGGCCCAGGGTTTCTCAATATCAGTACTATTGACACTTTGGGTCTGAGAGTCCTTTGCTGGGGGTGGGTGGTAGGATTGCACTGTAGGGTAGGATGCTCAGCAGTGTTCTTGACCTCTACCTACGTAGGTGCCAGTAGCACCTTCTCAGCTTTGACAACTAAAAATATCTTCAGCTATGCCCCTGGACGTATGGAGGAGAGGGCTGGGGGGAAAAAGTGCCCCAATTAGGAACCAAGATCTAGAACAGTGCTTCTAAAACTTTTCACGTGTAACAAATCACTTGAGGACACTGTTAAAAATTCAGATTGATTCAGGAGGCCTGGGGAGGGGCCTGAGAGTCTGCCTTTTTCACAGCTTTCAGGTGATGCTGATGTTGCCCACATGAGAAGCAAAAATCTAGATTGGAATGCTTTCTTCAAATGTAGATTCCATAGACCCACCCCAGAAGATGCTAATTCAGAACATCTGGCTCAGGCTCACAGAACTCTAGTCCAACAAGCTTCTAAGGTATTTCTTATGCACAATCAAATGTGATATAACCATGGTCTTGTTTTAGTAACCTCAGGTCCAGGACCCAGGATTTCAGATATTCTGAGATCAGCACGGAATTCCCTGGGAATCCTGAACAGCTGTGATAAAGAACACCTCACAGCAGTGATAAGTGATTCTCTGCCCCAAGAGACGGCTCCTTATCTTGAAACGGCTGGAGAAATCCCTCCCAAGGTAGAGGAGCACTCCAGGGTTATAAGGCAGACAAAAGATACTGACTCTGGCTACTGGAAGCAGATTATGGGCCATTTTCATGGGAAAGAAGGCTTCAAAGGGGCTACAGAACCAAGTTCAAGAAGGAGATAGAGGCAGCTCCAGGAGTTTCATGCAGCAGGGGCCAGTAAGGAAAAGTCTCCTAGAATGAATACATTCCCAATATTTAATTTTTCCCCTTAGGTTACTCAGCTTAAGACTCGAAAAGAGAGCCAGAAGCAGAGAGAGGGACACACACACGGTCCAGAGAAATGGTTTCTCTAGCTAGGTATTGGTTATAAATTGGTCACAATTATTTGGAATCTTTTCATTCTAAGAGTGTGGTGATTAATAAAATGATTAATAAATAATTTATTAATAAAATGATTTACTGCTGTAAGATCCTTGAGTTAAAATTGTGTTTATTCATACACAATGTGATAATCTAAAAGAGACTGGGGGGGGAGAGTGGAAAGGTAAATCTAAGAGGAACAGAGAAAACCTAACTTTCTCTAGAGTTAATGTGATTCTCTAATAGGAATGTGCCTTAAATCTTTGCATACAAGGGAAGTCAGGAGAGAATTCCCATGTATAAGCTAAGGCCTGTGTCAGACACTTTATTTACATGGTCTAACTTAACTTCAAAACAACCCTATGAAGTAGGTGTCATTGCCTACTTTTTTGGATCAAGAAACCAAAGCTCAAAGAGTTTGAGTAATCCTTCATGTCACATAGCAAAGAAGACTGAAGTCTGTATCCTCCTTTGTTTTCTCTTTAGCTATCATATTCATTAAATTAGAAATCTGCCATTTTATACCTAATTATGGCTCAAATGACTACAAACGGCACCATAGTCCACATGGAATCTGGGTCACTCAAAGAACCTCCTACCTTGTCTTCAGGCTTCCAGTTTTGCTCTCAACCAATCTACTCTTCACATAGTCACTGGAGTGATATTTTCAAAATTCAAATGTGATCATTTTATTCAAATCCCACTCTCCCTCCCCTCCATGACTTGCCATCGCCCTTGATAATGAAACTTAAACTGCTTTGTCTTACAATGTTAAGACACAATCCCTGCCTACCTTTCTAGCTTCATTTTCCCCAATGTCCCCCTCCCTTTTCTCTCACCTCTACTGTCCTTGCACCTTGTGTTCAAGTCAGAGTGAATTCCTTTTATTTCTTTCAGCAATTCCATGTTCTCTCCCTCTCATGTCATTCTCTCGGTCCAAAATGCTTTCCCTTCTTGGATAAATTTAACTTACTGCCCCTAGGCATCACTTCCTCAGGGAGGCCTGTAATTCCTCACACTTTATATTCCCATAGCACCCTGTGCTTTCCCTATCATGATGCTCCCTATCATTTTGTTGTGGTGGCCATGAAAATTCACCTCTCAGATCTGAGAGAGGAGTATATAATTCAGTGACTCCAGCATGGAAGCCATACTTACCTCCAGCTGCTTCCAGCCCGTGACTGAGCTTAGAAGAATACTAATGCAGGTCCATTCCTGGAAGATGTCATTCTTCTGATTACTGACTTGGCTCAAGACTCTCATTGGCTATGCCAAAACTTTATCAGAATAGCACAGACTTTTCCTACATATATTTCTTGCTTCCTTCTTTACTCCACAGGGTCAGACATGCATTGTGTTCTAATGGTTCTACCATGCTCTCCCAGTCTCCCCTAGCTCCCTCTCCGTGTTCTCCAACAAATCTCTTGATGCCTATTTCTCAGAGCACCAGAACTAACAACCTCATGTGATTCTCTGTCTCTGCTCAGCAGAGTCTGAGCCATATGAGAAAAGGGCCTAATCAGTCTGTCTTTTTTTAAAAATATTTTTGAGAGAGACAGAGACAGAGCATGAGTGGAGGAGGGGCAGAGAGAGGAGACACAGAATCCAAAGCAGGTTCCAGGCTCTGAGTTGTCAGCACAGAGCCTGACATAGGGCTCAAACCTACCAACCATGAGATCATAACCTGAACTTAAGCCGGATGCTTAACTGACTGAATCACCCAGGCACCCTTCAGTCTGTCTTATAGAAGTCACTATTGCAACTCCCATGCCTAGCACAGTATAGGTATGTGCATAGCATAGTATAGCACAATATAGGCATATTGTAGCCACCCAGTAAAAATTTGTCAAGTGAATGTCATTAAATGAGGACTTGGAGCCAGTATTGTTTTCAGTCTGACTCGAGTGCATTTTCTTTTCATCTCTCCATGTTTCTTCCTTACTGCCTCTGCCTTGCATACACACACACACACACACACACACACACACACACAGAGAGAGAGAGAGAGAGAGCAAGAGCAATACTCTGTGCTAGGTATATTGTGATAATCAGATGTCAAGAACCGTGGTCCTCGCTCTCAAAAAAGACTAATTGTATACAAGCACTAGTGTGATTTGCAACAAGCTTTTGTGAGGAAGGGGTGAGGAAGCAGGAATAAGAAAAAATATCCAGGTATTTGGTAATAATACACCCAACCATTAGGACTTTGCTCTGTTTACTGCTGTATCTCCACTGCCTATAATAGTGAATGACACATAGTAGGCAGTCAATAAATTTTTGCAAGATGCATGGATGAATAAATTGAAGCATTCAGTTCTATGGATTTTTCCATTCTCTCCATGTATGCCCTTGACACAAAATTTCTAGAACTAACAACATAAATATAATGTAAGAATCTAAACTTGACCTTTATTTTCGATTTTGTTAATAACATTTTGCTTTGGGGTAAAAACAACACTTGACAAAATGTCTCTTAAGTCTTTGTAGTGTTTGAAGAATTGGAATTTGATTCTCGAGATTCTAGCAGAAGCACTTAAGGAGTTTCTAGGTAAGAAATTAGAAACTAAACTATTGGCAATTTGTCCTTATGAAAATAAGAAATCTTGGCAAACCAAAGCATCTCTAATCAAAATAATACAACTAAAATACCATCACCACACACAATACCCAAGGCCTGTGCTGTATGAGTGAGCACTGAAAAGGGGAACTAGATATGGCTTGTCATTGATTACTCTGGTGTCACTGGAGATGAGGAAATTCACGTGAATACCTGAGGCCCATTTAATGGTCCTCACAGATGTTCAGAGTCTTAACTATCTTTGAAGAAGTGATAAGTTGTCACCATCTCCATAAACTACCCCCAGATCCTCAACTTTGAAATCAATCTCTCCTTCTTCTTTTTCTCTTTATTTTGTTTCATCATAGTCTACATTGATTTAGAGCTAGTTGGTCACATGCAGATCTGTTTATTCCCACTATTCATTTGAGAGCATTTGTTAATATATTCTATGTGACAGTATAAAAGTAACATCTTATAATCCTACAGGATGTTATGGCTTTAAAAAAAGGAATTCCAACCCCTATTTTTAACCTTTTTTTCAGCCCTGACAAAAACTCTCTGAGGCATGAAAGACTGACACAGCAGTAGTGACACTACAGATG
This sequence comes from Crocuta crocuta, assembly GCF_008692635.1. NCBI lineage: Eukaryota > Metazoa > Chordata > Mammalia > Carnivora > Hyaenidae > Crocuta > Crocuta crocuta. The sequence goes on from NW_027530642.1 coordinate 1,413,204, forward strand.
AGGACACTGAGACTTGAAAAGGTTGGAGTTGGACGGTTCTGGATTTGAATTCTAGCCCTGCTGTGAACTGTGTGGTCTTGAATGCTCATTTTATTGCTTGAAGCCTCAGTTTCCTATAAAATGAGGAATAATGTTGTCTGTTTCTTATAGTTTTTTTTTTAATGTTTGTTTATTTGTGTGTGTGTGAGAGAGAGACAGAGAGAGAGAGAGAGAGAGAGAGGCAGAGAGAGAAGGAAACACAGAATCTGAAAGAAGCAGGCTCGAGGCTCTGAGCTGTCAGCACAGAGCCTGATGCAGGGCTCAAACTCACAAACTGCAAGATTATGACCTGAGCTGAAGTCAGACATTCAATTGACTGAACCACCCAGGCACCCCTGCTTCTTATAGTTTTGAAGATCAGGTGTATTGTGTGAAGATCTCAGTGACTGACATATAAATAATTCATTAATAAAAACAATAGCAATCAATGAAGAAATGAACAAATAAGGTGTGTTACAGGACTAATTAAAAGGTATATTTTGAATCCACATCTCCACTCCAAGTCCAGAGCTCTCTTGAAGATACCCTTCATTGACTGTCTTAAATCATAAGCTTCTTTATGGCAGAAGGCACTTTTAAGTCATCTTTGTATCTACAGAAAGCCTTAACAGACTATTTTTCAATTTCTAAGGGCTCAAAATTATTAAGTATATAGAAATAGTTATTTTACTGAATTTCCAGTTATCTTTATTCAGTCCCCTAATGTCCCAATGGACCTGATATATACTATGGAAATATGTTAGTTAGGATTGTATTTGACCATGAGCAACAGAAAGTATGACAACAGCAGCTTACATATAAGACACCATTCATCTCATGCAAGACAAGAATGGGAAAAATTTGCAGTTGTGCAGGGTTTATATAACTGCACAACAATGCCATAAGGGAACCAAGTTTCTCCTATCTTCTTTCTTTATCTTTTGTTTTCATTGTCTTAAAATGGCTGCTGAACCATAATCCAGTGTCTACATCAGCATGTCCATATTCCAGGCAGGAAGAAAAGTGAAGAGAGGTGTATAAATAACCAAAGAGCAAGAACTGTATTACTAGCCAGTGGTAGCTGCAAGGGGGGATGGGTGATGGATAGATATAGGTATAATAAGCCATCCACCCTCTATCATTGTAAAGAAGACAAAGAAAAGGAATTGAGACACAGGAATTTCTCTTCATGAACCCAGAACCTAGCACAGTGCTTGGAAAATAGTAAGTCATTAGTAAAAAACTGTCAAACATATAATAAGTATAACCTTAGTAGCCCCAAGACCTCTGTCTCTCCAATTTGGCTTTGTCAGCAGATCCACATGTGAGAAACACTTGGCAAATCCTGGGGCTCAATTGCTGACTCACCATTTAACTAAAAGCCAGCTGAATATCTGCAGGTAATAGGGTACCAAAGTACTGGAATCTCTCTTACATCTTTCTGACCAGCACTATTACATTCATAACGGCAGTGATGCTGACTAGATCAGGATCCCAGAGGCAAAAGTCCTTTTGGTATAGATGGCCATCATTCTCATGGCCAGCCCTATGCAAATATTCTTTCCAAGATACATTTATTGGTGACTGCATAAAATTCACTCTGCTAACTCATGCCAAGAGTTCTCTCTGGAAACCTCACAGAGCCAACTTGGAGTTGCTGCAGAAAGTTATGCTGCATCTGATAAAAACCATCAGTGCTATGGCTGAGGTTTTTCATTAGGGTGAGGGGAGAGTAGGAGCAGAAATTTGCTAGAGCCTGCTAATCTCTGCAGCCAGCAGCTAAGAGTTTCAAATTGAGCACCAAGTTTAATGTAATTTAGTATATTTGCTCAGTGTGCCATTTTACCCCTGGGTTAACATGGGCAAATGAAGAAAGAGCTAATTGCACTATTATCACTTCAACATAATGGGCCGGTGCCCCAGAGCAGCTGCTGTTCTTATTAGATGGTGTCACCAGGGGAAAATACTATTTTCTCTCTCCCAAGGTTTAACGTCTTTTGTTCAGTAACTGTGTTTACAGGACACACTTGTCTGGCTTGCCACTCTAGGTTGGGTGACAGGCATACCCGCTCTTTAGCATTCTTTCTCCCAAACCCTTGATAACAAGTTTGTGTCTCTAAATTAACAACTTTGATTTTGAAGGCAATGCATCTCTGGAAATCATTAATAAGGTAGGGAAGAAAGAATACTTCAATAGGTCCTGGGCCCTATTCCTATCTATTACTAACTATAGGTCCCTGGGCAAGTTATATAATTTTCCCTAAACCTCAGTTTCCTCATGTATAAAATGGGGATAATAGTAGATGCTAACTCTGAGGGCTATGAAGAATAAAGGAAACAAGTGAATTGCTTAGCTTTGTGTATATGTTGGACACTCAATTGCTATATATAATTATGATTATTAATTTTAAATATACTTTATACATCATGCAAAATGATTGAAAACAATGGCAAAAGGTATTAAAGGAGAATTATAAAGAAGGGTGCCTTAGCAGCATTCTTTTTTTTAATGTTTTATTTATTTCTGAGAGAGAGAGAGAGATAGCATGAGCAGGGGAGGGTCAGAGAGAGAGGGAGATATGGAATCTAAAGCAGTCTGCAGGCTCTGAGCTAGCTGTCAGCACAGAGCCCGACGTGGGGCTTCAACCCATGAACTGTGAGATCATGACCTGAGCCGAGGTCGGACGCTTAACCGACTGAGCAACCCAGGCGCCCCCACAGCATTCTTAAGTAAAGCAATAAAATGAGAAATGGCAAATGTGGGTGACCTCTTTACTTCCTTTTTCATTTATATTATAACAGATTACATTTTTATTATCTTTGCTCTATGTGTGGAGATGAACGTAGTGACAACCAAGAAAAACAAGAAACTCGAATATAATAAAGTAACCAATATTTGGATAGTATATGAGCGTTTTTCAATTATTTCCTCAAGTAATTTACTGAGAGTTGGAGAATACATGACTTATGAATAGAGGGACACACGGTTTGTGGTTGGAACACATATCTTAAAGTCTCAGCTCTGTCATTTACCAATTATACAAACTGAGGCAAGAAACTCACCTTTTCTGAGTCTTTTCCAACATATAACACAGGTATGATGTTACTTGATTTGCCCTCAAATGTTTTGAATATGAAAATGAAAAAGGAATTTAGAAAGGCTTCAAACACTTAAGTGCCACATAAATACCTGCATATGAGTGTTTACAGTAGCTTTGTTCATAATCTCAAAAAAACTAGAATCAATCAAAAGCTTCTTTAATGAGTGAATGGATAGAAAAACTGATACAGATCTTGTTTTCTAATACCATTCTCTGAGGAAAAGAATGAGGGCTCACTGAAGAAATGATAAATTCTAGGATGGAGGCAGGAAATAGACAAGTTAAGCATGGGGCATCTTGTACTGCCAAAAAGTAAGAAGCCACTAAAACAAACAAACAAACAAACAAAATCCCCAATGATTGGGATATGCTAAAGGAACGCAACAGCCAACCAAGGACCAGAGCTGAAACAATTTGAGGATCAAAATAAAATTTTACTGGATTATAACGCAAAATAGAAAATAAACATCCATGAAGCCATGCAGGCATAAATAAATGATTGAACAAATAAATAAGTGGGGAAGAGAGACAGATTTCCCATATGGAAAAACTTCCAGTGCTTTATGTAAATATTCTGTCCTCTCGGAGGTGGAACATATCCCTTAAGTATAGGCTGAGTATATTGACTTTCTTCCCAAGAGGCAGTAGAAAAAAGAGAATGGGGTGGGGAGTTATTTTATAGGGGAGAAACCTGACAAACACTGCCTCAGCCAGGTGACCAGGGACAACATCAACAGTCATAAATAATGTCGATAGTATGCAGCCTGATTATGATGTGATAAAAATGTCATTTTATGTATGTGACCTTCCTCCAAAAACCCCATAACCATTGCCTAATCATGAGAAAAGCAACAGACAAATTCCAATGGATGAGCATCATATAATATATCTGACCAGCCCTCTTCAAAACTCTCAAGGTTCTGCAGAAAACAAGGGAAGCCTAAGAAATGTTCACAGCCAAGAGGATCCTGTGGAGACATGACAACTAAATGTCATGTGACACCCTGGATGGAATTCTGGAGCAGAAAGAAGGCAATAGGTAAAACCAGAGAAAATGTGAATAAAGTATGAACTTTAGTTAATAATACTGGTTCATTAATTGTAACAACTCTACCAGAGTCATGCTAATGAAAGGAGAAGCTATGTGCAGAAGTATATGGGTAGAACTCTCTGTATTATCTTCCCCATTTTTCTGTAAATCTAGATCTGTTCTTTAAAATTATGTTTACCTAAAAAGAAAATAAAAAATAAGTCATACAGAGAAAGAAAAATACCATTATGATTTCACTTATATTTGGAATCTAAAAAACAAAACAAATGAACAAACTAAAAACAGACTTAAATACAGAAAACAAACTGGCTGTTGCCAGAGGAGAGGTAGGTGGGGGATGGGTGAAATAGGTGAAGGGGATTAGAGTATATTTGTCATGATGAGCAGTGAGTAATGTATAGAATGGTTGAATCATTGTACTGTACACCTGAAACTAATATAACACTGTATTCAAAAAAAGTTTACACACACACACACAGAATCTCTGAGTAAAATTTTCATGGTAGCTTTTCACAACTCTCTTGAGTCATCAAAATCAAAACTTACTTTCTTATATCCTCTTCCCATACAGAAGAAGGAAGAGGAAGCAAGAGGTTGTGGTCAAGGCACGTAGGATCTATCTGGGAAAACGTCACTACTGGTAGCCATCGCTTTCTACATCAATAGGACTACAAGTTTGCAGAGTATATAGCTGTAGAAAGTATCCTGTCTCTCAGAGACCATCGCACTTGCTAGCTTAAAATGCTCCCATAGCCCCCTATCATACTAACATAAAACCCAACTTCATCAGCATGGTCTCTAAGACCCTATATGATTTGGTCCCTGTGTCCCTCTCTTGAAGCTCCCTGGCTCACTCACCACATGCCAGCTCACTGTCCTTCTCCGTGTTTCTTGAAGACGCCAAGCATATTCCTGCCTTATAGCCCTTGCACTTGAAGTTCTGTCTTCCTGAAATGCTCTTCCTCTAGCTCTCAGCTCGGCCCTCTCCTCCTTGAACTGGCATTGTCTGACACAATCTGAAATTATTAATTCCTCCAGAGTTAGCTCCTTGGTTCTCCAAGAAGCAAGTCCCAAGGGATATTAACCATGCATGGGATGTCCTGAGAGATATGCCTGTGGGAGCTGGGGAGCTGTCACACTGGGATATTAAATCTGACCCCTGTAAAGGGAAAGGAAAGAGGCTGAATAAGAAGTATCTCCGGGGTGCTTAGGTGTCTCCGTTGATTAAGTGTCCAACTCTTGATTTCAGCTCAGGTCATGATCTCATGATTTGTGAACTCAAGCCCTGCGTCAGGCTCTGTACTGACAGCATGTAGAGCCCACTCTCTCTTCTCACTCTTCTCTCTCTCTCTGCTCCTCTTCCCACTTGTGTTCATGTATGTGCTTTCTCTCTCTCTCTCAAAATAAATAAATAAACTTTTTAAAAAATTTTAAAAAAGGATCTCAGATTGTGGTGCAGTTCTGACATAGTTCTGTCAAGGGTGAGGCAGAGTCCTCAAGCCAGAGTCACCACTGGAGGAGTGAGTCCTGCATTGCACAGCAATGAGCTGGCCTTGGTATACCCACCAAGCTCAGTCACTGGCTGGGAGCTGCCCCTGCTAAGTGTGATCACAGCGTCAACACTGCAATGCATTCAGGGTGCAACAGCTTAGGCCACTGATCAATGATTTCCCATTTCCCACAGTGGGAGATATTCGTGGTGGCCACATACCCACTAGAGCATGCTCTGTCACATCCCTTTGTTTCTGCATGGCACTTAACAATATTTGATAGCATCCTATTAATGTGTTTATTGCCTCCCCTTCCTCATACAGCTGACAAGAGTACGGAAGTTTTAGCTGTCTCGTTCATCACTGTAACCTAGTACCCAAACACTTCCTGGCACATAGTAGGTGCTCAAAAAAGGTATTAAATGACTCTTTACATTTGGGGCAGGGAAAAAAGAAAAGGAGGGCTATTCTATATTCCCTCTCTTTACTGGTATGTTCCAATAGATGGGACTCTGCAGTAAAAACCAATCAACTTCACATACATTAAAAAAGAAACCTGCTGAAATATTTTCTTCCCTGATTCATATTTAACTAGGTTATTCCTTATAACCATACCTTTCCCTGATCTGGTCTATATTTTCCTAAGAAGAGATATTCTACTTAATCCACCTTCAAATGAGAAAAGTTATAGTAATTCAGTGTAGTTGTATAGTCTTTTGTATTCTTAGTTTGCAAAGCACATCACATTCATTATCTCATTAATTTCTCTCAACAATCCTACAAGGTACTTGTTATTATCCTCATATTCCAGAGGGGAAAACTGAACATAAACACACACAAAAAAACAAATGAAGGAAACTGGACAGATTAGGATGCCCATATGAAATTCTCCCAGCAGAAGGAACCGGTAGCATATCTGGTCCAGGTGGAATTGTTTGATCATTCCTCCAGAAGTCCATTCGGAGTCAATGCAACAATTCTTTGTAAGATCAGAAAGTGAGTATGAAAACAAAACCTGTTGTTCGACCCATTTCCCTTTTAAGTATTTTGCTTTACTGACTCTCTTTTTTTTTTTAATTTGATTACACAACTTTAATTTTCTGGGCATCCACACTTCTGTGGTAAGATATTCCTGCCCTGATCTCTAAACGGTATGTTGGATTACAGGAAAACTCTTGATATCAGCATTTCCTGATGTGGCTCAGTAAAGTCCTTATTCATTTCTTTTTATGGGGTTATTTTTCACTTTTACAGACTACAGTATATATTTTATATGTGTATATATATATGTATATGCTTATACTATTTATCTCCTACAGTATAGCTAGTAATTCATCTAATGTTTGATCCAATTTTTACTTATTGTGTGCATGTTTCCATGGAAGATTCCATGGCACCTATAAAGGAAAGGTAACTATCATCTCTAAAAGGTTCATAGAAAGGCTGAGGCATGAATTAGATCATGAAAGAGAGAGATCAAGAAAACGTTTCAAAAAATTTTTTTAGAGAGGAAGAAAGCATGCCCATGAGCAAGCAAGCAGGGAAGGGGCTGAGGGAGAGGAGAGAGAAAATCTTAAGCATGCCCAGCATGGAGCCCAATGTGGGGCTCTATCTCACAACTGTGAGATCATGACCTGAGCCAAAATCAAGAGTTGGACACTTAACCAACTGAGCCACCAAGGCACCCCAAGACAAAAGGTTTAAAACATAAGAGGAGACAAGAAATCTTTGAATAAAAAAAAAAAGATGAAATCCAAGCCAGAGGTTTAATTCTATCATGGTATATGTGTAGGCTCATCTTTCTCACAGTTTGGGCCTAAAGACCTACCAAATGCCCCAAACACACAAACAACAAACAAAATGTCATAACCTCTGTCCCATTGGTGTGCATGCATCCTCTCACACAGGTGGATGTCATGTTCAGGTCAGCCTGCATGTGGGCCACATTCTTCTATTCCCCACTCCTGGCTCCGTGCCAGGCATAGCTAAGAAGTCCCAGCTCTTACAATGAGCTTCTTAGATTTCTTCACAGTGAACAGCTACTACAACTGTCTGGAATTGTTCCTACAGATGAAACCAACCTGCCACTCCAGACCTGGCTCTGCTCAGGACAAGAAGACAGTTAAGTGAATCTTGTCACTTTCCTCTTCTTACGCTGATTGAACCTGAACTGACCATCCCAATAATATTTTACAAGAAAAGCTAAAGTTACTTAAAAGTCACATTCGTTTGCAATCTCCTTGTATGTAGCTCAAAATAATGTCACTAAGATAGCTCATATATGTACAAAACTCATTTGACTTTTATGAGAGCCACAAGATGTTCCCAGAGTAGATGACACGAGAGAACTGAGGCTAGAAATGAATTAAAATGACACTGAAAAGGTTACACAATGATTTTCTGCAAATCTAGGTCTTCTCCTTCCTATTTAGTCCCTTGTTTAGCAACCAAATAACAAGCTTTGGAATATATGCATTCCAAGATTTGGGAGACTACAGATTTGTTAAATATTAATCCTGGAATGATTCATGCATGCAATTAGTTTCAGTATTTTAGTTGTGTTCTGGGAAACACTGGTTTAGAAACACTGATTTAGTTCAGCCTCCTCCCATTTTATTGATGAGAAATCTGAGACCCAAGAGGTTATGACTTAAGTATGATGAAATACACAGAAAGGCAGAATCAGAACTAAAAGTCAGGTCTCATAACTACTCTTCTTTTGCACTTCACCTTCAGGCCTCCTAATAGTGTCTTAAAAAGCTGCATAGGGGTCTGGTAAGACACCCAATGTGGGATACACTGAACCAAGGGTTAATAATATAGCTTTTGAGTAAAATGATAGAATATTGGATTCTCAATCTAAGTAAGGCTTTATCACAAATATGTACAAGTTTGTTTATAAGCAAAGCAGAGTCTAGGTTTCCAGACCCTTCTTCGGAAACTGCAGTATCATTCTGCATCCCATTTTTACAGGTATGCAGTATAAATTGAAAATAAATTCCAAAGAAGCTCTAAGGGGAAGACTGCAGTAATTTCAGCCTAGATGAGCTGAAAAAAAAATCACCTCTGAGCTAGACCATAAATCCAGCTATTTTATAGCTTTTCCTGTTCTATTCTTGTGCTTGTTCAAAAAAAAAATTCAATTTCTTTAGTGAAACTATATTAAAAAAAAGTACAGAATGCAAAGTAGATCTTAAAGTCAGAACTTCTATCAAGACAATGCTATCTATATGAATAAAAACCCATACGGATATCTCTTGAGCTTTCAGACAGTCTGCCTGGAGGGACCCCAGGTTTTCAAGCAACAAAAAACTCAGGCCAGTCTTAAGGTCGGTGCTTTCCTAAAGAAGATGGCAGTGCTGGATCAGGGGATGATGGCCTCAGCCCAGGTATTTTACTTACTGCCATCACATAAGGCATACCTCACACCAAACAAGCCAACAGTCTCTTCCTGGGGGCAAGGAAATCATTTAACTTGGGTTCTGCTCTACCATTTTGAGGTACATAAGAGATACAAGAGAGGTCATCCGACTAGACAGTAACTGAAGGATTATAGAAGTCTAGTCAAATTGTGATAAAAGTATAGATTTAATATTGACTTCCTGTGTAAGAGCAAACTAGATGTTTTAAATCTTACAGTACAGGTCTTCCATTTAGCTGAAACACTGGGTTCAATTTTATTTTGCTTTTTTTCCAGCTGCAGAAAATGTTTCCATTGTTCAGCAACATATCTAAAGCTTCCTGCCTGAATCTCCCTCCGGTTATTGCTTACATACATTCAACATTACAGAATTTTCTTAAAAGGCTGGTGAGTCAAACTTAAAGCAGACTACAGAATTTCCAGTCGCATGGCCATTTGCCTTCACCCACGTGACCTTAGACTATTTAGATGCTGCCAAAGACCTTTGTGGAAGTGGTTTTCCTTACTTTTTTTTTTAATGTTTATTTATTTTTGACAGAGAGTGAGAGAGACAGAGCATGAGTGGAGGGGGAGCAGACAGAAAGGAAAACACAGAAAATTCAAAGCAGGCTCCAGGCTCTGAGCGTCAGCACAGAGCCCAATGCGGGGCTCGAACTCATGAACTGTGAGATCATGACCCAACTCGAAGTTAGATGCTTAACCAACTGAGTCACCCAGGCTGCCATGTAGAGGTGGTTTTCTTTTTTTTTTCTTCTCAAAGATGTTTATCATAATATGTACACAAAATGCAAAATATATGTAAAAGCAGAGCTTTCAAACACAAGTAAAAAAAATACATCGTGTCTTCACTTTTAGTGTTTCAACTAGTAGAGGTGGTTTTCTAAAGATATTTTTAAGCAAATAGAGGCAAAGACCAGGGCAGTTTGGGTACAAAACCACATTTTCTTAAAATTGTATTTATACAATGCTTTACAATATATAAAGCACATTTCCAAATTATTTAGTGATTCACAAGCCTAAATGAACATTATAATCACTTGGAGCCATGCTAACTCTGATACTCACTTCCCAGAGAGTCTTAGTACAAAGAGCTAGAGGAGGGCCCAGGAATCTGCATTTCTATCAGACACCTGCAGGGGAGTCTCATGCAGGTGGTATACAGACTAAGCTGAGAAAAACTCTGACTTATAGAAGCCTGACCATGGCTGTGTCAGCTAATTACCACACTTCACATAATTTTAGAGAGTCTAAAAGTAAAGAAGCTAATCCTCAGAGAGAGACTTAGATATTTGCCTAATATCTTACATGGAATGCGAGAGCTAGATTTCAAAAACCGTACGTTTGATCCAAAATCCAAAGACATTCACATGAAAAAGGCTGAGTTTATTCTACATGAATTAAAACAAGAGAATAAAAGAAAACATGGCTGTATTAGAGAAAGCAACTGTGTGTATGGGTGAAACCGAAAGGATAAAGAAGCCATTTGTGAGAAAGAGGGATGAAAAGGAGGTTTTCTCTTTATCACCATAATGTCTAGTGGTCCCTCTCCAGACTCTTCCCAAGGGGTCACAGTCTGTCCCTGACTTCCTGGCTGTAACCTGGCCAGTCTAAAACTGCTGGGATCGCCTCACTGCCATGAGAATATAAACTGATCCAGTGTCAAGTGCAAATGAGGATAGCTACTTCATTTTTAACTTTATACCTTTTCTCTCCATTTTCTTCTCAAACTCCTGGCTCCTCTATTTCCCTACAAGATTCTAACTGTAAACAAGAGAGAAAAAAGTCTTTATTCAGTAATTTTTTGAAGTGTTCTTAAACTGGAATCAGACAGAATGCTAATATCAAAATTAATCTCTATCACTAACTTAATGCGTTATCATGGGTGAGTTGCTTAACTTGCCTGGACTTTGCAAAATAAAGTGGTCAGACTAGAGTTCCTCTAAGGGCAATTTCAACTTTGAAATGCTGAGATGCAAACTCTTCAGAGTGAGCACTGAATATGTGTAAGACTCTGTGCCGGACTTGGATGATAATAAACAGTCATGGACCCTCAGCATGGAGCTCACCAGTTACCCAGGCAGGATACAATAGACAGGGAATTTAATGAATTATAGGAAGAAATACTAAGGTGACAGGGGATTCATGAAACAGTAATATGAAACTGAGGGACAGAGTATTTCTATCATCTCTTGTCTATTGGATAATATCACCTACTCTTGTTCCTTCTAATCTACCTGTACACTACAGTCTGTGTGATCTCAAAATGCAAATCTGATCACTATTCTAACATAAAATTCTTTAAAATCTTCCCCTTGAACCTGCATCCAAATTCCTTCATATGACCTAAAAGGCAGGGTCCATGCTTGTTTTGTCCTGTCTTGGATCTGCCCCCAGGGCCTATTACAGAGTAGGTAAAACTTACTGAAGAAATAAATAAAAGTGAATAAAATGAATGAAAATATGACTTAGAGTTGGCCAGCCGTTAATGGAAAACACAGCAGGCTGGAACAAAGACTGGAAGGGTAGAGGAGCAATGCTATATGAATGACTTGGAGAAGTAGGTTCACCCTCATTACAAGACAGAGAAAAAGCAGACCAGGTCTGATAGCACAGAAAATCCTCTTTATTCTAATCAGGAAAGACAACCAAGATGCAGAGGAGGAGCCTATAAACACAGGGTAATTTTGTCCTCTTTCTGAGGTGCCTGGTTGGCTCACTCAGTTAAGCAAATGACTCTTGCTTGGTTTTGGCTCTAGTCATGTTTTCATGGGTTTCATGAGTTTAAGCCCTGCATCAGGCTCCATACTATCAGTATGGAGCCTACTTGGGATTCTCTGTATCCCTCCCTCCCTCCCTCCCCCTCTCTCTCTCTGCATCTCTCCTACTCACGTCATCTCTGTCTCTCTCAAAATAAATAAATAAACCTTAAAAAAAAAAAGGTTTGTCCTCTTTTCAAGGGAATTAAAATTCTCAGATCTTTTGGTATGGATGGGACCACAAAGGCACTGAATAGTTTAATCACTGACACTGATGGACAATTCTGCTGCTTTTAGAGTTGAGGGACTTTCATGGAAGACCTAGGAATCAAGTCTATTATCTTGCAGACAGTTTTCACATCAGAAGCTCATTTCCTCTCATTAGATTCCTTGCCTTGCTCCATCTTTTACCTATTTATTTCCTTTATTTTGTCAGTCTGACCACTTAGAGCTGGTATAAGCCTAGGCTTAGGGCTCATTTGAGCAGGAAAATGGATAAGCAGTGCTTCATGTTAACAATACGTCTCTTATCTGATGAAATATCCTAGGGAAAATGGGACAAACCAATTCAGAGTTGTCACAAACCTGTATTAGCCAGAGAGAGACACCCTGTATTGAGCACCATGCTGAGTCCTCTGCATTTATTATCCATAGGCAACTGCAGCAAGGATGTTGAGAATGTAGGCTGCAGATGCAGATACTGAGGTTTCTCTGGGTCTGTTCCTACCAGCTAGGTGACATTGGGCATGTTTACTAACCTCTAGGTGCCTCTTTTACCTTGTTTGTAAAATAGAAATAATATCAGCATCTACCTCATAGGCTGGACTAAATACGTTTATATATGTAAAGTCCTTAGAACAGTTCTTGGCTTATAGTAAGTATCACATATTGTTAGATGCCATGACTGCTTTGTTTCTCATTTGGTCCTCTTTCTTTTTAAAAAATGATGTATGACTTGGCATTTCTCAGAAAACTGAGCACTGGAGAGTTTAACTGACTAGCCCAAGGTCACATAACTAGTAAGTGGCAGAATATTCCAGATCTCAAGCCACTCTGACACCAAACTCCATGCCTACACTATGGACAAAGCTTTCAAGATCCCAAATGCTGAGATGAGTGGAATCAGAATTGCAAGGGGAGCCTGGAGCTGAAAAGATGGATGGATGAATGAATGAATGAATGAATGATGTCACTGATGTAGTCCAACTGTGCAAATACCAGATGAACTGCCTAGCCACAGTTTTTTTATTGTGCCAAATGAGGAAAAGTGCAGATCGTACACTAAACCAAGACAGGGAACACACATCTGAACCACCACTCTGAACCAATTTATATACTTAGAAAAATATTGTACAGAGGAATCACACAACAAAATTCTTTTATTGCCAATTGCTACCAGAGATAACAGTTGATTTAAAAAAAAAAGAAAAATTCCACTAGACTAAGTTCCATGAGGTGAGGTGTTGAATCTCTGGTTCACAAGTACAATGGTTGGCAACCAGGAGATAATCCACAAAAGCTCTGAATGGAATGAATAAGCTCAGTGTATCTGTTCATACAGATATGAACAACACCAACAAGTTCTAGGTTTTATATCTTGTGGAAAAGATGAACATTCAATATATTATATAAGTGTAAGCATATGGAGTGCTACAAAAGAGAATTCAGGGTGCTGCGGATGCATAAATCAGGGGGACCTGACCTTGCCTGGGCATGAGGGAAGGTTTTTTCAGGAAAGTGATGTGTGACCCAAAACCTGAAGGATGGGTGGGGGCAACCAAGTTAATGGATAGCAGCAAGACTGAGAAGTAGAGCATGATTCATAACTGTTGCTTCCAAAAGATTATACAATAATAGTATGAAAAGATGATGAGAACATTTGCTTTTTGTTGATTAAGAGAAAAGAACAAAACAAGGAAAAGTCAAGGTTGAGATAAGGAAAAAGTTTTGAAACACAGAGCTGACCTGAAGGATGTACATTGTGATTTCATGTTCAAGAAGATGTTATGGCAGACAAAGTGGGGCAGGGGTGGGGTGGGGGGAGCCCAACAGCTTGTGTTATTACAGAGATGGTGCCTTCCTGGGATAAGGATTGAAGGCTACACTCCAAACTCTTTCCAGCCCTGAGCCTCTGTAATTCCAATTAGAATTAGGGTTGCCTTGTTTCCCAGCAGCAATCCCAGTGTGAGCTCAAAGCCAAACCAGGAAAGGCATTAATCTCCATAACCAGCCCTCTTCAGCCCAGGGAAGTCGATTTTTCAAGGCTTTTCTCTTTTTTCTAACTAGCCACCCCACCCATATGGCTGTGCCCTTCATGCTTTTCTGGTGGCTTCTCTTGTAGGTAAAATGATAACAGAAACAAATAAATTCATATTTATGTAATAATGACTCTATTCTAAGTCTTCTAGTCATATCTGATGGTGACTAGAATGGCAGAATTGTTAAGAGCATAATTCTAGAATCAGAGAGATCTGGACTGAATCCCAGTCCCACCAGTTATAAACTGTGTGATCTTGGCCACTGCTCTGAGCCTCATTTTCCCATGTGTAACATGGGAATACTTACTGTACGCACGCTATGTGGACGCGCCTCATATGGTTGTAGTGAGGGATGTGAGATGAATGGAAAATGCTTCATATTTTGCCTGGCAGAGTACAATCCCTCAATCCTAGTCAATATCTTTATTGTTAACAAGAGGACTGTGCTAACAGAATAATGCATTTTTTGAAGGAACCTGTATTGTGGTACCTGAGTGGCTCAGTTGTTAAGTGTCTGACTTCGGCTCAGGTCATGATCTCACAGTCTGTGGTTAGAGCCCAGTATCTGGCTCTGTGCTGACAGCTCAGAGCCTGAAGCCTGTTTCAGATTCTGTGTCTTCCTCTCTGCCCCTCCCCTGCTTGCCCTCTGTCTCTCAAATTAAAATAAAGACATAAATTTTTTTTTTTAAAAAAAGAAGGAACCTGTATTATAATGGTGACAGTTCAGGCACTATGGCACTGAAATAGGAAAGATGGCAATATTGTGAGGATCAGGGAATTAATAGCTATGGATTTACAAAGGAAAGCTTAGTATAGCAAGGCTTTCTATTCCAAATGTTATTAACGTACTGATGGTCTGAAGTCAAGGCACATAGGGATTAAGTAATTTGCCCAAAGACATTCAGTTAGAATGTAATGGAGCTTTAATTTGAACATAGACTTCTGACATCAGAGTCCAGGCACTTAGTTCTAGCCCCATCAGCTGTAAAACAAACCCACTGGCTTCAAAAAAGGCAGGGCAATACAGTATAGCAGCTATGTGTGGAGTTAGACCTCCTGGTTCAAATTCTAAGCCTTCCACCTACTAGCTTTCTGAGCTATCTTCTACAGTTTACTTAACCTTGTTAAGCCTTGGCTTCCTCATCTGTAAAATGGGAGACATAACAATTGTTCTTGCCTATTTCACTTTTATGGGAATGAAATCACATTCTTAGCTGAATGCCTAGTCCATAATAACTGAAAATATTTAAAAGTCAGTAAACTTTGGGAGCTAGAAAAACCTAACACAGCATTTCTAATTCCTGGTTTTTTAAATAAGATGAAGCTAGAGACTAAGAAGTAAAGAGACTTGCTCAAAGTCACCTAAATCATTAGGAGCTGCTGTTCTCACTCCTGCAGTTCTAGAGTGGATTTTATATCTGACCACCTTAGTAAGCCAGAGTAATGGTAATAGTGAACATTTACTGAGCCTCTTTATATGCCAAGCGTTGTACAGAGCATTTAACCTGCATTATCCCATAGAAATTTACAACAACCATATGGGATACACACTATTATTTTGCCCAGGAAGCTAAAGCTAAGAGAAGTTGAGTAGACCAGCAAGTGAAAGGGGTGGATGCTTAAGTCATTAGAATAGAGACCATATGATTGGGATTAGTGCTCTTGCAAAAGAGACCCCACAGAGCTCCCTAGCCAGCTATATGCAACGTGGAAGACAGCCTTCACTGGAAACTAATCATACTTTAATTTTGGACTTCCAGCCTCAAGAACTGTAAGAAATAAATTTCTATTATTTATAAGTAACCCAGTCTGTGATATTTTATTATAACAGCCTAAACAGATGTAGTAGCTATCTAAAGAAAGCCTAGAGAACAAGGATCTAAAAATAGGCAAAAGCCAAAATGCCCCCCACAGGTATGGTCTCTTTGGGACACTGACACTGTCAAAAACCCCACTAGGCACTTGCCAAATTGCACTTGTGTCTCTGCTTTACGCTCAAAATTTCCAAGTGGTAATCAGGACCATTAAGCTAACAATCCTAACTCATATGTCTGTACTTAGGGAATAGTGAGCAATCCTAAGACCTTTAGGAAGAAATGGGTCCTGTTTCCCACAACAGCCTCCAGTGGAGAATTCTCCCGTAACATGGAGAGTATTCAAAGGCTGAGTAGCATAAATGTATGCATAACTGAACATCAGTTAACTTGTGTGTGTGTCAAAGCAGATTGTGGGCCTCATGAGAACATAAACTGGGTCTGTCTTGGTCACTAAAGGGTACCTAACTCCCTAGCCTAAGGTTTGTCTCATAACAAGTACCCAATAAGTGCATGCTTAATGAACAAATGAAAGAAACATTTTGGGGGAGGTTCCTAGAAAGGGGTATGCTTATCAGGATAAGATAGGGGAAGGCCTCTACATAGGTGGAATACTATGAACAGAGAGAATGAGAAAGAATTCATTCCACAGACTTTGGAAATTACTTTTATTTTTCACTCACTGTGCCCTGGTGTAGATGTTTAGATAGTCTATCCACTTCATTATACCAAATCTTTAATTCAACAATTATTTACAGGGATGAAGAAAATGGTCTCAATGGAGAAGGTTCAGTAATAGTTCAGACTAATCAATAAGATGGGGTCAAATTATGAAAAGCCTTCTAGGCTGAGAAGCATAAGGAAGGCAATGGGGGTGGGAGCCACCATATGTTTTGTTTTTTTTTTTCTGTTAACAGCTTATTGGTGGTATAATTGACCTATAATAAATTCCAGTTTAAGGTGCACAATTTGATAAGCCTGACATCTGTACACACCTGTGAAACCATCAGTATGATCAGCACAATCAAGATAATGAACATCTACATTCCCTGGAAAATTTCCTCATGTCCCTTAGTAATTCCTCTTTTCTGTCTTCCCACCTGTTCCCTGGCAACCACTAACCTGCTTTCAGTCACTATAGTCTGGATTTTCTCAATTTTTATATGAATGGAATATACAGCAAGTGCCTTTTTTTGGGGGAGGGGTCTGGTTTTTTCATTCAGCATAATTGTGATGAGATGCACCCATACTGGTATCAATAATTAAATTCTTTCTTTTCCTGAGTAACATTTCATGGTATAAATATACCACAATTTGTTTATCCATGTCACTGTTGATGGAAATTTGGATTGTCCCCAGTGTTTGGTTGTTATAAATGAACATATGGACATTTGTATATGAAGGACCATATGGCCATATGCTTTATTTCTCTTAGAGAAACAGACCTAGGAGAAGCATGGTTGGGTCACGTCATAGTGGTATGTTTAGCTTTCTAAGAAACTCATGTAGTAGTGGTATATTTAGCTTTCTAAGAAACTGTCAAATTCTTTTCTAAAGTGGTTTACAATTTTCCAATTCCACAAGCAGTGCAAAGGAACTCCAATTGCCCTGCATCCTCACCAACACTTGTTATGGTCATTAGTATTTGTATTCATAATACAGTTTTACCCATTCTGATAGGTGTAAAGTGATACTTCACTGTGGTCTTGATTTGCATTTCCCTGATGAATAATGATGTTGAACATCTTTTCATATGTTTGTTCCCCAGTATACCTTACGTTATAAAGTGTGTAGCCTATTCTTTTGCCCATTTTAATGGGATTGTTTGGGCTTTTTCTACAGTTGAATTTAGAGTTCTTATTTCTAGATTCAAGCCCTTTATCCAGATTGTTATACAGTTGTAGTAACAACAACAACAGCTAGCGCTTACTTTGGGCTAAAAGTGTGCTGCTTACTTCACGAACATTGTCTCAATGCTTACAGCAATCCCAAGAGCAAGATAATTATAATTATCCCAGTCCTATAAATAAGAAACTTGAGGTTTACAGAGATTAAGTAACTGTTAATAGGTTAGCCAGAACTTGAACTGGAAAGTCCATTGTTTTTATGTCATCTCCAGAGACCTAGGAAAATCAGTCCTCATTAAATAAAGCAAACTCTCCAACAATTTTTTTGAAAAATAGAAATATTTTACTGTGAGAGAATAAACTGTGTTTGTTAACTCACCTAAGAAGTCTTTGAAGAAGTTTCAACCTGAGTCTCATGACACATTTTGGAACAGAGAGTTCTGTCCCAGAACAAAATAAATGGGTAAGGTTAATCATAGCTTGGCTGTGCCCAACACTCTTCCGTTGGCTGAGTGCACCAGCATGAATCAACCATTAATCAACAGCAATGTGAAAGGTATAATCTCAAAAGGAAGACAATGTAAGAAATTGTGGTGAGGGCACTTTAAAGTTTGTTAAGGGAACAAGAATTGACACCTCAATGTTTCCTGGTAAAACTGACAGAACCGTCATGAGAAAGAATTCATTTCATAGACTTTGGAAATTACTTTTACTTTTCACTCACTGTGCCCTGGGGTGGATGTTGAGATATTCTGTCCACTTCATTATACCAAATGCTTAATTCAGCAACTCCATCATGTCCATTTTTCTGCTAGCATTGTATAAAGACACACAATAAACAATAATAATAATAATAATACCAAAGCATAAGAGTGTTTATATTAAAAATATTTAACCACCAGTATGGCATGGGCCAGTCAGAATGCCAGAATGTCCTACTGGTATATGCCAGGGAAATACCAGCCCTACAGTAAAAGTTCATACTATTGTATTGTTTTAGAGTTTACAAGATATTTTTATATCAAGTATCTCATTTGAATTTCATAGCTTTGGCAGCAAGGCATGATTATCCCCACTTCACATATAAAAATGATCAGAAAGGTAAATGATTCTTTCCAATGCTTTCCGTAGCTAGTTAATCATAGAAATGGGAATTAAAATTAGGTGTTATGACTCATGATCCAATAATGTTCCACCATTCCCCACAGTGTCTGGCTCCAAGAAGCAAATGATCCTGTTGGAATAATGCATGCACATTGATGAAACAAAGGAAATACACTTAGTGGAACAAGTATGTATATATACATATATATATAGCACAGGTGCTTCAGATTCAGAGAAAAAAAAAGGGAGGACTGAAGGTATAAAATTGACATCCCCAAAATGGTGGCAACTGTTAAATATTCCTGGAATGAAGGAGGTTCCACAATTCTAAATGCTCTGCATCAAATGCATCTTTGGCATCCCGTCTCCAGGTCCAACTTTGAGGCTAGTCCAAGCCTACAGAGCCTTGCCCCTCAAAGTGTGATCCTTACATCAGCAGTATCAGCATTACCTTGGAGCATGTTAGAAATGCAGAATCTCAGCCCCTGCCTCTTCTCCCCACAAGACCTACTGAATCTGACTTTTCACAAGATCCCAAGGAGACTTGTATGTATATTAAAGTTTGAGAAGTACTACTCTAGATCACCTTCATTACTCAGGTAAGCTCTGTGCATCCTCTAATATGATTTCATAGTCATTAATCACCACCACCACCCATCCCAGCTCTTCTACTGGATGTTCTAGAACTTATGGTCTGTATCAGAAAAATCCCCTATATCTTCAAACTTCCTTCTAGCTTCTCCACCACATGATGTGTTGGGTGCTTATTATGAAACCCACTCCTCTTGCAGGCCTCTCAAGCAAAAACGGTTTTTACCTTCCACACCCCACCTTGTAAATAACCTGCAAGTGAAGCGAGGTGCTCTCCTTTATCCTCACAGTCACTTATAGTAAACCATTCCCTCCCTCCTTGCAAAATCCTGCTGTTTTTGAAGGATATGCCATTAAGCTCTACCACCTGTTATCATGCCTTCTTGCAGTCACCTGCCATTGTCCTTAGCTTCCTTAATTACTGAAGACTAAGTCTCAAAAACACTGTCATTCTCTTCACCCTTCTATAGCACTCTCTCTGTACCTCCTCTCCTAACAACTATGTCAGCATTCCCGACCACTTCTACACCAATGTCATAGTCACCATCCAAACCCTCTGCTTCTCAGCACTTTACTACCTCAATTTTCTCCTTCACCTCATTTCAGCTCCCTACTCTCATGGCCATACACTAGGCCTTGTTATTACTAATAACTACATAGCCTGTGAAATATTTTTTCAAACATTTGCTCTTATTTTTGTAACTAAGTTAATTTAATAATCTCCCATATTCTCTTGTACTAATTCTTTTTTTAAATTTGTTTTTTAATTTTTTTTATATGTTTATTTATTTTTGAGAGAGAGACACACACACAAACAGCAGGAGTGGGGTAGGGGAGAGAGAGAAGAAGATACAGAATCTGAAGCTGGCCCTAGGCTCCAAGCTGTCAGCACAGAGCCCGATGTGGGGCTCAAACACACACACCATGAGATCATGACCTGAGCTGAAGTTCAGCGCTCGACCAACTGAATCATCCAGGTGCCCCTTTAATTCTTTTTTTTAAATGTTTATTTATTTTTGAAAGAGAGAGAAGAGAGACAGAGTGTGAGCAGGGAAGGGGCAGAGAGAGAAGAAGACAGAAATGGAAGCAGGCTACACACTGCAGGCTCTGAGCTGTCAGCACAGAGCCTGACACAGGGCTCAAATTCATGAATCACAAGATCATGACCTGAGCTGAAGTTGGACACTTAACTGACTGAGCCACCTAGGCACCCCCATCCTGTACAAATTCTTTAACTACCTTTAGGACCCCCAACACACCAGCCCTGCCACTTTTCACTGTCCATTACCTGTCTTATGCCCTTCCATTCCTCCATTATTCTTCTTAAATGCCATGGTCAACCTCTATATTCACTCCTCTCATATCCTCCCCAGACCCTGGATCCTCTTCCCTCCTTTAGTCCAGTTTGGAAAAAACCCAACTGTGGTTAAACTCGGTCCTCTACCTGTTTTGCAACAACACTCAAGCATTTGAAAGGGGCTGGAGAAAAACTCACTATATGTCTTGTCTCTCTTTAAATCTGTGACTACCCAACTCAAGTGGGCCTCTAGTACTACCCAGCAATTTCTCTACATTCCCCAACCAATTCACTCTTCCATTGTCTAAGGTGAATATTCACACATTCCCATCTCCTCCAAAATCCTGAACACTCTCTCCCTCTCCTCACTCTCAGCTCTTGACTTACTTTTTATTTCACTGAGAAAATCAAAGCAACCAAATCTGTCAATCCACCTCCTTCTCTGCCCATAAATTATTTTCACATCTGTATAAAACCAAACCCTCTAGATGGGCACTAGATGACAGGCCCTCTCACTAACCAAAGACTTTGCTCTCATGACCAGCATCTCTTTCCCCTCTTCATCAATTTCTCCCTTAATATTAGATCATCCCCAACAGCATACAAAACACTACAATTTCACCTATATTTTTAAAAGATCCCTCCAGTGGCCTCATATCTCTCTCTGGCTATTTTTTTAATCTACTCACCTTTAGAAAAAAAATTACTAGAAATAGTAATATTTTCACTCCCTCGTATTTTATTCTCTTTTTAAACCACTTTGGGCAGGTTCTTCTCCCACCTGTATGCAGAATCCAGTTATCAGTCATGGACAAATCCCACCCTACCAAATCTAAGGTTGGTTTTCTAGTCCAATCTCCACTCTGCACTTCTTCCCTCCTTTCTGGTCCCTCTTGTGCTCCAGGCATTTAGCTGGGTCCTGTTCTAACTAACAACCAATTCTCAATTAACCTGGGAAGTATTAATTACTTCCAGTTTAACATTGTTCTTATCCTAGAGAGATCCAAACTTAATAACAGGCTTTTATAAAAACAAAAACAAATAATAAAAAAGCAGCAAGACTCTGAGGAATGTAATCATGTAACAGCACTTGAGGTATGATGACAGAAAATTTCATCATTATCTGTGGAGACATAAAACAAGTTATATCATCTCTCGGGGACTCCATTTCTCATCAGTAAAATGAGAAGGTTAGAGTCAGAAAAGATCTAAGATAGTTTAATTAGGTATGAGAGAGAAACTCTACGTGTCCTTAGAATGAGGTGTATTATTATTGGTCATGGCTGAAGCCAGTACCAGTAATGTGTGAAGATTAAGGAACTAGTTATACCATTGCTGCAAGAGAAGGCACCATAATTCTCTCATCTGTCAAACATGAGAAAATAGCAACCACCAGTCTGGCATTATATCAGGGCCTAGGAAAGCATAGTCCAATCACAGAACTTGCTTGAAATATGCCTTCTCCCTGCTTCTCAGAGCATGGAATGATTTAATAGGGGGAAACAGGGAATTTCATTTTACAGTCAGAGATAAGATATTTAATTCAGAGATTCTGGAAAGTAGGGGGATGGGAAAGGAAAGCATAAGGAAAAGGCTAGAATGTCAGGAGAGACATTTTAGAAAAGATGAAGACTGGGAAGGTTTGGATTTCCCCCAAAATGTCACCCACTATACAGTTTTATCGCACACCCACTTTGTGGCTTGTATGTTGTAGCTGAGAAACTCACAGCTATTTTTATATAATATGTGGTGATTAATGCTCAAGAGTTCTTAGATAATTTAGAAAAACTAAAATGTCAAGTGTTTATCCTGCTATAATGTCAAATTTGCCTTATTCCATTCACTTTAGTATTTCACAGCAGGAAGGGATCCTTAAAAAATCATAGTCCAGGGGCTCCTGGGTGCCTCAATGTGCTAAGCAGCTGATCTCATGGCTCAGGTCATGATCTCACAGTTTGTGGGTTCAAGTCCAACATCGGGCTCTGTACTAACAGCTCAGAGCCTGGAGCCTGCTTCGGATTCTGGGTCTCCCTCTCTTTCTTACCCCTCCCCCGCTCACACTCTGTCTCTCGAAATAAACATTTAAAAAATTTTTTTGAAAATCATAGTCCAATTAACCAACTTTTTGGATGATGACACAAAAGGTCAACATATGGGTCACGGGTAAGACAAATAGCACCTCTGCATCTAGGTTGGAGTTTTTGTCAAGTTTTTTTCAAGTAATAACAGAAGGTGAAACAGCAAGTAATGTATGTTAAGTGCTTTCCATGAGCCAAGGATATACTAAGCGTTTTACATTATTATTTCACTTAACCCTGTCAACAACTTATGAGTTTGTTACTATTATTATGCTCTTCTTATAAACAAGGAAACTTCTCTTAGAATGATTAAGTCATTATTGCAAGTCATACTGAATTCAAATCCAAGCTTCTTGTTCCATAGCTTAATCTCTAAATCACAAGACTGTCTTCCTGTTTTGCTGTTGGATGCGGGGTAAAGAATACTGAAAACTTCAGGGGCTCCTGGGTGGCTTAGTCGGTTAAGCGTCCGACTTTCGCTTAGGTCATGATCTCGCGGTTCGTGGGTTCGGCCCCGCGTCAGGCTCTGTGCTGACTGCCAGCTCAGAGCCTGGAGCCTGTTTCAGTCTGTGACTCCCTCTCTCTCTGACCCTCCCTTGCCCACGCTGTCTCTTTCTCTCTCTCCTAGAAATAAATAAAACATTAAAAAAATTAAAAAAAAAAAAGAATACTGAAAACTTCATATGTGTCAAACATTCCCACTATTTCTAAAACTGGCTCTAAATATGGACCTTCCTGACAGGGCTGAGATGTGTGTAATCTGGGATAAAATGGGAAATTTGGAGGACTCATGCTGGGAAAACTCTGGAAGACAGACAAAATATGGCAGATGAAGACAACATGAGGACATAACACTGTTCTCTCCTATACTGCAAGCACTCTTGGCTCCCAGTATACTATAGCCAGCATGCATCAAGGGCATAGAATATTTTGTTTATTGGCAAGATGTTTTGAGACTTGGTTTCTCCTCAGGGATTATAAATTTTATAGCATGAATATACATTAATTAATGGGCTTCTATATTTAATCAATATATCCTAATGTGAATCCAGATGACCACTGCTATTTTAAAAGCAGTTGCCTTATGCCACTGCCCAGATACACTGATGGAAGGGAGACAAACAGTCTAAGATAATAGTCCAGGTGGAAAAGATCTCTTCGGCTCATCTGTTCCACCTCACTCATTATAAACAAAGGAAAAACTGAAGTCTCAATATAGGCATATAACCTGTCCAAGTTCATACTATGAGCAGAATCACATCTAAATCTAGAACCCAGAACTCTTGACTTCCAGTCCAGTGTTCTCACCACTCTAACTTTTAGTTTAGTAAATACTATGTCTAATTCAAGCACGCAGAGAAAAAAATATACATAAAAGAAAAAACAAAGGAGACCAAAGAAACATGTCTAATGGAGACCACGAAATGATTGCCACAGAAGGGAAGAGTCACATATCCTTTCATGTCTGTAGTTTAGATGATAAGTACAATAGGTACTGTTACAGCATATTTTCTTTCTTTTTTTTTTTTTACAAATAGTTTATTGTTAACTTGGTTTCCATATAACACCCAGTGCTCATNATATCAGCTCCTATTCATCACCTAAATTTCTAGGAATTTGGGTAAATTCCTAGTAGTGCTATTGCTGGGTCATAGAGGGGTTCTACTGTTAATTTTTTGAGGAACCTCCACACTGTTTTCCAGAGGGGCTGTACCNTTTTGACTATTCCGGGTCTTTTGTGGTCCCATACAAATTTGAGGATAGCTTGTTCTAGTTTTGAGAAGTATGCTGGTGCAGTTTTGATTGGGATTGCATTGAATGTGTAGATTGCTTTGGGTAGTAATGACATTTTAACTATATTTATTCTTTCCATGAGCATGGAATGTTTTTCCATTTCTTTGCATCTTCTTCAATTACCTTCATAAGTTTTCTATAGTTTAGTTTTCATCATACAGATTTCTTATATCATTGGTTAGGTTTATTCCTAGGTACTTTATGGTTTTTTGTGCAATTGTGAATGGGATCAGTTTCTTGTTACAGCATATTTTCATTTATGATGAGCTAGAGACTCAAAGAGTGACATATCTATTCTTATCTTTGTTCATGTAGGAAATGTTACTGAGTATTTGCCAGCTATTGTGTCAGATGCTGGAAACACTGTCATAAGCAACATAGATATGGTCCCTACTTTCATGAAGCTTACATTCCAGAAGAGTAGATGAACCACATGAGATAAATCAAGTAAACACAATAGAATCAAGTAATGAGCCATCAAAAATATTACAAACAGATTGCTATGAAGGTAACAAACTAACAAATGTAATAAAAAAAATAAGAGTATACTTGCTTTAGGTGGGGTGTTCAGGAAAAGACCCTGAGCAAGCAACATTTAAGCTGAGAATGGAACTAAGAGGAAGAGGCAGTTTTGTGATGTGCCAGGAGAAGGAACATTTCAGGCTGAAGTAGCTGCACATGCAAAGACTCTGAGCCAGGAAAGGAGGGTATGTCAAGGAAATGAATGAAGTTTTCTGTTCCTGAAAGGCAGTGGGTAAGACTGAGCATAAAAAAGGATGAAGTGGAAGTGAGGACCAGCCAAGTGGTTGGGACCTTGCAGAACATAGTGAACATGTTAGAATTCATCCAAATAGAATAGGGATGATAATGGAGGATTTTAAGTTGGGGAATGATAGAATCCTTTTTGCATTTTTTGAAGATCATTTTCTCAAGATCATAGGGGTTACATTAAAACTCAACAAGGACTAACACTCAGGAATCCCAGTTCTGTGCATGGTAATCTCGAACAAGTCAATTTTCTCTCCTATGCTCACTTCATATCATCAGTGGGTATGCCAAGGGAGTTAATGGATATGAAATCTCTTTGATGAAGCAATTAGAGCCAAACTAATCCCACAAGTAAAGAAACACCTTCTCTCTTTCTTCAGAGAAGACATCCATGTAGTTCTCAGTTCTACCTATTACTAGTGATGCATGAGTACATGTGTGCATCCTGTACAGCTTATGACTATCCAAAGAAAAAAGAAAACAAGACTGCCAGTTCTTCAAGGAACTGGGATATGTCTTTGCTAACCTGGGAGCCTTCATAAATATGTTTATGCAAAATAGTATAACTACAACAAAACAAAATACCTATGTGAGGACCTGCATCCATCCCATTTACTGCTAAGGGCTCATCTCCATTAACTCCAATACCCCTTCACTGAGGAAGCACATACATGAGGAAGAAAGGAGATGGGCTTATGACCCCTCACTGCTCTACTGCCTCTAACTTGGGCTAAGTTCCTATTGGTCTGTGTTCAGGCCTATATTCGAGCATTACCATGGCAACACTGTCCCATCAGTAAAACATGACATGGTAATGAAGACAGCTGCTGTATAATGAGCTGGGCCTACACAAGGGCAGAGCCTCAAAAGGGTAGAGGGAAAGGAACAAGGGCTTGCATCCTGATCCTTATCAGAAGAGCTTCCCTGAGAGAGGGACGTGGGTTATACACAATTCTTATGTCAAGACTTGGAGTTGAATGTTTCATACATTTTTGTGGCTAATTTGTGATATTCTCATCAGGCTTGGTCTCTGTGATCTACTATAAACTGCATCTTGATCATCCAAATGTGTATTTCCCACTCACATGAGAAATGTGCCAGTGTGTGGGAACTCATTTGATGGTTGTAGACCTCTGACTGTGGAACTTTATTTTCCTGTAGGTTCCAAGGCTATCTTTTCTTCATTTGTAGTAACTAAGAAGGAATCAAAGAGCTGGAACTCTTCAGTGTTATGGAGAGAGGGTATCATCTGGAGAAAACCCAATAGTCTTACTTCATCTTTCTATCCCTATTCTGAAGCACAAAGTCTTGCATTTGGTAGGAACTAGTGCCTGAATGGAAACTTACATCACCCATCACCCTTGTCACTAATAAGTAGGCTCCTCTTATTCACTGCTGTATCTTGGGTGCGAAAAAAATGCCTGGCTCAATAAATATGTGTTGACTAACTTATTGACCAGCTTAAAGTGGGCCTTTATCATGTCCAGTAAACTTATAATTTTTTATCAACTGTTTCCTACTTGCAGATAAGCCTATTTCAGTCATCTCTACTCTCCTCAAACTCCCAGCCCTACCTCTGACCTTTCCTGCATCCCAACTCCCTCTCCCTGTCACCTCTTTGATGACTGTCAGTAGAAATCATGGCCTTGTACTTTACAAAGAAACCGGAAGCCACCAGACAAAGGTCAGAGTCCCTCAACTTCCTGCTACAAAATCTAGAAACCATCTTCCCTTTTCTCACAATAAAGGAGACATAGCTTCCTCCTTCCCAAGGCGAGCTCTACCAGCTGTGATTTGTACACTCCCTTTCCCACTTTCCTATAATCTTACACATAAAGTGTCCCTTTGCTGTTCATACGCTCTCATTCATCCCCATGTCCTTCCTCTCTTACCCCTTACTCTCCCTGTCCTCTGATCTTTCTTCCCTGTTTCTCTCTCTTTCAGAGGGGTGCTTTCTGCTCTTAAATGAGTCTTTTTCATAAAAAATAAAAATTTTTCACTCAACTCAAAATTATCTTCCAGTCACAGCATGTCTCCTCTTCCCCTTCCCAGCCAAACTTCTCAAAATAATGTCTACAATTGCTGCATATTAATAAATCCTCCATTTCCTTATTTCTAACTCCAAGTCATGAAATCTGCATGCCTCATCTTTGTATTTATATACCTTTCATAAATTCTCCATGATTTTGTTTTGACTTCTTAAAGAATCAACCTTCTTGACCTTGTCTTGGCTTTACTCCTCTTTTCTTGGGCTCTTTGGGGGAGGTTCTATCTTGCTACTAAATGTGGGAGTTTCTCTTCCAATCTAAATCTCCTTCTCATCTGTATTCTTTCCTTAATCAACCTCACCCATGCCAGCAGCTTTAACTATCTTCTATAAGCAAAATTTCACATATTTCTATCACTAATCAAGGTCTTCCTATGAGTTCTAGACACTTATATCCAATCTCCTCTGGATTTTAACACATAGCCATCACAAAGGCATATCAAATCTGGCATATCTAAAATTAAACTCATAATCTTTCCCCCTCAGCTCAGACCTATACTGATGACTAAATTAATGTGAATGGACCTAGGTTTTGATTGGTACAATTGAATGTATCACCATCTATTCAATAAATGATTCCATGGATGGGTAATCATTCAATTATACCAGCTAAAACTTAGTAATCATGCTTGTCACATTCCTCTCTACACTCTCTATATCCAATCAAACACCAAGTTTGTTTTACCTCTTTAAACAGATCTCAAATCTGTCCAGTTCTCATCATCTCTACTCCGTAATTCCAGGGTAAACCATCCTCATTTGTCTTACAGACTCCTACAATTATTTCCTGATATACTCTACTTCTACTCTTCACCTCTGAAATCTGTTCATACAGCAGCTGGAACACTGTTTCAAAATGTAAACCTGATCATATCATACTCCCATGCTTAGGACTCAACAGCTTCATAGCACTGTTAGCTGAGTGCCAGAATGGCTAAAATGACCCATAAGGTCCATAAGAGTGGCTGTGTTGCCCTCTCCAGGCTCTTTACATGCCTAACACCTATTTGCTCTCTGCACTCTAGCCACATGACCCTTCATTTGGCTTCCCAGATAAATCACGCTTTGGCAAGGCATGGACTCTTTTCATAATCATCTCATTGCCTAAAACTCTATCCCTGAGCTCTCATCACCTGGTTACCTCCTATACATCCTCTAATGTCACCACTTTACCCTTCCAGACAAGGTCAAGTCTCCACGTACACATTCTAAGCACAGTGTATTTCTCTTTCATTATAGTTACTCCAGTCATAATCATATATCAACTTAAGTGTTCATTTGATTAAATGCCTGTCCTGCCGTTAGATTCTAAGTTCTATGAGGACAGAATTATACCTAGTATAGTATCTGATAAAAATTTGAAGTACTAATTAAGGAATAAACAAATGATCAAATTATTCAATAAACGGTGGTAGTGGTATTAATAGTAAGAATCGAGCCATAACTCTTTTTCTGTAGACAAACAAATCCAAGGAAAGAGAGTACCTTGAACCCAAGCCCAGCCATGTCCTTTTATATAGCTAATCATGTTTCCATTTTTCTGATTCGTAAATACACCTAGGGCCTACCCTGGCAAATCAAAGAGAACCATTGAAATAAGGAATAAAGATGTTTCCTTCACAGTTCAGGTAGTGGGCTTCTGTTACTATCTGTCTGGTTTCCTCCTTTCTTCTAGTTGGGAATGGACCTCCTTTGTAATTCACATTAGCCAAGAAGTTTACGCTAAGCTAATCTCATTATTTCTTTGAGGAATCTGGCTCTTAAACAGAGAACCAAAAGCAGGGAATATAGTTGGAATTAAACATCAAATGACAGTGACCTGACGATGCTACTCATGAGCATCCCCTACTTGGCCATCAAGAGCTGACACTGTTCCTGCCCTGCTTGAGGCCAGGTTGTTCATCTCATCCTTTAATTTTTTTAATTACCTGGTTTGCTACAATTAAAAAAGTTGTGTTTATTTATTTGCTTGCTTGTACAGTATTACTAATGCTCTTCATCAAAGAAAATTAACTGATATAGTCTGGAAGATGAAATTAACAGATACAGATAAGATTTTATCCCATATCAAAAATATATCTTCAAGTTTTCACATAACATTTACAAAACTTAATTATAGGTTTTATAAATAAAAGAATAAAGAAAAAATATAAATAATTTCATAAGGCAGAAGTTGTATAATCGACACTTTAAAACATAAGATTTAAAAAACCACTTAAACTTAATCATGTAAAAAAATTAATCCTAGAGGGGTGCCTGGGTGGCTCAGTCAGTTAAGCATCCGACTTTGGCTCAGGTCACGATCTCACAGTTTGTGCATTTGAGCCCCATGTCAGGCTCAGTGCTGACAGCTAGCTCAGAGCCTGGAGCCTGTCTTTGGATTCTGTAACTCCCTCTCTCTGACCCTCCCCTACTCACGCTGTCTCTATCTCTCTCTCAAAAATAAATAAAACATTTAAAAAATTTTTTAAATAAAAAAAATTAATCCTAGATTTACAAATCACTTTCAACTAAAATGTTATTGAAGACAGAAATCACTATTACATTTATGCATCCTACTTTAAGTCATTTAGTGAATGCCTACCATGTGCCAGCTTCCTGGCCAGTGATCAAATCTTTTTATTAGATCAACCTCCTTGAATACTTAGTACAAGCATTTATTGAATGCTTACTGTATTTCAAACACTGTGCTGTTTGTACCATACTGCGTTGTGATCCTCACAGCCATCCTAATGAGTTAGAATGTTAATCCCACCTTACTGAGAAAACTCTGTTTAGACAGCCCACGTCATTCGCGCAACTCCACGCAGTTTCAAGTGGCCAAACTAAACTTCAGTTTGCCTGGTATGGAGCCTTAGTTCTTCTCACTAAACCATTAACCAGTTTAGTGCCATCACTAAACAGCAAAACCAATGAGAGAAACATCAGATGAGGTGACCAGAGACTGTGGGAAACCTGACTATCACAAATGAGACTCTAATGTCACAGAAGCAGCAAATGTGCTGTCTTTCCATTTTTCTCCCCCTCTCCTTACCTGCATGTCAATACCCGCCCCCCATGTAGCAAAACATGATTGAGTACTCTTTCTGCCTTGTATGCAGCAGCATCATGCTAGCCATGGAAGTGGAACAGTGAATAAGTAAAACAGCACCCTACTGTAATTAATCTTAACGTCTTTCTTGGGAAGAGTGATGATTCATTTTTTTTAGTTTATTTATTTATTTTGAGAGAGAGAAAGAGAGTTGGGGGGGGAACACAAGCAGTGTAGGGGCAGAGACAACAGGAGAGAGAGAGAATCCCAAGCAGGCTCTGGCACCGTCAGCACAGAACTTGACGCAGGCACAAACTCACAAACAGTGAGATTATGACCTGAGCTGAAATCAAGAGTCTGATGCTCAACCAGCTGAGCCACACACATGCCCCAAGAGTGATAATTTAAACAAGAAACCACAAACATCTCTTGCAGTCTACAAAGTGTTATTGGAACTCAAAACAACCTGTAAGTCAATTAGGAATAATCGTATTTTTATGCATAAGGCTACTAAAGTATGTACATATAAAAAAACTTGCCCAGGGACCCACTAGACCAAACACAGTCCTCTTAGATGCTAGAACTGGAGCTGACATACCCATCTTCTGACTGATGAGACAGGGTCTTCCATCCACTGCTACTCTATTATTCTCCATTTTCTTCTCTGACCTAACCTGTAATAACCAATGGCAAACTTCAGCTGGAGAGTCTGAGGAAGAACTAAGGAAGAGCATATATCACTCTGAAGAGTGTTGGCATTCTTAGTTTATATTCCTTTCAACTTCAACTGCTGTTTATATTGCTCTTCACAGCCTGCTTTGCTATTCCTGAAAAAGACTCCTTCCATATTCCATTTCCGTCTCTCCTTGATTTTGGTGTTTGGCCCTAGGGACAGCTACCAGACTAATTTTGAAAGTAGGTTGTTTAAATTAAGAAGTGCATGCATGTGCATATGTGTGTGTATGTGCATCTGTATGTCAGAGGTGGGAAGGGGAGGTGGAGAGTGAGGGAAAGAGCTAGCAAGCTAGGGAAAGAACAAACATGGTTAGAAACTAAAGTATAAAGAGATTTTCAAATTTTATTTTAACCTAGGGCAAGCCACTGCAATCAGATAATCCCTGGGCTTCCTGTAGCTCAGAGAGTCAACAGTTCAACATTCACTCTGTATAAAGCAATGCCTACTTCTTCCAGTATCACCCCAGGTATTGCTGTGAACTTGATGCAAGAATGGCTGGAGGAGTTGGAACCACCCTGAAAGCCTTGCCCACTCATCTAGCATCTTCCCCACGGTCTTCATACCATGCCCAGTTCCCTCTACTTGCAATCACTTCTCGACTCACAGGATCATACTGATTAAGAGAGAACTAGAGAGGACATCAGGTCCAGTAATTTTCATACTCTCACATATGAACAAATCTCCTGGGAGATTCTTAAAACACACACTGATTCAGAAGGTCTGGGCCAGGCCCCAAATTCTGCATTTCTAGTAAGTTCCCATGAGATACTGATGCTGTTGGTCTATGGAGAACACTGAGTAGTGAGAAGTTCATTCATTTTTGTCTGACTTAAAATCCTTCCCAGCAGCTCTGAAAGGTCTCTAATCTCTCTTAGTATTTTCCCTGCTAAGGGGTCCCTGCCTCTCACAGAGCTTCTTTTATTTTTATTCAGAGAATTATTAGAAATCCCATCCTTATTTTAAGCCAATACTCACTTGTTTGCAACATCTTTACTAGGCTTAAAGAAGCAACATGGAAAACACTGAATTCATCTTCCACATGACAATCTCTTAGAGATGGACAAACCTCTTTAATCATTGCACCTTACTGAAATGCTCATTCCCTGAGGCCAAATCTTCCCTGGGTCTCTGTGCTATCACTTTTCTGATTTCTAATTTCCTTACTATCTTGGTTGCCTTCATCTGACTCTTATCAATATTCCAACAATTTACTGGAATGTTATCTTTTAGTGTCTGTTTCTGTGATGTTTACAGAGGTCTAGCTTGCTGTTTATTTGTTACTTAACATTAGGCAAATTGTGTGAAAAGGTATTTCAAAGAAAACAGAAACTAATCATTAACCATTAAAAAAACAGTCAAGCTTAACCCCAATTAAAACAATACTGTATCCCAAAAAGTAGTGTTGGCAAGGTTTTGGGGGCATGTGAATGCTCAGTCACCACAGAGGAACTGTAAATTTAAATAGCCTTTTTGGAAAACTAGAGAGCAAAAGGTGAATTTAACATTTTTAAAATATTTATTTATTTATTTATTTATTTATTGGGGGGGGAGAGAGTCAGAGAGAGAATCCCAACCAGGCTCCCTACAAAGGGCTTCATCCCACCAATTTGAGATCATGACCTGAGCTGAAATCAAGAGTCGGATGCTTAACTGATTGATCCACACAGGCGCCCCTGAACTTAACTTTTTTTTAAGTCTCTAATACAACTTACAAAAAAGTTACAAGAAAGTATATTTCTCTTTAATCATATCTCTTTTTGGCACAGGAATTCTATTTATATGAATCCAGTTAATGGAAATATTTTCATCTCAGTCAAGTTTCCCTTATCCTGAATTTGATAACACTACTATCACTACTATGAGGACTTCTTCCACTAGTAATACTATCACTTAGTAGGCACTTAACCATATGCCAGGTACACAGATGAATTCATACAGCCTTGAAGTAAATATTGCAATTGTTTCAATTTTTACAGTGGTAGAAATAGTGACTCCAAGAGGTCCAGCATCTTCTCAAAGTCCCATAGAATGTGATAGGCCTGGACACTCAGTAGTCCTGCCATCTGTATTTCCTGTCTCTGTCTCCTCCCACCATCTCCACTGCCACCATCCAAGCCCGAATGATCATCACTTCTTACTTGGATTACCGAAATAGCCTATATCCCCTCATCGTCCTCGCCTCTATCCATTTCTTCACTGTAGCCAAAAAAGGATCTTTCTGAGGATCATGTCACTCTCATGCTTCCAATGTATGTTTCATTGGCTTTGTTTGTTTGTTTGTTTGTTTTTGAAACAGAGAGAGACAGAGCACGAGCAGGAGAGGGGCAGAGAGAAAGGGAGACAGAATCTGAAACAGGCTCCAGGCTCTGAGCTGTCAGCACAGAGCCCAACACGGGCTCGAACCCACGAACCGTGAGATCATGACTTGAGCTGAAGCTGGACACTTAACCGACTAAGCCACCCAGGCACCCCTCATTGGCTTTTATAACAGAAAAGAAAGAAACAAAGACCTCAGTGTGGCCTACAGGTCTCTCCATGGCCCCCATCTTGCAACATGCCCCACCCACCAACTTCTCATAGGCACTAGACTCCTCCCTTCCCATCACCACAGGACATCTGCACATGTTCTTTGCTTTACCTGCAATGTTCTTCTCTTGGCCTCTAACCCTAAAATTCCCTGTTAGTTCTTCTCACCTCTCAGCTCTCAGAACTATACCACATCTTACAGCTTTATTAATAAAGTACCTCTTTTGTGCAACCTGCTATAATTTTATATTATTTATGTTATTAATTGTCTGACTCTCCAACTGGCCCACAAAAAAACTTGGACTAGTTTTAGTCAAAATACCTTATACAACAACTGGCATGCTGAATGGTGTCATCTACAAGGACACCTTATATTAAAAATAGCACTAATATGGCAAACTGCCACTTTATCCTATAGGCTAATTTATACAAGAACAATATGGAGTGCTTCTGTGTAAAAGCATTTTGATAGATTCTATTCTTGGGCGCATAAAATTTTAATTTTTAACTTAAATAAGAAGTCCCTTAAAACAAGATTCCCAGAATTGAGTGCATGCGCATCAGCCCTGAACTGACCTTTGTGTGAATATGTTGTATCCATAGGAACACTCTACTTAAAGGTAGATATCCCTGAAATGCAAGAGTCAGTAATTCATATGAGAATAAAATAGAATTTGTTACACGGTAATTCTGAGTCATGAGTCAGGGCAAAGACCTTGCTCTCATGTAGCAAAGGGTCAGGTTTGTTTGGGTCCAGATCCTGTTTGGTTCCTATAACTGATAATAATTAACCATGTGACTTTGTGAGGCATCTAATCTTCATAAGTCCTAGATTTTCTCATCTGTAAAATGGGAATCATAAAAAATACCTCCTCAACGGGGTTTTTCAAGGATTGTATTAAAGAATTCAAATAAAATACTGGTGGAGAGGGTCATCAAGAGGATGTGACCACCAGTTGACCCAGGAGCTGGACCTAGGCAATCAGAGGCTCCTTAAACCCTCTCCTGTCCTTTAAGTGTTATGTCCTGTTCACAAAACCTACTCAAGAGCTGTTCTAAGAACACAGCCTAGAGAGAGTAAGGTGTTGCTGAGACCATCCAGACGGTACATGTGACTGAACCCAGTTAAGGCCTCTCTATAAACTTTTAAGATTCTAGCAGGCAGGTGCAGAAATCTGCTTGTCTTATGGCCACCCAGGACAAGCCTTGTGCATACATATGTTCCCTTGCTTGCTAAACCTACACCTACCAATCTGGAGTGGTCTGCCTTGTTCTTCAGTCTCTCCTTGCTCTCCGTGTATGGGAACCAGTCTGCAAACTGACAAGCACTTATGTATCTCCTGGCACACAGTTAGCGCCCAACTTCATGGAAGTTGGCATTGCTGCCACTGCTGCCGTGGATGATGATGATATTTTTTCCCTTTGAGAGGTGTGAAGCTTAAAGGAATAAGATTTTAAACATTATTTGGGCAGGGCTCTCAGCCAATGGGGACTTTTGTCTCCTTTTAAAACACACCATATTGTCACGTGCTGACTTTCACTCAGTCACATTCTGATCTGCAGAGAAAACTGTCTGCTTTGGATGCTGCTCAGGTATCTACCTTCATAAAGATGTAATTAGTAACGTCTCCATCTGTTGGTGGTTTAAGCACCCTTAGTCATTCTCTGTTTCCAAACAATGTAAGCCATTGAGATTGGAGTGGAAACTGATTTTATTTCTATCAAAGAGACTAAAGAGAAATGAACAGCCACCATGATTCTCTTCCCAGATATGTGCCATCTTCCGCCATGGGAGTCCCAACTGACTTTCTGGGAAACTGTGAATACAGAGAGGTATTCTGTGAAAATTAGTTTAAATCAAGAATCTTTTCTTTCTCTTTTATAAATCTGTCAAAGTGAACCCCAAACAAAGCAAGGCTTTGTTTCCTTGCCTGTAATGCAAAAATGAAAAGAGAGGCTATGTCACAGGATTATTGTAAAGATTACATGCATTAATACATGTAAGATGCTTAAAATAGTGTCTAGGAAGAATAATTATTCAACAAATATCAGCTATCATTTTTTTTAATTTTATAGATTTTAGTAGATGCTACTGTACCCTCATGCCACATCCCCCAGCCCACCTGATGGCCACAGCTACAAAAAGTAGCCCTGTGCATGCTCAGACTTACCTCTGCTGATAGAGTTGTGCCATAAGTTCATGCTGCATTTCTATCCTGTAACTTTCTCTGACAACATATAAGCTTGTTCAACCCATGAGCAATAACAGTCCAGAGATGTAGGGGACTTACTGCCCTCAACCAATGGGGGACAGTAATTGGGATAAAAACTTAAGCTCCTTTTGATTCAGGTGAATAATTCTGAGAGGTTTTCTATTTAATTATCAGAAATTCCAGTGGAATTGACTCCCAGTTGTGACTTTCTTGAGTTCTCTATACATGAGCTTCACCTCTTTCCTTAAATGCCATCCAAATATATTGTCACATATTTGAAGGTCACCCTGATATCCTACTTCACTCTTCTTCAGGCAAACCATTCCCAACCTGCATCAAGCATTGCCTTCGGGATACTGTGCCCCTCATCAATCTCGCCATCTTCACAGAGTTAGAAGGTGCAGACTCAGACTCAGGTGAGCTGGGGAATACATGTGCATATACTTTCTTAACAGCTACTTTGACTTGCTGTGCTGTACTGATAACTCATTAAAACTGAGAAGTCCTTTTCACCTTAACACTCCCAACCACATCTCCTGGTTTTTAAGTCTTGCAACTGTCTTTTTGACCCCCAAAAAGAAATACATTTGTTATTAAATTATCTTTTCATGCCTTATTATTAAATAGTTATTTTAAATACTGTACTATTTTAAATAATAAGTATTGAACATTTCATCAGGAACTATTTCACTCTACTAGCAATCCTAAAAGCATAGTATTGCTATTTTAATCATTTTGCTGGTGGGATAATTGAAACTCATAGAGGTTAAATAAGCTCCTTGTGGTCACAAAGCTAGTAAGATGAATGCCCAGGATTTGAACCCAGAGCCTGCACTAGAGTCCATGCGTTTATCACTCCTATATTATCTCCCTGCATCCCTTATTAAGACATCATTCTGTTTGATTAGATCTACCTTTTCCCAACATAGAGATGCCTTTGAATCTTTAATTTGTTTTCCTATATATTGTGTATCTTCCCCAGCCTGGAATTCAGGCTGCTACTGCCCACCCTTATAATTTTAATGACTCTGCACCTCAATGAGATACTGCATCCCAGTACTTAAACTTTGCCAGAAATATATATATTAAAGTTTCTTAATAGTGATCTCAGTGACAAAGCTCATCATGAATGAGAGGGCCCAAATTCTGGCTCTGCCATGACTTTCTATTTAAGTCACTGTTAAGGCTGTTCAGCAAAATTTCCTGGTTCTCCATCGTCTGTGCACATGGTAGGAGAGTGCTTCCTGCCCCTGTTGCTTTTGAGTGGATGTACATGATTGGCCCTGGCCAAAGAGCTGTGAGCTATGAGCAAAGGTGGCATGTATTACTTCTGGATGAGAGCTTATGATTGCCTGCCTAAGACCTTCCAAAGATCACTTTCTATTGCAATGATCATCAAAGTCCCAGAGAGTGATCATTCCATCATCCCGGATCTTGGAGTGAGTACAGCATGGGACAGGCCCTCCTACTGGCCAATGATAAATTTATAGTGTGCATGAGAAACAAATTGTTACTGTTTTAAGCCACTGAGATATCATTCCTTACATCATAAGCTGCCCCATCTTGATGAACAGATTATTCTTGGACAAGTCACTTGACTTCTTTCATCTCAGTTTTATCATTCAATTTAACAAATAAAAGGGAAAAAACAATTAACATTTAGTGAGCATCTCTTAAGGATAAGACACTTTAAGATAAGCACTCTCATTTGATCTTCTCAACAGCCACGTAAGTAACCATCCCTTTGCAGAAATATTCTCGAATTCAGATATCTCTCAAATCTACTGCTGCCATAGTAATCCAATACTATTTCTTACTTAGAATACTGTATCAGCCTCCTGCCTACATCCTGTTAAAACTTCACCCTTCTTAATTCTCCTGCTCAAAAACTTTCCAAAGATTTCTCTCTGCCATCTGAATCAGGCCCAAATTCTATATCAAATCCTAGAAAAATTTACATGATCTGGTCCCTACCAGTCACTTCAAGCTAATCACTCATTCTCTTCTGTCCACTCATTAGGTCCATCTACCTTTGTCTTCTTGGTGTTTCTGAAACACATCAGTCTGGTTACTGTCTCAGGACTTTTGCACTTGCTATTACTTTTGCTGGGACTGCGCTTCCCTTTGCTCTTTTATGATCGACTTCTCATCATTTAGACCTTGGCTCAAATAACATCTCCTGAGATAACTTTTCTTTGACCATCCTTAATAAAAGAACACCTCCAGCCTTATGTTTGTATGGTCCTGTATCCTTCTTTTTCCTCACAACACAAATTATTACCTGAAATCATATTATTATTTATTAGTTCGCTTGTATATTTTCAGAATTCCCTATAGTAAGAGAAGCTCCCCACGACAGAGATTTTTGTTTTGCTTGTTCACTGATGTTTCCATAAAGCCTAGGACATTGCCTAATAACATAGTGAGCCTTCAAGAAATTATTGGCTGAATAAAATAAGTGAATAAATCTTCAATTTACAGTTAAGGAGATGAGGCTGGGAGAGTCTGAGTAACAATCCCAATGCCTTACATGATTTCTTTGGGTGTGCCTGACTCTAAACCCCACTGCCTTTTCGTACAGCAAGGCACTGCCAAAAGAGCCCAAAGTGATAGCCGTAGGCAGGGCTACGTGATAACGCACAAGTGTTCTTCCAGGCTTCGGATTCTATTGTGGATGCAAAGAAGCCACAAAGT
Organism: Crocuta crocuta; assembly: GCF_008692635.1. NCBI lineage: Eukaryota > Metazoa > Chordata > Mammalia > Carnivora > Hyaenidae > Crocuta > Crocuta crocuta. Next base: position 1,451,839 of record NW_027530642.1, read on the forward strand.
CAATTGATCATGCTTTCCCCAGAGCCCTGGTTTTCCAGTGGAACAAGATAACTTGAGAAATCTATCGATCTCCCATTTTTGTCATGCTGTGCAGGTTGCAAGGATCAATGGAAATCTGTACTCTCCTATCCATGACCCTGCCGCTTTATTTCATAGTGCCACCCAGATTCCCACAGTTCTGCAAAACGCACCCCTCAAAGTGCCCACAGCTTATTTAAGTTAGAGTATCACCCTCTGTGTTAGCTATTTTCCCCGGATCCTTCCAATTCAGAGAAATGTCTCCTGCTTCTCTCCAGCTCCTGCTTCAAAGCCAGCACTCCAACCCAGCAGTCCTCTGGCTGAGCGTCTGACACACACTCATTGGCCCACAGCCTGTGCAGGGGCGGGGCCTCTAGCTCTTCAAAAGGGATCCGGGTCTGAGCAGCCCAACCTTTCTGAAGTACTCACTTTTCCCCAGCCTCTTTCCCCTGAGTCTGTGCTTTCCTGCCTGCTTTCTCTTTCTTTTCTGGCTCAGCCTGGGGCAGACGCTTCTATCAGAGGAGGCTCAGGTCTTGCATTTTAATGTCAGTAATGGAAAAACACAAGAATACGTCCTGGATCCACCAGCAGGAACTGGAAGATCCATACGAGAAATACCTGAACAGCACCGAGGACTACCTGGCCTTCCTCTACGGGCCGCCACGCAGCCACTTCTTCTTCCCAGTGACTGCAGTGTATGCGCTGATTTTTGTAGTGGGAGTCGTTGGCAATTTTCTGGTGTGCCTGGTGATTCTTCGGCACCAGACCATGAAGACACCCACCAACTACTACCTCTTCAGCTTGGCTGTCTCCGACCTCCTAGTCTTGCTCCTTGGGATGCCCCTGGAAGTCTACGAGATGTGGCGCAACTACCCCTTCCTGTTTGGGCTGGTGGGCTGCTACTTCAAGACGGCCCTCTTTGAGACAGTGTGCTTTGCCTCCATCCTCAGCGTCACCACGGTCAGCGTGGAACGCTACGTGGCCATCCTCCACCCGTTCCGTGCCAAACTGAAGAGCACCCGGAGGCGGGCTCTCAGGATCCTCGGCATGGTCTGGGGCTTCTCTGTCCTCTCCTCTCTGCCTAACACCAGCGTTCACGGCATCAAGCTCCACTACTTCCCCAACGGGTCCTTGGTCCCAGGGTCCGCCACCTGTGCGGTCATCAAACCCATATGGATCTACAATTTCGTCATCCAGGTCACTTCTTTCCTCTTCTACATCCTTCCCATGACCGTCATCAGTGTCCTCTACTACCTCATGGGGCTCAAAGTGAGTATCCAAGCTCGCTAGCTTAAGGCAGCACCCCTTCTTCTCCCACTAAATCAAAGGTCAGAGAAAAAAACTTAAGAATGGGAGAAATTCAGAATTGGAAGGAAGCATAGAGAAAAACAGAATAAGCTCAGAGGGGAAACAGAAGTTAAGGGACTGGCCCCATATTAGGCAAACACTGACCACAACTATAAATCATTTCCTTTAACTCATCTATCATTATTCTTCCCTCTATGCCTGTGGCTTTCAAATCTAGGAGTTCCTAGAAATCTGACTATGAGTATCAATGTGCAGGCACCTCCCTCTGGGAAATCCTGATTCAGGAGGTCTGAGGTGGAGCCTCACTTTAACTAGCACAAGGTGGCCATCCCAGGAGAAACTGGTCCACACCCTGTTGTCTCCTGCGCACCTACTGTCTTCACTGAAATTTTCCTCTGTACCCAGCTGGCCTGAGTATAATATAAACTCTCTAACTTATACTCCAGGACAGAGATACAGTTTTAATGCCAGACTGTTCCTTATGGTTGCTTTGACCCTTTGGTTGAAATATCAGGCTAAAATGTGAAAAATATGGCTTGTGTGGGACCAACTTGGATTTCTCTTGACCAGGTGGAATTTGGGGGACAAGGAAGTGAGCAGAGCACATAAGATAGAAGAAAGTGAGGATACATGATAGCTGGGATTAATAAAACACTATCACTCTGTTCCAACATATCTTATAATTAGAGGTTTCTTTCCTGTACTCATGGTGATACGGTACTCATGAGCTGTTGTTTTTTTTCTTTTTTCTAGATCAAAATTAGCTGAGAGAAACTACTTTTGGTGAGGGTAGTAGTGAGTCTATATAATTCCTCTCCTGGTATATTCTGCATCCAAATTCATAGAGATGAAACCTAACTGTGACAGTTTTATGCCCATTTAAGGAGGCAGCTTGTGTTGTAAACAGTCTTGGGACTACTTAGGTTCCCAGATCTGAAGCTCACATAAAATATACTTTTAGGCAAGCCACACAATTCTCTCCTGGAGTTAGTGTTCACATTTATAAAATGAAAAGGTCACATTACATCATATCGAAGGCTCTGGATAGCTCTAACAGTCTGTAATAACCTTAAAAAAAAGAAGAAAGAAAACAGAAAAAATCTGTGAGCAGGAGCAACAAAAATGAAGAATGAAGGGAAAACAAAGCAAACATCACATTCACATCATATGCCTTACTCTGCCACCATGTATTCTGTGGCAGTCAAGTTACTCCCCTCTCAGTGCATCTTTGAGGAAGGTGAATATCAAAAATTAATGCCCACAAGTGGTCCTTTTGTATACATGCTGTGCCTAAAATGAGTGGCAGAATCCAAGTAGGAAGAGCAAATTCTATGTACCACGAATGTCTAGACACAGGAATAAATTTAATCAGGCAGAGAGTTTTGCCATTCTCTTCTTAGAGGGATGGCCCCTCTATTCCCAGAAACACATGTCACCCCGGACTAGCTTACAATGTCTTTAGAATGCACTGTNATGAGCCCTATGAGAAATCTCCACCCCAAATTTAGCAATACCATCTCATCCAATACCAAACAATCATTCATTTTGGGTTAATTTGGAGGAAGTATTTAACTTTGAGTAGGAAACATATTCCTTCATCCCCAACCAATTTGTGTTTCACTTTGTTCTCTTGTCATGAACTTATGGCTGCCTTGTATCAGGAGAGAAGTGACAGCTCAGACAATAGCTTACAAACTACCTAGTTTGCTGTGTGTGTGTGAATCTTAAAACATTCCTATTCTAGGAAGGATGAGTGTTGTTACCCAGAGGACACCAGGGGAAAACTCTCAGCTTAGGAAATCACTTCCAGAGGATTTTAAAGATCTATAGACTGAGTCAGGAGAAATAAGCCCAAGTCTCTGGCCTTTGCACATGCTGTACCTTTTGCTGTATCATTGCCCAAAATGTTCCTACTGTTTACCATCACAATCCCCTTTGCTTTTCTAATTCTGACTTATCTTTTAAATCATACTTCTTCCATACTCCCTCAGGAAAGCTCTCCCAACTCTAGCTGTACCTGTTCCCTGTGTACATGGTCATGGTCCCTGGTGATTTCCCTTCATTGCATTTATTACAATTCATTACACTTATTACAATTTATAATTCTATACTTGTGAGTTTCTTAATTTATTTCTCTCCCACTAGATTGTAAGCTCAATGAATGAATGAATGAAGTTAAATTATTTCATTCATTGCTAGACTTTAGCTTTTCTACCTTGGAATACAGGAGAGTTGGCAACATTGTTTCCAAGAGCTTTTTAATCTAAGAGATTTTAAAGAGACTATAGCAACTCTGATGATTACTAAGTTATTGACTCCCTTGGTGAATCTAAAGTGATGACTGACTTTGGCACTCACTCCCTTCAGAAGGCCAAAAGCCTAAGACTGATGAAATCCCAGGACTGAGAAAGAAAGAGGGTCAGGTTGGTTAATTATCCAAGTGATGCTTCAGGGCTGGTGTGATCTTGAAAGCTACTTGACTTCTAGGAGCTAACATGTTTGTCAGAGAGACGGGATATTCCTTTGCTTAACTTTGTAGGCAACTTTTAATGGCCCTCTCCTCCAAGTCTTATTTAATTTAAAATTATTTTTTAATGTGTATTTGTTTTTTGAGAGAGAGAGAGAAAGAAAGAGTCCAAGTGGGGGAGGGGCAGAGAGACAGGGAGACAGAATCCAAAGCAGGCTCCAGGCTCTGAGCTGTCAGCACAGAGCCCTATTGGGGGCTCAAACTCACAGACTGTGAGATCATGACCTGACCCTAAATCAGACACTTAACTGACTGAGCCACCAAGGTGCCCAAAGTCTTATTTAATTTTAAATACCTTCTCTAAAATGTTCTGTAAAAATGCCATCCAGCACAGGAAGCTCACTGATTTCTTAGTGCAGTCTGTTCTACTGTTGCACATACCCACACCAAACTCTTTTTTATCTTGAATTGGAATACATTTTCTTATAATTCGACAAATTGATCCTAACCTACCCAAGACTAGTTGAATGCTCCTTCCACCTGATGGACTTTATCAGTTTGTCAGAACTTTCTACATTGCTAATGAGGGAACCGCAACTCACTCTGGCAAAATATGAAGGGCTATATAGACCTGAAAAGTCTAGAGGTCGAGCTGGATTTTGATGAAGATTAATCCTATAAACACACAATGTTCTCAAAGACCCAGCTTTATTTCTATTTCTTTGCTCTTCTTTCTATAATGTTGATTTCAACCTCAAAATCCACACAATAGGACATTGGTGGCTCCCAGCATTTTCCTCATGGTGGAAAAAAAAAATAGCTGTTGTATGCCAAAATTCCATGCAGAGAAGAAGGCGGCTCTCAATAAAAGAGAAATAAAACTTCCATCCCTAGAAGTACAAGCAAGTATCTGAAACCCCATTGATTCCAATTATCTAATCACTGTGACTGATGGAAAGGAGCTAAATTATTTTGGGCCTGAACCTGGAGCCAGAGATGGGCTCATTGCCATCCAAATTAATGAATGACTACGAATGGAAAAAGTGTAAATTTCCTAAAGGAAAATCAGGGTATCATTGATAGGAAAAGAAAAGAATAAATGCCAGAGAATCAAGTGCAACTACATACTGTACCAACTTGTAGATACTTGATAGTAGTTTGTCATGAGTCCTTAAAGCTTTCTTTATCTGGTTGTATATCCCCACAAACTAAAAATATATAAGTTAAAAGAAGAAATTCCACAACTAGATAAGTGATGCAGATCTTCAGTGCAATGGGAATTGAGAGGAAGGGGAGGATAATGGACTGCAGTGGCCACCAGACTATTGCAGAGGTAGATAGGACTTGAACAGGGTAGAAAAAATTGCATGTACAGTGGTGTTAATATGTGATATCTTGAGAGACTTCTTCAAGGATTACCACATCTTGCAACAGGATGAGTACATTTCCACATCTAAATTCAGAAACACATGCGGTCTTATCAGTAACGTTAGTAACACAGAATTTCTCAGATTGTGCTTCTTAAGATGCGGTAGGTATTCCACTGGAAAGGGTTGGGTAGAGGGATGTTGCTTAGTCAAGGAAGCACTATCTCCCTTGAGGCTGGGGTTGGAGATGTGGGGTGTGGAAGGTGGGGATAGGGCAAGGGTGATGCACAAACCCCCATGAAAATGTTCATAATGTCCATCAGTACATTAAAGACTGAGAAGGCTAACAATAAAGACTATTAAATGTATGAAGCAGAAACAATATCTGTTTTTGTTTTCTACTGCCTACCTACCCTGTAGCAGAGGGATTCCATTCTAATAGGTATCTAATAACATGGATGAATGAATGAATGGCCTATCGTTTTTTACTTTAGAATTTCATACTTTTTATAGAAAACCTGTTAACATTCTATATAACCAGGGTTCTACAGAATAGCATATGATAAATTGTTGCCTTGCAACGTGGCCACAGCCCTCTATCCTGTTGATTTAGGTGCCGTGGATCCAACTCTACCTCCAACTTGTTAAACATTTGACAAATTCTTACATTTCTGTATGTCCCAGGTTTTGTCTCCAAAATGAGTGTTAGAGTTACATTTCTCAGATCTTAATAGAAGGAAAAAATGTTTCCCTCCCTTAGCATCCTTTTCTGCTTCCCTTGCAGCTAAAGAAGGACCAACTGCTTAGGGCAGATGAAATGACTGCAAATATCCAAAGACCTGCCAGAAAATCTGTCACCAAGATGCTGTGTAAGTCCTCCATTTTGTTGGTTTGTTTCTTTGTGAAAGCAAAGGAGTTGCATTTGGGACTGAGAAAGTGTTACTGGGATCAGAATCAAAATTCTGAAACATAATGTTGAGGTCTGGTCTTCCTTGGTTTTCTCAGGCTCTGGGACCTTTCTGTTTTGTTTCTATTTCACTTTTTAACCCAAAAACAATGCACTGAATTGCACCATCGTAATACTCTTTGTGGTATTTGGTAAATCTCACTCTCTGAGATTTTGAGCATTTCTTTTCCTCTCTAAACTGAACAGGTTGTTTTCAACCTACTTAGTGTTATGAGTTGCTTTTTTTAAATACTATGAAAGCTGTGAACTCTCCACTCAGAAAATGTACAAATACACATACACAAATATTTTATAATCCTTTTCAGAGGATCACAAACCTCTTGACACCCATCCTTGGATGCTCTGGGATCCTTTAGTTCCAGATTCAGAACATGTGGCCAAGAATAACTCTAAGCAGTCATACCACCTATAACATCATATGACTTTATATAAACCAATACACTCTTTAGTATACATAGGTTGTTTTAAAAAATCCACACACTGATCTACACTCTCCCAAAAGAATGCTATAAAAACATGTGGTCCTGGGATGCCTCGATGGCTTACTCAGTTAAGCGTTTGACTCTTGGTTTCTGCTCAGGTCATGATCACATGGTTCATGAGTTCAAGCCTGGCATTGGGCTCAGGCTCTCTACTGAATCCTGGAGCCTGCTTGGTATTGTCTATCTCCCTTATTCTCTGCCCCTCCCCTACTCTCAAAAATAAATAAATATTTAAAAAATATATATATATATATGTAGTCCTGCACTAGTGAATAAGAAATATTGATGAGAGAAAGGAGGAAAGGAGATTTAAGATAAACTTCCCAAGATAAAACCAAAGGTTTGAAAGAAACAAATCCTTCAGGCGACTATGTATAGAAAACATTTACTGTGACAAATGGTGTTTATGAGCAAAATCACTGTGAAGTCATTAAAGTCTGTCTTTTCCATTCTAGTAGTCATCGTCTGGGAAATTGCTTAGCCCCTGTTGGCACCTGACTTTCCCTATTAAGAAATCTAATGTCTTCATAATGTCTCTCTGCCATTCCTCCTTGATCATAATCTGCTCTCACAAAAAGACCTAAAGTGCATGCACATTAAAGTCACAGTGATAAAATATATAGTAAAGTATTTTGCTTTGGGGTTGGAGTGTTCAATTTTAATAGTAATTAGTTTTTTAACTAACAGGAATTGTAGGCAGTAGTGAGCAGATTAGGGACTTTTTCTTGGTGGGGGTGGGGGGTAAGCTCAGAAGAAATGTTCAGATATTCTTGAAACTACACCACACAGGCAGACCACTTACTCTGAGTACATTTAGTGCCAATAGGAACTATATGTACCATTTACCATGGAAACTTCAAATGCACTCACAAATTCAGAGAACTGTAAAATGAGCACCTGTGTACCCATCAACCAGCTTCAAACATTACCAACTCATAGATAATCTTGTTTCATTTATATTCCGATCTCCCCGCTAGCCCCTACAAGACTGTCCTGAGGGAAATCTCCAGCAGCATGTCTTGAGAAATAGAAGTATTTTACAACTTCAGAAGAGAAAAAAAATCCATACATATTTATATTGGTGAAGACTAAATGGCCCGAAGAGAAAATATGGTAGCACTAATCTCTGTCTTAAGAGCTGAAAATTTTAAAAAACAACAACAACTGGGTAATAGTGTATTTCTGTGAATCTATAATTTTTTCAAAAACAAAAAGAAATTGGAAGGAAATCTGTACTCTAGAAAAGTTATAATAGACACATCTCCATCCCAATCAAAAGATGCTTGTAAAGCAATATTATGCTCATGATTTTTCTCTTTATGTCCCTCCCACCCCAATAGGATTATTGAATTTGCAGAAGTTTCTAATTATTTCTAGAGTAGGAAGAAAAATTCATACAATATTTGTACTACATGCTACATCAATAGTTTGTAATTAATCTAGTACTTTAAAGAACACCAGTTGCTTGAACCCAATCATTTTATTTATATAACCAGTTTATATGGTTCCAACAACCTTCTTGCCACATATTTTCCAAATAGAATGTTTTCAGAACTTTGAATAAAGTCATTACTATTTTAAGCATTCTAAAGTAAACTCATACTGTACAAGAAATCCTGTACAATCATATGGAAACTGTCCCTAAATCCTATGCAATTCATTGTCATGTGTAAATGTTCTACATAGAGGTTCTTTAGGATCTAGATGGCCCATTACAATGATAGCTTATAAAAGATGGTGGAGGGGAAATGCTAGAAGGAATGGATGGACTCAGAGTGGGCATTATATACCTATCCTTGCCTTGACTTTCCTTTGCTCTCTCATTCATCATCCTTTTCCAGTTGTCTTGGTCTTAGTGTTTGCTATCTGTTGGGCCCCCTTCCACATTGATCGGCTCTTCTTCAGCTTTGTGGAGGAGTGGACTGAATCCCTGGCTACAGTGTTCAATCTCATCCATGTGGTGTCAGGTAAAATTTTGGCTGGTTTGGTTGTATCACAAATATCTACTTCCTCATGTCACTTAGAGCAGTTGGTTCTACTTAGGTATACTAATTATTATGGGGATATTGATCCAAAAGAAATATACCAAATCACTATTGTAGGGCCTACTTTATTGAAGACTCTAAGCATGGTGATTACAGCCGAAAAATGGTCTAAGAAGTGACCTCTTTGTTTTGTGTCCAATGACCACATGACTGAATTGGGTTTTATGAATTAAACATCCATGTCCCTGAAATCTCATATTGTCTTCAGCAAGTGTTAGATCCTCATGAAAACCAACAAAAGGGCATTCATGAGGCATCAAGGTATGCTTTTAGGCTAATTTAATGCCGCTTGTTAAGGATACCATGGAATAGGGTGGAAATAGCAGTGGAAAGATCATTAAGTCAGAGGATCTGTATCTGCATCTCATTTCCATCATTAATATTCTGTTTGAAGAATGTGGATTTCTTCATGCCATAGTTTCCTCAACGGGAAAATGGCAATAATGCCTGCCCTATACAAACCATGGGCTGTTGGTAAAAAGTAAATGAAGTAAGTAGCTATTAAATGAAGTAAAAAGAAGTAAATGAAATAATAGCGATTAAAGAGCTTTGTAAGCTGTACAATGCTGTGTATCTTTCTATAATCATCATAACAAGGTTATTAAGTGCTATTATCATCACCATTTACAGCTGAAAGAACAGTTCCACAAGAAAGAAATGACTTGCCCAAAGTCATTTGGCTGGCAAATAGTTAAAACAGTGTTCCAGTCCAAGTTGTCCAACTTCAATATTCTTTCTCCCAAAATGGAACAGAGAATGGTTACCCACATCCCTCTTTCTCAGCCAATGTGGCTGCTAGACTTGGGTGCAGACCACCTGTTCCTCTACCTTGGCTAGTCACTGGCTACTTCTATGGGCACTTTAGATCATCAAAGACCTCATCAGAGAAGAGGGATAAAGCAACTTGTGCACGTTAAGTTGCAGATGTGCAAAAAGCAAAAGCAACAGTGTTCATAGGTATATTGAATGCTATGTATATTATCTACATTCAATCATCCTTTCTTTTCTACTCAGGAGGCCTTGTGTATGGTTTATATCTTGACATTAGTATATTCTTCCATATTAAATTAATTACTAATTCTGAATGAAAACAAAAAAAATATGAAAACACAAAAATATATCTTTGTGGTTAAGCTGAGAAAAAAATAAAGTGATTAAATAAATTGGAAAACACTATAAGATCACATGAGACAACTCACTGACTCTACATCTCCAGATACATCAAGACAACGATTTTAAGATTTCCAAATTACAACATTTACATTAACATTTTCCAGTTAAAATATCATCTCTCTCTTCCCCACATTACCAGCTAGATGAAGTCTAAACCTCTTAAATGCTCCCAAAAAATGCCCCCCAACTTGCCTTTTGATCCTCAAGTTATGTATTTCCATTTATAAATCATAAACTTGTCAAACTAGTTAATTAGATCTGCACATCCGCATTATTCCTGCACAATATAACCATTCCTGCCTGTGCACATTTGGCTTCTACCTGCAGTATTCTTTTATCTCTTCCCCAGTTATCTCCTGCCCATTTCAGGGTTGGCAGCATTCAATCACCTCATTAAATCCTTCATGGCCATAACAGTCCTTGAGTTTATGCCGTTATGTGAATTTCCATAGGATGACTGTCAGTATTACTTTTTGTTTTCTCTTAACAGATATAGTTCGGTATTGTTCTTTTGTTTACTGTTGAAGTTAGCCATATAATACTATTCCGTGTCCTTGGAGAACAAAGTCTAAATCCACTACCTACCATGTGCCTCAAAGTTTCTGGCACAGAATAAGAATTCAATCAGTATTTACTTGTTGAATGAATTCACAATCCATAGAAAAATTCTCTTTCTATATTCCTCCCTGCCCAGTTCTGTGCATAGGGTGTATGGCACTCTGTGTGTCCTGAACTATATATGAATGAGGACAACAATGAATATGTTAATGACAGTACCTATCACTTGTTTTATATTCTTAGCCATTCTCAGTCCCTCTGTGGATAGTGTCTCAACTTTAGGATGATATTACTATTCCCATTTTACAGAGAAAAGGATTGAAGTGCCAGTTCCATCTCAAGTCATAGAACAAGCAAGGGCTAAGATCAGAAACGAAGTTCTCTGATTCTCAACCTTAGGCTCATTTTGGGTGTTGGTGAAATAAAATAGGATATAGAAATAAAAGAAGCATGTGTACCAAACGGGAAAATGGCAGTGTGCAAGAAATTTGGTGGAGAAAAATAAATGGCAAAATACAATTAATCAAGTCGAAAGTAAGGTGGGAGTAGCCATCAACGGGAAAGACTAGGTAGGAAAAGGCCATTGGGGAATCTTTCTATGAAGACATAGTTAGCATTATAAGAAATCTCAGCAGGGACTACGACTTAACTGATTTACCATTCCTCCATTACTTTCAGTTTCAAATTACAGATTTAAGCAAAGCTCCAATGTGATAAAAACCTCTCTCTTTCCTCTGATACTTAAGCATCTCACGTTAATGCTATGAGAGAATGTTCTTTAATTAAACAAGTGGGGGATCAAAGGAGTTTGCCAAGCATCTCAGAGAGATCCCATGCTGGCCTAAATTTTTTCCAAGACTCTTTAATCTTTCTGTGTTTGATTCCTAAATACACAGGTGGTAGATCAGTTCAGAGCATTTTGTATTCTCAATTAGAGTCTTGTATATATTATTACTTCCAAAAGAGGCAATCACAGGGATTCTAGGCCTTTGTTAAATATTTATGCTTCACTCTACCATGCCTCTCACTCAATTTCTCCTCAGCATGTCTCTTTTTTAATCTCCTGTGTTCCAGGTGTCTTCTTCTACCTGAGCTCAGCCGTCAACCCCATTATCTATAACCTACTCTCTCGCCGCTTCCGGACAGCATTCTGGAATGTGATCTCTCCTTGCAAACAGGGGCACTCTCAGCACCACCCACAGGGGCCACCTGCCCAGCGGAACATCTTCCTGACAGAATGCCACCTTGTGGAGCTGACTGAAGATGCAGGTCCTTCGTTTCCTTGTCCGTTGATCAGCAGCAGCTCTCATCCCCCAACAGCCCTCTGTAATGGACAGGCACCATGAAAAGAATACTCAAAGAGTTGACATTCCTCTCTGCCACCATACTACAGGAAGGGACATCCCATAATGTATGCCTTCTTATACGATAGTAGGGAGGTAAAATGCATCTTACAACTTATATACCAACTTGTAATTTATGTGTGTTTTTAAACAAATTGCTACCAAATCTTGTATCTAAAACCCAGAACCTTCTGAGTTTTAGTTTCTTTTCCACCATCCTAACTGCCTCATGCTCCTCCACTAGTTCATGGAAAGAGAAAAAAAAAATCATGACCAGTAAAGCATGACACCTATACTTTGAGTAATTTTCACTTTTGGAAACAGTTTGTCCTGCATCATCTACATTCTGAGTCAGGCTGTAACTCTCACAACCAATGGCCCCTGTGAGACATAAAAGGAAGACATGTAGATGCTATGTTACTGTATATGACTCAAGGCAACCATGCCATTGTTCTTCCACAGCAAATTATTTATCCTACTGACTCATATTATGCCTTTTTAATGTGATACACAAGAGTTTTGAAACCTGATACTTGAAGAATCCTCCTGATAATATGGGAATGCTCCTTAGAACTATTATTCCCACTTTCCTATCCCCACATCATTCTCCGTCATTTCTCACCATGAATCAGATCAGATACAAGTTCAACTTAGAAAAGAACAGGAAGAGAGAGAAGGCTGTGGTGGAAGTCAAAAGAGACATAAACTATACTAAACACAGGCTTGATTGTTTTCATAGTTTTGTCTGGACATAGAGTTCTAAAGTCTTACTCCATAAATAGACAGAGGTATGGTCTACTATCTTGGAAAAAGAAACAATCATATAGTAACTACTAGTCTCAGTCCAATGACTTTCACTTACTAAATCCTTCATTATCTATATAACACTCTTCACACATATGAGAAAAATCAACTTCCAGACTCCTATTATATCATCACATGTAATGTATATTCTATTCAAAATGGAATACTTGTTCTTCTTATGAAAATATTCCCCAGTTGTCTCAGATGCACATATTTGCTTATGAAATTCCCTCTTTTTCTCCAGTCTCCATCTGTTTCTCTCCTACCCATCCTTCAATGTCCATCTCAATATGTCACCTCCATAAAACTCTGCTTGATTTATTCAAATAGATGTGGTATCTGACTTGTCAATCTCTCTCTCAAGCTTTTTCCCCACTCTGCTCCATATTTCAGGGATTTATATTCTTGTTTTGTCAGACTGTAAATATGTCAAAAGTGTGAAGTATCTTGTGCTCATTTTTGCTGTTGCTGGGATCCTGGTAATATATCTGTCGCAATGGTAGATGTTCAATAAATATGTGGTGAGTTAGATGACTTCACATTCCAATGTGCTGAGCCAAAGAATACTTCCAGATGAAACCACATTAAGAGCCAAAAGACTAAAATTCTGTTTCTGACAAGGATATCTTTCAGTTTACCATTTAACCAGTTATGATTATAATAGCATGCCTTGCTGTGCCCAAAGTGCAAGAAGTCTCTTCCCAAACCCTGATTCTTACTGATGCTGAAACATGCAAGTTCCTGCTTTTAGTCTAAGAATTTTCCCTTAATTGAATGAACCATCCTACTGAGAAACCATCCTATTATTGGTCTTTGACATCATTACGTCCTAACTGAACAATCATCTTCAAAGTAATTCAATATATTTTTTTTATTTTTTATTTTTTATTTTTTTTAATGTTTTATTTATTTCTAGGAGAGAGAGAGAGAGAGACAGCGTGAGCAGGGGAGGGTCAGAGAGAGAGGGAGTCACAGACTGAAGCAGGCTCCAGGCTCTGAGCTGGCAGTCAGCACAGAGCCCGACGCGGGGCTCGAACCCACGAACCACGAGATCATGACCTAAGCGAAAGTCAGACGCTTAACTGACTAAGCCACCCAGGTGCCCCTGATTCAATATATTTTTAAAAACCTCTTTGCGAATTTACAGCCAACAACCAATTTGTTCTGATTAACAAATCAGAATTCTCCAGTGATGGTTTATGTTGGTGAGCAGAACCCTCGGGTCATTTGGGGATTAATTTGAAAAGACTCAGCAAATCAAAACCTCATAAATGGAGGAGAAATGAATTTCCTTCTCATATTTTAGAGACATTCTCAAATGAAGATCTAGTAAAGTCATCATCCTTAATGTCAACTCCCAGTGACCAGGACTAAATATGTTGCTGGTGTAGGTAGATGGATAGAGAAAGAAACAACACTAAAACTGAAGCTAGTAAATTTGTTGCTTGATTACAGCTTTGATCTCTTTTTTTCCTCCTCATTTACCTTTTTTCTCTTAAAAATCTAACAGGAGCAATCGGTTTAATTAAGCCTAGCATTAAAATGTGGGGAAAAAGAGTGTTGAGATTTTGTTCATAGACATATACATACAGACATGCCCATATATACAGAAAGGAAACTTATACTTCAAAATTAAAATTGAAACGTCAAAAGTCTGAGAGTTAACTTATATAATGGTTCACACACAATTAGTAGAACAAAGGGGAAAGCTAAAGCTAAATTGTTCAATGATACACAATAGTTGACTTCATCATCTCCTTGTGAATTCCTTGCAATCTCTGCATTTCGGAATAATAAAAGAAGAGGCCAAAGAGCAAACATGATTAATAAAATACTGCTAATTTACTCTTTTGTAATTAAACAGTTACTTTTGAGCTCTCTAGTAATTCATCAGCTTAGCGAACCAAAGCAATAACATTCAGAATGTTGCTTGACAAATTAATTTGTCTAGCCCATAAAGACAGCAGAGATTCTTAATCTGAGACCCATGAACAAGTGTCAGGAAGTCGAAGAATCCCCTGAAATTGTATTCAGAATTCTTAGTGTATACTTTTTTTGTGGAGAATGTTTATAGCTTTGATTAGCCCCTCAAAGTAGTCTATACTTAAATTATTATAATTAACTAAAGCACCCTTCATGGTGTCACTTAGTGGATGAGTTATAGTTGAATGAAGGCATTGCAGGAGAATTTAAAAGTATCATTATTCCAACATAAGAATCTAGGGTATATAAGTATTAGCTGTTCAATGGTGCACTGGTACTAGCTCAGACTGCCTTGCAAAATTTTACTATTACATATTTAAGAATTTTGAGAGCTTGGTATTATATGACTGGTAGCCTGAAATCAGCCACAGTGGGAATATTTACACCATAGAAATTAGCAAACACTTTACATTGGGGCTATTTTTCCCCCACAGAGCCATCTGATCAGCACACAACCAACCACTGATATGCTAGCAATCTGCCATCTTGCTGTATTACACATGATTTCTTTGTAGAATAGATGCCCAATAACACCATTATAATTACAGACCCCTTAAATTTGTGGTTAACTCGCTGACAAAAAAAAATAGTCAATGGACCAGATTTTGACCTGGAGGTATGAGATTAAATAAGCTAAAGCATGCTAATTATGACATGAAAGCTTCATCAGCATTTTATAATTAACCCAGAATGGAAGAATTATCCTTGGATGCTGTCCATTAATATCAGTGCAGAAAACTGTAACAGCTCTACATGTTATCTTCCCTATACATCTGTTTTTAAATATCCCACAAGATTCATTGTAAAAAGACGCAAAATTTCCACATTCTCTCAGCTTGGCTGGAGACCTCACTTTTTAAATATGAAGAAGAGTACTACATAAACATTGTAAGGAAGCTTGAGATTGTATTAGCTTATGCAAGCCAAGTAAATCCAAGCAATCTATTCCTTCCCTTTTTTTCATCCCCTCTAAAGCATTAAATTACATTTGAACTCTATGTTAGACACATGTATATGCTATACTTTGGAAACATTTTCTTGGTAATGCTAATATTAGGGAGTTTTAACTAATCTATACATAGCCTAGAAATTGTTGCATATACCTAAGTGATACCATTGCCTGTGAAATATACACTTTGTGAAAAATACATACTGTAAATTTAGTAGGCTAGAATGGTTAGATTGAGCTGGTAAACAAAATACTATTTAAAAAGAAAAGTAACATTATTTTTTTAGAAAAGTGTATGTTAACTGAGATACCACCTCACGCCAGTCAGAGTGGCTAAAATGAGCAAATCAGAGAACTCTAGATGCTGGCGAGGATGTGGAGAAACGGGCACCCTCCTACACTGTTGGTGGGAATGTAAACTGGTACAGCCCCTCTGGAAAACAGTGTGGAGGTTCCTCAGGAAACTAACAATAGAACTCCCGTATGACCCAGCAATAGCACTGCTAGGAATTTACCCAAGGGATACAGAAATGCTGATGCATAGGAGCACATGTACCCCAATGTTCATAGCAGCACTCTCCACAATAGCTAAAACGTGGAAAGAGCCTAAGTGTCCATCAACAGATGAATGGATCAAGAAGATGTGGTTTATCTATACCATGGAATACTACATGGCAATGAGAAACAATGAAATCTGGCCATGTGTAGCAACATGGATGGACCTTGAGGGTGTTATGCTGAGCGAAATAAGTCAGGCAGAGAAGGACAAATATCATATGTTTGCACGTATAGGAGGATTAGGAGGAACTTGACGGAGGAACAAGGGGGAGAAGAAGGGCGGAAATGGTGGGGGAAAGGGAGAGAAGCAAACCATGAGAGACTCTTGAATGCTGACAAAAACTGAGGACTGATGGATGTGGGGGGAGGGGGGATGGGCATGGAGGAGGACACTTGTGGGGATGAGCACTGAGTGTTATGTGGAAACTAATTTGACAATAAACTATTAAAAAAAAAAAAAAAGAAAAGTGTATGTTAAGAAGCCTACATTAATGCATAGGTAAGAATGATTTGTGAGTACATAGATATTTTGAAAATAGGTCTTAACCAGGCTTGGGTAAAGCTTGTTTAGTTGAATATTATACCAACAGAAGGAATATCTTGTTCTAATTCCATGCTTCCTTTTATAAATGTTAAAAATTTTAATATTGATCCTAACTTTATTACCAATTCTTTAATAGTAGAAACTGTGAGCTTTACCTCAGTAACATTCATATGCATGATTATCTCACTAAGTTCCCAGAGCTTCGCTAAGAGGGAATTGTTATCTCCTTGCTTACTGTTGACAAAAGAAGACTTGTCCTCTCTTACACTTGGGGAAAGAGACAAAAAGCAAGCACAAAGTCTGAATGAGTCACACAATAGTATTTATACCTTACTCATCTGTCTGCAGTCTAGCTGGGGTGACTCCACTCCACCCAAGCTGGGGAATTCACAAGGAATATAATGGCCACCCACTGTAGGCTCTCCCCATGCTAAGCAAGTCACATGGCCAATCTCAAAGTTGGGGGGCCTGGAATTACACTCGTCTCACCATGAGACCATGGCCTGGCCAAGGACGAGATCTATAATACCACCAGAAGTAGTGAAGTATTGAGACTACAGCATGCATCTAGTGAATGGAGCAGCAAGTTTGAACCCAAAACTATGTGACTTAAAAGTCTGAGCTTCCCCCATTTTACTACATGGATTCTACATGGGACTCTAGTTCATTGACATCACTACAAAAGCCTTTCAGTTCAATGCCATCTCCAAATATTACCTCTTCACTTATCTCCCACCAAATCATTAACCGAGATTGGAGACCAAACACAGTAGTCAAGAACATGGACCCTAGAGCCAGATGCCTAGGTTCAAATCCTGGTTTAATATAATTAACTGCATGACTTTGGACAGGTTACCTAATCCTCCATAGTTCAGTTTTGCCATCCATAAAATAGACATGCTAACAGTATCTATCTATATCACTGTGGTTACATGACGATTAAATAAGGCAACATACTATTTGTAACATTCTAGGACAGTGCCTGACACCTACTAAGTGCTATAATAAGTGTTTGTGGGAAAATGACCCATAGAAATGGAGACATTTATTGCTTCATGAAGATATATTTTTGGATGCCATTTCACTTTGTTTACTATTTTTAGAGAATGTTACTCTCTCTGTCAGCATTCAAATGTAAGATTTAAAAGAGCTCTGTATCAGGAAATGTGTCAGGCGTTTATTGTAGTCATTTCCACCAGATAAACAAACTGCCCAAGATTCTACCACCAATTGCTAGGATTTTATTAATAATGAAGGCACGAATATGCATTAAAGATTGTTTCTTTGTTGCATGAAAGATTAATCAATATTATGATAGGGCAGTCAGCAAAACCACAAGGCTCCCAGGTTGCTAAGCCTTTGGAATGTCTTCATCTGTGGACTTAAATGTCTCCTTTTTGATTCTCAGAATTAGAAGACTTAGAAGGCTAAGGATCCAAGTAATGTGGTCATTCTAGCATAGACCAGCTCAAAGAGGAATGAAAAGGAGATAAGCTTCAGGGGTACTAACCATTACACTATCTGTAGTACATGTAGAAATGAATGTTTAGCTGTATCGTGTGCCTAAAACTCAATATCAAATTTGGATCATATACGGTTATTTATTAAACGGATATGCAAGGCAGATAGTGAGCCATGTGCTTGACATTTTTATCAAGTAAAGCTTGTAACAATCCTCATTGGACAAATGAGATAATTGAGGCTTGAAGAGGGAACTGAGTTGCCATTTATACAAATAAGTGAGAGGACTAGTGGTCAAGGCAGGAAGTCTGACCCGGAGCTTGTTCTTAATTACTTTACACGCTATATTTTATTCACTTTCCCTTCCCAGTAAATACTAAATATACACCAAGTGGCAGACATTGATCTAGATCTAACAACACAGACAATGAATAACAAGTACATCCTTATGCTCAGTCTGTTGAATCTATGGAGATTCAAACTTACTGACTAAAAGGAAATTTATATTCATTCTTTCATTATCTATTCTTAACTCTGTCCCTAACCAAATGGAGACATATAGCCTATTTTGAATGCCTATGTAACTTAGAAATTTTATAGATATCTAGAACATGAAGGAGCCTTCAAGATCATCTAGCCCAATGTGCCTTTCAACTATCAATATTTATTGAGACTTTTCCAGCTACTGTACTAAGAGCTTTACATTTATCATCTGATTTAACTTTCCTAAGAACTTAGCAAGAGATGGGCACTATTATAGTCCCCATTCCATAGAAGAAATATACATTAAAACAGAGAAGTTAAGTAACTTGCCCAAGTCATACAGCTAATAAGTGATAAAGATGAGATTTAACTCAGTTCTAAGTTTAGACCTCCAGTTAGCTACAAATCTATACCAGCCTAAAGCACAAAAAAGAAAGGTGGTTTGTCCAAGATAAAACAGTGAGTGACAGCATTGGTTTTGGACTGATTTCTCCTGACTCCAATTTCACTTCATGTATCTCACTATATTTGAATGAATGAAGAGAATATATAATCTGGATAATTCAGAAAATGAAGCATAATCTAAAAACAGCATAATTCTTAAATATATAATATTGATCTTTGGGTCTCACTAAAGAAGGCTTCATCAATAGGTTTATATCTACTTAATTAGCTATAAAATTAATTTATATTCCCTACATATAGACCGATTCTTGACAGAAAGGTGTAGCTTTAAGGCATGCCTAGGTAACTATTACATGGTTCATGCTGAGTAGAAAAAAAATTAAAATCACACTTTGACTCAAATTGAAGAAATGTTTAAGAATCTAGTCTTAATCTGTCCCCTGTAATTTTTATTTACTAGAGCTGTCATTGCAGTGTAGTATAAAATAAAACAAAAATTGCACTCAGAAGTTGTTAAAAATGATGAGGAAGACACTACGTAATACAATTGTAATAAGGGATAGACTCCTGCAATAGGGGAGAGATTGAACTCAACTCAAATACAACAGAACCCATTTATGGCCAATGGTCAGGGTGAGAAAGTGGATGCAAAATTACTAAAAATTACTAACAGGAACTTGGTTAGGTATCAAGGGTGGGGGAGGGGAAGCAAAGCTTGCTTAGATAAAAGATAGAGGAAAAGAACTTGATTGGATGTCAATGGGAAGAAAGATGCTCTATAAACGGGCTTAGCAGAATGCTCTGCTAAAACTGGACTCAGACAGGGTCCCACATATGGGGACCAAGAAGAGACCTTATCAAAAAGAAGGCTCAAAGGACTGACTAAAGTTTGGTCAAAGAGCGTTTCCTTGTCTACAGTGTTTAGGAGTTGAGAATGGCATAGGAGGAACCTGTGGCAAAAGGAGAGACTTTCCAAATGTTACATAGTGCTGGGGCCTGGAATATGATTCTTAGAAAAGTTGGCTTCTCTGAACTTCTCCTATCCATCTTCTTTTCAACTCTTTTCCCCAGAAGTCTTCCCTTGACCGTCTTTTCTTTTATTATAAATTCCCTTAGGGCTTCTATTAGTTAGGATTCTCTAGAGAAATAGAGTCAGTAAGATGGACACACACACACACACACACACACACACACACACACTTAACAAAAGAAATTGGCTCATGTTATTATGAAAACTGAGAAGACTAAGAATTTATGGTAAGAAAGTTGGAGACCCAAGAGAGCTGGTAGTATAGTTCCAGTCTGAGTCTGAAGGCCTGAGCACCAGGAGGGGCAAGCCAATGGCATAATTTCCAGTTCAAGAGCCGAAGACCTATGGCCCAGCTCTATCAGTCAAGCAGGCAAAATTCCCTCTTACTCAACTTTTTTGGTCTATTCAGGTCTTCAGTTGATTGGACGAGGCCAACTCACATCAGAGAGGGCAATCTGCATAACTCAGTCTGCTCATTCAAATGGATCCAGATGTTAATCTCATCCAGGAAACACCCTCACGGATACACCCAGAATAATGTTTTACCAAATGTTTGGGCACTGCATGGCCCAGTCAAGTTGACACATAAAATTAACCATCACAAGACTCATGAGTACTTTCACACAATCACTTCTGTGGCTGCTGGAAATTATTCTCTAGTAGTTTTATTTTTTCTCTAGGATAAATATGATTCATGCTTAGCATGAATAGTGTCCTACCCCTGCCCCCCCTCACCCCACCCTTTTATAATCACCAGAAACACCTTATCTCTAGGTCTTAAATTTCTACCTCAAAAGATCACTTCTCTTTTAAATTACAAAGATTTTTAAGCTATTAACATCTGTATATATATTAATGTATATATTTTTTCCTTAAGAGAAAGAAAATCAAGGTATTACAGAAAGGCAAATAATTTTTGTGTGTTAAATAAAGTACAGCTCTGCTTAGATCTGTCATCCTCCAAGTCAGAGACATGTTTTTGTTGTCACAAAGAAGGGGCTATTCCTGACATCTAGTGAGTAGAGGCCAGGGGTGATGTTCAACATCCTAGAATGTCCAAGACAGTGTCCACCCAACAAAAAGAATCCTCAGACCCAAAATGCCAATAGTGCTAAGCTTGAGAAACTCTTATCTAAAGGAAAGAGTTTAGACCCCTTTAGAACAGAACTTGATCATTTGTTGGGAAAGAATGTCCAAACTACAAAGGATCTTAAAGCGTATAATCCAACTGCCTCTTTTTGTTGACAAGAAAACCACAATTCAGGATTTAAATGCCTGAGGTACTGCAGCTGGTCAACACAGAGGCAAGACTAGAATCATGTCTACTGACACTAGTACAAGACAGATTCTGGTCACTACATCCATAAAAGGAAAATCTGATTAACTACTGAATGCTGTCGAGTAATTTTTCAAAAGAGGAATAATTAAAAATGCGAAGTCTGTGTTAGGCAGCCTATTAAATGGACCCCTACAATGATCCCTATATTTTGGTACACATGTCCTATGTATTCTTCTCCCCTTGTGTGTGGGCTGGACTTTAATGACATGCTTCCAACAAACAGAATATGACAGAAATGACTGATGTCACTTCCAAGACTAGGTTAGGAAAAGATTCTGGCTTCTCTACTAGGCATGATCTTCTTCTCTTTTTACATGGCATTCTCTAGAGAAGCTGGCTGCCAGTGACTTTGGAAGCAGATCCTAACCCAGTCAAGCCTTAAAGGGACTGCAGGTCTGTGGACACCCTGATGGCAGCCTCATAAGAAATTCTGAGCCAGGGTTATCAGCTGAGCTGGCCCAGATTCTTGACCCATAGAAACAATGAGGGAATAAAGATGCATCATTTTAAGGTTATTTATTTTGAGAAAGAGAGTGTGAGTGAGCATAAGCAGGGGAGGGACAGAGAGAGACGGACAGAGAGAATCCCAAGCAGACTCTGCACTGTCAGCACAGAGCCCAATTCAGGCCTCGAACTTACAAACCATGAGATCATGACCTGAACTGGAACCAAGAATCAGCTACTTAACTGACTGAGCCACCGAGATGCCCCAAAGATGAATTATTTTAATCCACTAAGTTTTGTAGTATTGATATGTTACTATTATTACAGTAAAAACATAAAAATCTTGAATTGTTTAAGAGGAGAATGATTCAAGTATTAGTGTATCTTTATACCCCAGAAATTTTCAAACCATCTTGGGACTATCTTACTGAATTGAATTGAGTTGAATTGAACTGTATTGAATTGAATTGAATACAATGAAACTACCATTATAGAATTAACTCAAATGTCATTCAGCCTCTGGGCATATTTGTTGCTGATAAAATAATTTTAATTTGTATGTTTTTAACTCCTGAGTATTACAGGGAAAAAAAGGAAATAAAATCTGTGTTTGTTCATAATTCCTATTGTGTTTGTTTATACCCCAGAAGAAACTGTCACTTACAAAATAAAAGATAAAATAAAATCTAGTTGGTATTGTTTTCACTTACATATAATGTATTTGCAGGGAAAATGCTGAAGACGCCCTAGAGATACTGAAAAAATACTTTACTACCCCCAAGTGGACACATATGTTATTTTTACAGAAATAAAATATAAAATTGCCATTGTTTTCCAACAACAACAAAAACATGCAGTTTTGTTATGCAATGCTTATACATGAGACTCAGGATCTCAGATCTGGTAAGGACTTTAAAACTTACGAGGATGGATAGGAGGTGGGGGAGAGTAGAAAATGGGTGATGGGCATTGAAGAGGACACTTGTTGGGATGAGTACTGGGTGTTGTATATAAGTGATGAACCACAGGAATCTAACCCAAAAACCAAGAGCACACTTTACACACTGTATGTTAGCCAATTTGATAATAAATTATATTAAAAATAAAAATAAAAATGAAGTTTAAAACCCTAGAACTGGTGGGATATTTGAATTCCCTCCACAACCTAACTTAGACGTGAACACTTTAGTTATGTAAGTTTGTTGCCTGCCAAGGAAGCTCATTCTTTGCAGATAGCTCTATTTTAGTTGCTCTAGTAAATCATCATTTCTCTTATAAACAGTCTGCAAACTAGTTAAGCTCTCTCATGTCATCTACTATTCATAATGTTCTTAATAATTTCCAGAAAAGGAGATGCTATAACTTTCCAGAAAGCATGTTCAGATAACCCAAAGAACTGAATTTTAGGCTTTCTGAGGTCTTACCCGAAAAGTTCCTCCAAATATTGGGGCACCTGGGTGGCTCAGTAAGTTAAGCATCTGACTCTTGATTTTGGGTCAGATCATGATCTGAACCACAGTTCATGAGCTTGATCCCCATGTTTGGTTCTGTACTGACCGTGTGGAGTCTGCTTGAGATTCTCTCTCCCTCTCTCTCTGTCTCTCTCTGATTCACTCTCAATAAATAAATAAATAGATAAATAGATAAACAAACAAACTTAAAAAAAGACTCCTCCAATATTGCTTTTTTTTTTTTAATGAAAATGACTCAACTGTTCCTAACATACAAAGAATGCCTATAGTCTTTAATACTTCCAAATTGTCCTAGGTCTAATTTGTTAATCATGTCTCTGAGATTTAAGTTTGTCCAAATATCAAATGAAAGGTCTAGACTGACTGCCTACCCGTGTCAGAGGTGTCCTAAGAATATATTTGATTTTGGAGTAAAATTCAACATTAGTTCCCCAGCCTAGAGTTCTATACCAACCCTCTCTACTGAGTTGGGTAGGACTATATGTCAGCCTAAGGATTCCTTTTGTACCCACTAAATAAAGTAGAAAAGAAATATAATTGATATGCTAAATAAAAAAGACAAAATGGATCATATGAAATACTCACAATCACAGAAGGCAAAAAAAAAAAAAAAGAAGAAGAATGTCTACAAGAAACCCATGCTAAATGTAAAAATACATATAAATTAAAGAAATGAGTGGACATAAATATACCATGCTAACACCAATTAGAATAAAGCAAGAATAACTATATTAATCTCAGACAAAACAGAATTCAAAGTAAGGAAAGTAATTACAAATAAAGAAGAGTGAAATTGGACTTAGCTTTGTTGTAAATATATGTTGTAAACTCTAGGAAAACCACTTAAAAAATGATAGTTAAAGAAAAGACTTCTTTTACTTCTCCAGCCAATGTCAAGATAGTTGTTCCTCAAAATATGACCAACTGACTCCCTTATTTGGAACTACTTGGGGGGTTTGTTAAAACAATGCAGATTCTTGAACCTGGTAAATAGAACCTCTAAGATGAAATACCAATACAGGAATATGAATTATTATTATGAATCTAAGAATTCTTATACCTACTAAGGTCTGAGGACCACCAGCTCAGGCCAACTTTCTGTAAGAGTGTGTCCTAGATATTCATAGTGGTCGCACTATGAATTCCAGAAAATACAAAAAATATAGAAGTCAGAAAAATTAGGGAAAATCAGCAAATTATAAAGAAAGCATACACTACAGCACCCTCTCACCATGCCCAGAGCACTTTTTTAATTGTCTCCACCAACAGCAAAAAAGGAGGAATTGCATGTGGAAAGGAATTATATATCAGATTGTTCAGAGTTCTGGAATACTGACTGGACCATTGTTAGTATCAGATACAAACACTGCACCTTGAAAGCATAATCAAGATTCTACTCTCTCTCCTACACTTCCATTCACAAACTTGTTTTAGTGCAGGCATGACTATGATCATTCTCTCTTCTTTCTACCTCCTCCAAGCACATAATTCAGGCTAGGGCCCGATCTGCAGAGCTGTCATATCGCTCCCCAACAATCCCCTTCAAACACCCTTTATCCAGGAGTCTAACATGAGATGGTAACACCCCAAGATTTAAATCAGGTGGAGGGTCAATGTTCATAGCAGCACTTTCAACAATAGCCAAATCATGGAAAGAGCATAAATGTTCATCAACTGACGAATGGATCAAGAAGATGTGGTTTATATATACAATGGAATACTACATGGCAATGAAATCTGACCATTTGTAGCAATGTGGATGGAACTCAAGGGTATTATGCTGAGTGAAAGAAGTCAGGCAGAGAAAGACATATACCATGTTTTCACTCATATGTAGAACGGGAGAAACTTAACAGAGGACCACAGGGGAGGGGAAGGGGAAAAAATAGTTAAGGAGAGGGAGGGAGGCAAACCATAAGAGAGTCTTAAATACTGAGAACAAACTGAGGATTGATGGGGGGTGAGGAAGAGGGGGAAATGGGTGATGGGCATGGAGGTGGGCACTTGGGATGAGCACTGGGTGTTATATGGAAACCAACTTGACAATAAACTATATAAAAAAATAAAATAAATCAGGGGGAGGGTAGGAAGTACTTTATGTACCTTAAGTTAGAAGTTCTGTGTTTCACTGTCACCATTTGCAGGGGAGCTCTGCAGTGAGGTACTGGACACTTGAGCAGCTATTAATAATATGGCATTTTTTCCTCACTCATTCTTCTGTGTAGATATTACTTGTCCAGGGACCTTATGGAAAGAAGAGGTGTCTTTAAGGCCAGAATTTAGGCACTTTTAGAAATCAAAACTATTTTACCATCTTAATTCTCTAAGATTTTATTCTTAAACATGCAAAGTACCTTTTATCACCTTTTATAGACTCACATCCATAGTGAAATATTAAAGGCTCTGTAAAGTCCTACGGTGAGGAAATAAGCTTAATCTTGTTTAATTTGGAGACTCCATGCCTGTGTGTTCATTGTATCCCACTGAGGTAATGTCACTGGAGGCACATTTTGGGAAATGTTAGTACAGACCCGGGGGTGAGCAATCTTTTCTGAAAAAGACCAGATAGTAAATATTTTAGAATTTTGAACAAAAAAATAGTTTAAACTAACTCTTTTTCATAACTACTCAACGCTGTTGTTGTAGCATTAAAACAGCCATTGACAATATGTAAACAAATTAGCATGGCTGTGGTCCAATAAATCTTTATTTACAATAATAGATAGTAAGCCAGATTTGGCCCATAACTCCTTGGTTTTTTGTTGATTTTGTTTTATTTTGTTTTGCTTTCAGTTTATTTTGAGAGAGAGAGAGATAAAGCAGAAGTGTGGAAGGGCCAGAGAGAGAGGGAGAGGGAGGGAAAGAGAATCCCAAATAGACTGCGCACTGACAATGTGGAACCCAACATGGGGCTTAAACCCTCAAACCTGAGCTGAAGTCAGATGCTTAACTGACTGAGCCACTCTGGTGCCCCATGGCTTATAAGTTATTGTTTGCTGACTCTTAATAAAGACTAAAAACAGTTAATAGATTTTTTTTTATATTTTCTCCTAGGTCCATAGCCTGATAATTTTTTTTTTAAGATCTTATTTCTTTGCTGAGGAAAAATACAAAAAGAATTGATTCTTCATTCTAAAGTAAATCAATTAGAGTTGGTTTTTTGCTTTATTTTTTATTGTTTTAATTCTCTCTCTCTCCTCCACTCTCACTGACCCTATCTCTCCCCTTCTATCCTTCTCCATCTCTATTTTTTTCCTAATCTTTAATTAAGAGTTCTGACCAGGACAACCGGCTTTCTGGAAAGTGAAAGTCCAAAGCACTGGGCAGAAACCCAAAAAGGGAATAATATCATGGCCAAGAAAGGATGGGAATAAGAAGGAACAATTCTAAAAGAGACAAAAGAGCCTTTGCCTAGGACAAATCTACAGGTTTTCCCTTTATGCTTTCCTCCAGAACTTACTCTTAGCAAGATGGGCTGGCTGTCCTTAGAGTCCCTTTGGACCTTTTATGGATTATCCCTGATCCATAGTGAGGTCTTTCTCCTCCCCCAACACAGAGAGAGATTAAAGCAGCAGGAAGAGAAGATAGAGGAGAGGGGAGGTCTTCTTAAATGAAGGACCTCAAGCTTCCACTTAAGATCAGAGTGAATGACCAAGAGTTACATATAAATCCATTCCCTTCTATCTTTCTTTCTGAGCGTTGGGTTTTGAATTTCAATCCATTAAGTAATCATTTTTATGCAAAAAATACTTTCTCCATTTATCTGCTCCTTTTTTATAGTAAAATTCCATCACAGTCTATATTCTCTGCCTCCACTTCATCTTCCATCCTTTCTTGGAATCACTCTGGTCAGGATTTTATCTGCATTACTCCAGGGAAACTATATTTATTAAGCCCACCAATGACTCAGATGTCAATTAGCAGGTCCCCTTTTGTTCAACTCCTCCAAAGCATTCATTTATTTTGTCCTTTTCCTTATTGAAACACTATCTTGAGGTGCGTGGATGGCTTAGTTGGTTAAGCGTCTGACTCTTGATTTCACCTTAGGTCATGATCTCATGGTTTGTGAGATCGAGCACCACATGGGGCTCTGTACTGACAGTGAAGAGCCTACTTGGGATTCTCTCTCTTCCTCTCTCTTAGCCTCCCCCCTCCTCTCTCTCAAAACATTTTTTAAAAAAGAAAAAAAAAAAGAAACACCTGGCTCCCTGCATGCTACACTCATCATTCATCTTCCAGCTACTTATTGAACATCTCTTCACTATCATGCTAATCCAAACCATCTTCCCTTGTCTGATCTATCAAACAGCTTCTTAACTAACTTCTTTTGGTTCCACTTAGCTCCCCCACAGACTATTCTCTACACACAATATGGAGTGATAGCTGATTTGATGCTTTAAAGAATCTTCATCTGTTCAAATCTATTAATCCATACTAACACCCTTAGAACACAACCCAAAACTACTACATAGCCTACAGGGGTCCTGCATTAAATGTGGTCCCAATTCCACTCCATCCACATAACAGTCTTCTTCTAGCTCATACCATCTCAGGACTTTTGTGCTTGCTGTCCTCTCTGCCTATAGCATACTTTTCTCAGATGATTTATGGCTTACATCTTCACTTCATGCATCTCTCCATTCAAATATCACATTTCAGAAAAGCCTTCCCTGACCAACATTCCCTCTTCGCTACAATCTCCCTGATTCTACTTTAAATTTCTTCAAAATGCTTATTGCATCTTAATAATTGCATCTATTTATTTGTCAGGGGATCGGTCTGTCCCAGTAAAAGATAAATGTCACGAGGGCAGGGACTCTGTCTGTGTTGTTTACTACTCTATCCCCAGCATCTGGAACACTGCCTAGAACACAGATATTCAATAACTATTTGTTAAATGTGTTGAGCACTAGGATATAAAATACTTATGAGACCTAATACTTAGCCTTAATAAGGCTCTTAAATCTAATTCAAAGTATGGAATAGGAAGTAATGGACAGTCATGCATACAGTTACAAAGATAGAAGTCAGGATAATTGCTATTAAGAAAAGAAAAAAAGAAAAATTTTTGAGAGTATGGTGAAGTTAGAAATTACCTCTAATTAGGCAAAGGCTTTACAGGGCAGATGACATTAAGCTGAACATTAGAGAATGTATAGTATTTTGTTTGAAAGAGGAGGAAGAAAGAATAGCGTAAAAAATGCGAGAGAGGTAAAAAAAATGTCCATTCATTCACCTAATGAATATTTATTGATTTTCTGTTATGAGCTTGTTAAGCGTTGTTCTTAAAGCGGGGGATTCAGTAATGAATGAAACAGAGAAGAATACGAATTACAGTCTCCAAAAGTTTACATTGTGGTGGGAAGAGTTAATCAATAGTAAAACAGACAATATACCAAACAATTTCAAACCACAAAATAAGCAGTGTCATAACACACTGGGGGATGAGACACAGAACTCAAAAGGACTGTGCATGAAGTAGAGGCACTGCTTGGGCTGAACTTGTTACAGACGCTCCCTCAGGAAAGTCTTGGGAACTAAAGGGTGAGAAGGAGCCAGGTTTACACAAAGACGAAGAAAAATCATACCAAGCCAAGGGCACATACCACAGTCATTGGTATGCTTGCTGACCATCTCTGGTTCTCCGCCTCCAAGGACTGTACTTCTTTGTTTTTATATTAGATGGGGACTTGTGACTAATTCTAGCCTCTAAATTGAGAGCAGAAGTAATATGTATCACTTAATTGCTGATGTAAGATCTGCCAGTGTTTTCTTCCCTCTGGAACAACAACTAACAATTATTGGTAGGAAAGGTGGCTTATGCCATCATTCCATGTTCTCCAATGGACAGCTTGAAGCAGGGCCCCTATGCTTATCCACGATGGACAGATAATAGGTATAGTTTTCATGTAGACATATGTTTTCATTCCTCTCGGGTAGATGTCTCAGAATGGAATTGCTCAGTCATGTAGTAACTCCATGTTTAACATTTTAAGAATCTGCCAAAGTTTTCCAAAGTGATTGTACCATTTTATGTTCCCACCAGCAGTGTATGAAGGTTCTAATTTTTTTTTTTTTTTTTTTTGGCAATCTCACTGACACTCATTATTGTCTGTCTTTTCCATACCCTGGAATGGGTATGCAGTGGTATGTCACTGTGGTTTTGACTTGTATGTCTTTAATGGCCAGTGAACACATGACTTAACGGGCACTGGGTAAGAACATATGCAAAGAGACCACTGAAGAGGCTCCTTCAAAAGTCTAGATGGTAAGTGATGGGCCAGGTGATAGTAATGAAGAGGGCGTGAACTGTAAACTCCTGTGTGGCACAAAGGATTTGCACAAACACTGTACTAAGAGATTTGACTAAACCTTAGCCTGGCCTCCACCTGTACTAGGCCATGTGCCTAAAGGTGACCCTAGAGCCAGGTGCTGAGTCTTTGCTCAAAGAAAACACAACGCTGCCAAACTACAAAATGTGCATTGTTCCAAGTCATACTGCCAAATCATTTCTGGTAATTCTCCACTTATTCCTTTCTGTAGTTTTCCATTTCCCGCAGCCCCCAGTCCCTTTTTATCACCCTCCTTTCACTTCCCCCTGTCCCTCCTTGTTCCCTGTCATCACTTTAAAAACCTTAGTCACCTGTGTCTTAATTGGAGGTGAGCTCAGTTTATAGTAGGGTTTCTATCCCCTATTGAATAAAGTCTGAATAAAATCTGTTTTCACCTTTAAAAACCTTAATAAGTTTTTGGTGCTGTTGCCAGAGAAGGAGATATTTTTCAGAAATAGAATGAAATACTGTGATTATAAGTCGGGAATGAAAGTAAGGAACATATCAAGATTGACTTCTGGGGTTTGGGTTTGAGTGAGTTCTGAGAGGGCTTGGGTGGGTGAGGGTGCCATTTAATGATATGAGAAAGTTTGGGGGGGTCATGAAAGGAGAGAAAGGAAAAATTCAACATCTCTGTTTTTTTGTTGTTTTTTTTTAAACAAATAGTTTGTTGTCAAATAGGTTTCCATATAACACCCAGTGCTCATCCCCACAAGTGCCCTCCTCCATGCCCATCTCTGGTTTTTTTTGTTTTAATTTTTTAAGTATATTTATTTATTTTGAGAGGGAGAAAGAGAGCAAGCAGGGGAAGGGAAAAGAGAGAGGGAGGGAGAAAGAATCCCTAGCAAGCTCTACACCATCAACAGGGAGCCCAACATGGGGCTCAAACCCACCAAATGTGAGATCATGACCTGAGCTGAAACCAAGAGTCAGGTATTTAACTTGACTGAGTCACCCAGGTGCCCCCAAAAACTCTGTTTCGAAAATGGCATCTTACATTCTATTATAAATAGTAAAGAGTTAGATGGGTATATAATTCTGAAACACAGAAAAGAACACAGGATATGAATAAAGATTTGGAACTCATCTTCATCCATTTGATATTTAAAGCCATGAGGTAGATGAGATCATTGTAGGAGAATGTATAGGCAGAGAATGGTGTAGGACCAACCAGCGGAGAACTCTAACAATTAAAGGTAGGATTGAAGCAACAACAACAAAATAAATAAAAGAGGATATGTAAAGATGCAAGATATATTAAGAGGGTGATATCCTAGACACCAAGAGAAGGGTTTCATAAAGGAGAGACTGGCTACAGTTAATGGTGAGTAAGAAGTTCAGAGAAGTGTCCATTAGTTTTGGCAACACAATGATCATGGACAGGAATGGTGTGAGCAGTAACAACAGTGAAAGCCAGGCTGGAGTGGGTGAATAAACAGTGGGAGATAAGGACTCAGATCCAGTGAATGTAGACCAATCTTTCAAAATTTACTGTGAAAAAGAGAGAAATATGATGATAGAAGAATAGAAACTGGATAGTTTTAGGGTAATGTAAAATGTGAGAAACTACAGTGTACTTCTTTCGATGGGAATGATTTTGTTAAAAGGGAGAAATTGTAACGCAGAGGGTGGGGGAACTACCAAAGGGAAATGCTTGAGGAAGTTACAGAAGCTGGGATAGAGAGCATAAGAAGAAACTTGGCCCTTTTACAGAGGAAATGAAAAGATGCAAGATAGAGAATTTGGGTCCAAAGAAAGATGTGTTCTGGATTTGATAACGTGTATATGAGAGTTCCCTCTGCTTCTATTTTTCAGGCAAAGTTATCAGATAAGAGTGAGAGCTCAAGTGTGGCAATATTCTGAGGGAGTGAAAGACATCTGAGAGAGCTGTCTCAGAGAGAAGAAAACAAAGTCACCAGGATGTGAATTCTAGGCAGCGCGAGTGAGTGCCCCTTTGAGGTTTGTGGTCTTGAATTTAAACTGCAGTGGATTAGTCACTATACTGTATGTCTTTTCCATTTAGGTGCAGGTGTTCATTTGTTTAGATACAGATACAGACAAGGTAAGTAATTAGATTCAATATGCATTGGGTTTAGCCAGGCAAACACATTATAAGGTTGGTAAGGCAAGGTTATCGAGGGCTTTTAGAAGGGAATGATTACCATGATGAACAAGAAGGTCTGGACTGGGTAAAGAGACAATTAGGAAAAGAGGGACATGGTCAGGGATGCAAAATGGTGATGTCAAATGTATTAGAGACATAGGTGATGTCTAAATATTGTTGGGAGGACTAGATAAGAAATAAAGTCAGAAACACAACGGTTGGTGATTAGAGAGAAAGGTATTTGAAATGACAATTTCAGAGGTGATACAATTACTAATGATAACAAGATCTAGGATGAGGTGGGGTAGAAGACAAGAACAGCTGTGGAGATCAAGGTGACCAATAGATTATCTTCTTAGACATTAAAGTTACCAGATATTCTGATAGGCACATAGCTTCTACAAATTCATATCAGTGAATTTAAATGTGAGAGGCTTTTATTCTATAAAAATTCATTATTGGGGCGCCTGTGTGGCTCAGTTGGTTGAGCGTCCAACTTTGGCTCAGGTCATGATCTCACAGTTCATGAGTCTGAGCCCCACATTAGGCAAATCCTCTATCCCCCCACCCCATACTCCACCCTTCCACCACTCATGTCTGCTTTCTCAGGGCCCACGCCCTGATCTCTCCTACTCCCACCTACGTTTCTGATGCAACTTGTTTTCATTCCTGGCTGGAGATAGAAAAAGCATCTGTAATCACTAAGTCATTCAATTAATTACCTGATGCATAAAATTAAGGTAATTAAAAAGGAAGAATTAGGTCAATCCTTCTCAATTGGCTACACTCTAGTTATCCTATAAGCTATTAGTCTAATTGTGGAGCCTCCATGGGCTCTGAGAAATGCCCCAGAGGTATTTCTTGTCTTCTCTCAGACATTTGCAATTTGCCAAAGGGCTTGCAATGGGGGTTCTATGTTAAGTATCCAATACCTTGGGGGCAAGTTCTGAATAATGTGCTGCTTGTCCTAAGAACTTTACTTGAAGTTTTGTGCCACAGTAGGTATTTATTTCAGAGACCAGTTACTAGCCCCAGCTTTGCCACTAAATGCATAAGGTTATCCTGGGGAGGTCATTTTCCTTCTCTGGAGTCAATTCATTGCCTGTGGCTTAAAGAAAAGGGGGAAATTAGGTCCTGTCCAAAGCAGAGTATTAAGAATCTCAGATTCATTTTGCTGGGTGCCAAGGGACTTAACAGTGAAACTAATAAGTCTAATATGGTCTATGGCCCTCTGGGATACAATCACCAGTAAGGGAAAGACAGTTACCTAACACAGAATGATAAAGAGTGATGAGAGCATATAGGAGAAGGGCATATTGTCAGGGTCTTCCTACTCAAAGTGTGGCTCTTGGACTAGCTTTATCAGCTTCACCCGAGAACTTGTTAGAACGGCAAGAACCCGGTTCCCACCCCAGATTTACGGAATCAGAATCTGCATTATAGCAAGATCACTGCATTATAACAAGTGAACCCTATGTGCATTAAAGTTTGAGAAACATTGTCTATAAGTCAGGAGGATCTCTCTGCACTTTTAATAAGCAGGAGGTGGGAATAAAGATGAAAAGATTGGCTAGGGCCATGTTAAGCAGTTTGGCCTCCCTTTGTAGACAAAATAAAGCATTTAAATAGGGGAAATACATGATCAAAGCTGAGATGTATGAAGATTCAGTTATTTATATGTAGAACAGATTGTTTAAAGTAAACTAGAAGAAGGTAGATAGTTACTTAGCTATGGCAAAAGAGCAGGAAATGATATCATGACAATAAAATGAAGAGAAAGTAATGAACAAAACCTAATGCTATTTTTGTATTTCAATGGCATGTTTACAAAACCACAAGATTTTCTCATGATTTTAGGTTTGTTTGCAGCCTCTGAGAGTCTTAAAATCAGCAGAGCACTCTTAAGTCTCTTTCCAAGGTGCTAGGAGCGAAAAGTTTAAAGGGAAATAATATATAAAATAATATATTCATTTCATATCTCTAAGTAAAACCTGTCATCAGCCACTTATGGACATGGATATTTTATCATCCATGGGCTTCTCTCCATTGCCAAAATGATCCAGTTAAAAATAAATAAACAAACCCAAGAATCGGGCAACATGAATAAATAAATTAAAAACATATAGGTAAGTCACTTCTGCTTTCTGGAAGAGGGAACCTGGGTTCTTGCCATTCTAACAGGTTCTCAGGTAAAGCTGCTAAAGCTAGTCCCACACCAATAAGCAGTTCTCAAAGTCAGAATTCAACTCAATTTACCCAAAAATAGCATCGGGTCCCATAGGCTGAATCCCACAAGACTGACCTCCTACAGACACTTTTTTTTTTCCCTAGGAGAGAGAGAAAGAGAGAGAGACAGCATGAGCAGGGGAGGGTCAGAGAGAGAGGGAGATAACAGACTCTGAAATAGGCTCCAGGCTCTGAGCTGGCAGTCAGCACAGAGCCCGACGCGGGGCTCGAACCCACGAACCGCGAGATCATGACCTAAGCAAAAGTCAGACGCTTAACCGACTAAGTCACCCAGGCTCTTCTGGACACTTTTGATGCCAGTCCCAAGCCCAGGTTGTTACCTGTACTTCTGACTGACTGGCTATAGATCAGTTTCCCAAGGTTCAATTAGTTTGCTAGAGCAGCTCACAGAACTCAGAAACACCTTACTTACTAGATTGCCAGTTTATTATAAAAGGGTCTAACTCAGAAACAACCAGATGAAAGAGATCCATAAGGCAAGGTATGGGGAAAGGGCGAGGAGTTTCCATGCTGTCCCCAGGCATGCCACACTCCCTGCACCTACATGTGTTTACCAACCCCAGAGCACCCTATCCTTTGTGGGTTTTATGCAGGCTTCATTACATAGGCATGGTTGATGAAGTCATTAGCCATTGGCAAATGAACTCAACCTCCAGACCCTCTAGGCTCCCCACGGGTGGGGGCAAAGGACTGAAAGTTCCAACTCTCTAATCATGAGGTTGCTCTCCCATCAGCCAGGCCCTCATTTTTAGGTTAGTTGAGTGCTTTCCAAAAGTCACCTAATTTCCTTAACAAAAGCACCTCGCAGCTCTCATCACAGGAAATTCCAAGGGTTTTAGGATCTGTGAGACAGAAACTATGGATGAATATATACAATTTCTCAAATATATATGAGAAGTATATTCTGGTCACCTCACTGGCCAAATATATATTTCTTAAAAATTATAGTACTGAACCTATGATGACATAAGAGCTACCCAGGCATGTGGACATGATGATGAGTTAAAGCAGCCCTCACAGAGGATCCTTGTGGGTAGACAAGCTACCAGAAAGATGCTCTGAATATTTCAAAACTTAAGTTGGAAATCTTGGAAGACAGGGTATATTTCCTGTGACTGCTGTCACAAATTGCTACAAATTTTGTGGTTTAAACAACAGAAGTTTATTCTCTCACAGTTGTAGAAGCAAGTGTCCAAAATCAAGGTGTCAGCAGAGCCACACACCCTTCTAAGCCTCTAGGAAAGAATCCTTCCTGGCCTCTTCCAGCATCTCTTGGCTCTAGACATTCATTGGCTTGTGGCAATACAACTCTAACTTCTGCCTTTATCTTCACATGCCCTTCTCCTCTTTTCTCAGTGCCTTCTCCTTTTCTATCTCTTATAAGGACACTTGCCATTGAATTTAGGGACAATTTAATGGATAATCCAGGGTTATCCCATCTTGAGCTCTTTAACTTAATTACATTTGCAAAGACCCTTTTTCCAAGTAAGGTCACATTCACAGGTACCAAGTCTTTAGACTTGGACATACCTTTTTTGAATGTGACCATTCAACTTGTTACAGAACACTCGCTCAGAATATGATTAGGTACTATTAATCCAGTTACATAAATAAAGCTACAAGTCCACCAACAGAATCAACCATTGGTACTGCCCCCAACTTGCTCCCAAAACATAATGTAAAAAGACATAAACCAAGCAGAGAGCTGAGGTATTAAAGAGGCACACACTTTGTCATTTCTGTAAACCACCTAGCCCATGAACCTTGATGATCGTGTCAATGACCCTTCAGGAGTACTTAAATAAGCTGATGGAGTTTTAGAAGAAAAGCAATATATAACTGAGGAGCCAATAAGTTAACCCTCTTAGGGAAAGCCTTTCAGATTCACTCATTAATACAGCTCTATTTCAGTAAACAGGAACAAAACATAGCCCATGACCCTGAGGAGAGTGAGAAGGGTAAAGGGAATAAATTTTAAAGCCAATAAAGGCTCTATGAGATTGGTGGGCTTCATATCTACTTTAGTATTTTCAATCCACTGCCATTTATAGTTTTCAATGAGTATGTCCCCAATCCCACTATGTTTATTGAATGAGTATCAGTTGACTTTAAAAGCATGGGATAATATGATTTATTATTATCCCTAATACTAAATTGCACAATTTTAAATAATCATAATAAGCATAAGAAGAAGAAATTATTCTATATAATATATAATCACTATTATTTGAGAGAATAAGTTGAATGAAAACCCATTCATCTAGCATGAAGTATTGAAATATTTCAAAGCAGATAATATCTCTATTATGTTTCTCTGAGCTTTTATGCTAACTACAAAATTATCTGAAGATAGAGATGTATGTATATGACCAAAATATAATTATAGCCACAAAATAAAAAATAGGTTTCTAGACCAGGCCTTGATCCCAAAATAAATTACTAACCTACTCTAGAGAAAGAGACTTTCTTCCCTGTGAGCATCAGTTTTTCTTATTTCAAAAGAAGGAAATTATCTCTGAGGTCATGCAATATAGGTCTGGGGGGGAGGGGAAGAACACAGAAGTCAAATAAGTTTGGGAAATGCTGCAAAGTGTATATCCTTCTTAGATATTCATAATGCACTTTAATATACTAATTGTTCTGCAAAACCCTGTAATAAAAATGTACTTATGTAAGCTATTTTGTAGATATCAAGAAACTAATTCTAAAATTTACACAGACAGGCAACAGACCTAGAGTAGCCAACACAATATCAAAGAAGAACAGCTTCAAGACACACTACCTTATTTCAAGACTTATTATAAACTATAGTAATCAAGATGGTGTGTTATTTATAAAAGAATAGAAACACAGATGAACTTAACAGAATAGCGTGCTTAGAAATAAACTCAAACAAACATTCTCAACTGATTTATGACGAAGACACAAAGGCAATTCAATGGAGAAAGGACAGTCTTTTCAACAAATGATGCTGCTACAATTGGAAACCTATATGCAAGAAATAAAGTGACATACAGACCTTAGAACCTTATATCTCCCACAAAAATTAACTCAAAATGGATCATAAAAATGTAAAAGATAAACTATAAAACCTCTAGAAGAGAAGATAAGGGACTTTGAGTCTGGGGTGATGAGTTTTTAGATACAAAGAGTATGATCTAGAAAAGAGAAAAACTGATAAGTTGGATTTTATTAAAATTAAAACCTTTACTCCATGAAAGCCATTGTTAAGGTAATGAGAAGAGAAGCCACAGACTAGGAGCATACATTTGCAAAGGACTTGCATTCAAAATACATATAAAAATTTAAAACCCATGAATAAAAATACAAACAACCTAATTTAAGAATAAGCAGATGAATATACACGTCACCATAGAGATACAGAATGGCAAGCAAAGATTTTCAACATCACTTGTCATTAAGGAAATGCAAATTAAAACAAGGAACTACTACCATGCACTATTAAAATGGGTAAAATAAAAATAAAAATTAGATAATACCAATTGCTAGCAAGCATTTAAAGCAATTGGAATTCTCATTGATTGCTGGTAAAAAAGCAAAATGCTACAAACACTCCAAAAGACAGTATGGTCATTTTTTGTAACACTAAATATGATCTTATCACACAATCAAGCAATCACACTCCTAAGTACACAACTGGTTAGAAAACTCATGTCCATATAAAAACTTGTACACAAATGTTTAGAGAAGCTTTGTTAATAATCTCTAAAAACCAGAATTAACCAAAATGTCCTTTAATAGGTGAATGGATAAACAAACTGTGGTATGTCCAAACAATGGAATATTATGCAGTGATAAAAAGGGATGAACTATCAAATCATGTAAAGACATGAATGGATGTTAAACGCATATTGCTAGTGAAAGATGTCAGTCTGAAAAGACTACATACCATATGACTTCATTCATATGACACACATAAAAGAGTTAACAAAGAAGGCCTAAGAGTGTTATCCTTAGAAAGGCCCGCTTCCAAGGTTTCTGCTTGGCTGGTATTTCAGAGCTTGGATTTCAGGGGGTTTCCCACCATTCCAAAAATTCATAAGAGTGAATCACTGTGCCTAAACTGTTGTGCAAACAATATGGTATAAGCTGGACACCTTTTCTTCCATGAGTCTAGGACTTTGGTACATGGGATAGAGGGTGTACCTATATGGCCAACCTCTTTTAAAAACCCTGGGCATAGAGTCATTAATAAGTTTCCCCGGTAGACAACATTTATGTGTGTTGTCATAATTCATTGCTGAGTGAAATTAAGCACACCCTGTGTGACCCCATTCGGAGAGAGCTCCTGGAGTTTGTGCCTTTATCCTGACTTTGCCCCATGTGCATTTTCCTTTTGTCAATTCTACCTTGTATTCTCTTTTGTATTTTGTAATAAATCTTAGCTGTAAGTACTATATGCTAAGTCCTGTGAGTCCTCCTACTGAATCATCAAGCCTGGGGATGGTCCAGGAGATCCCAACATATATAACATTCTGAAAAGGCAAAACTATAGAGTTGGTAAACACATAAATTGCTTCCTTCCTGAAGTTTGAGGTAGAGGGTTAAAACAGTGAATTTTTTTAGGGCAGTGACACTCTTCTGTATTCTAATATAATGTTGGATATGTGATATTATGCATTTGTCAAAACCTGTAAAATTTTGAAGGACAAAGAATCAAACTAACATATGCAAATTTTTAAAAATGGTTTAGGTAATCAGGGAATCTCAGGATGGAATGCATAATGTGGCCAAGGACTCTAACTGTGGTATAAATGTATGAAGCAACATCAGTCATGAGCATGGGATAAACCTACCTAAAAATTAGTGCAGTCTGTAAGAGCAGAGGCAAAAGGAACTATATACATATGCACTGTGTCCTCTACTTGATAAAAAAAAAAAAATCAACTTGATAAAAAAAAAAAAAAAACCAACTCTTCCATGGGAGTATAAGTCAATTCTGAAAACATTAAGCATATATACAGTATTTGAACAATTAAATAGCTGAATGGCAGATAGTAGAAGCCAGGTTTTTCATGGTTGAAATCAGAAATTACAGATAATCAAGGGGAGGAGGGTAAAATAACCTGTGTGGTAATGGATTCAAGTTAGAGCCATCAGCATGAACCTTTATTCAGTTTACTGTAGATACAGATGGTTAAATATAGAAGTACTTATAGGTAGGTATGTATGTGTGCATGTGTGTGTGGGTACACATGTACACATAAACATACCAATTAGGATGCACACATGTATTTCCTCGCTCTATCAGCTGAGAGTAGTTGGAAGCTAAGGCACCCTAGCTGCAAAAAGCACTTCTAGCATCTAGCACCCAGATCTTGGTTTCTAATATCATTAACCAAAAACAAACAAAATACCCCCCCCAAAATAAAAAAATAAACAAACAAACAAAGAAGAACCAAGCCTCTGTGTAAAAATGACTGATTCCAGGACATGGTAGGAAATCTCCAAGAAGAGCCTGAAACATCTTACAGTGCCAGAAAGCGAGAAAACACTAAAAATAAATAAGTAAATGCCCACAATGATGAAGGTATGTCAAAAGAGCACAGAAGACAACTTGAAAAGTTTCCAATGGCCAAAGATGGGATTATTTGAGCAATAAAACAAAATTGTGTTGCACTATAACTAATTAGAATAATTATTATAATTATAATACCTAGATTTATAGTACATCTTTTCAAATGGCCATATGCAAGCTACTGCTTCCCAAGAGCAAAAGAATAAAGGTCACTCAAGCCCTTCCTTAGTTAATGTCTGGTTCACAGTGTCCTTGAAGATCCTTCTACAACTCCCACTCAGTTATCTCAATTTCAGGGTTTGTTCCTCTAGGATATACAGTTCAAGCATGACTTGACTCTATTTAAAAATGTCTTTTGTTTGAGAGATCTATTTCAAGTCAGTTCCTTACCTCACAGATGAGCAACAACTGATTGACTTTCCATTTGAATCCAGCTTCATGATGCCTGGTACTCCGTGCCATGTGGGTTCAAGCCATGGTTCTTCTCCTGACTAAGTGGGGAGCTTGGAAGCATCATTTTACCCAAGACTTGGGATCTTCCCCCTGAAAAGGAGATCATTTTACTCATCATGTGTTTCTCCTGAGAACATCATCACAGTTAAATAGGAGGATGGATGGCAATAGCACTGAACTACCAGCATGTACCTACCTATGAAAGTAAAGAATGACTCCCTCTGCCACATCACTCTCTTCCAAACATTTTAAAACCCTATCATCCTCCTCATGAGGAGAACAACCAACTCTGCATATAAAAACTTACCCATCTTTCAAGGCTTTTCTCAAATACCACTTCTTCCATGAAGCCTTCCCCAATTTTCAAATCAATACTCTCATAGTTCTCCGTCTTGTTGTATACTTCTAATCATTCTTTCCTTCACGTTTAATTTTCCATGCATCTTTCCTGCAGTGGTCATCTCATTCAAGAGATATCTGAATGGTATTCTTGACCTCTTTTCTCTCACTGACCACACATATCCAAGCAATCCTTAATCCTATAATTTCAGTTCCTTGGTATTTCATCCTCCTTTTCCCATGGCCCCTAATACTGCTTGCATTACTGTCATTCATCACTTGGGTAACTGCAACAGCAATTTTAACATACCCCTAAGCTCTGGTCTTACTCTGTTCCACTCAACTACCCCACTGGGCTACAAGAACAATCTTTCTAAAATTCAAATACAATTATATCATTGTTAATAGCTTTCAGTAGTTCCCCACTGCCCTCAGGATGAAATTTGAACTCCTCAGTTTGGAATGGCCCTTACATTTCTTTTTTTTTTTTTTTGTCAAAAAAACAGTATGGTAGTGACACAGAAACAAATAGACCAATTAAACAGAATGAAGAACGCAGAAATAAACCCAAGCATATATGATCAACTAATATTTGACAAAGAAGCCAAGAATATTCAATGGGGAAAAGGCAATCTCTACAAATAACGCTGCTGGGATCATTGGATATTCACATAAAAAGAAATGAAACTGGATCTTTATTTTACACCACTCACAAAAATTAAATTGAAATGGATTAAAGATGTAAATGTAAGACCTGAAACCATGAAAATTGTAGAAGAAAATACAGGAACAAAGCTGCTTGACATGGTCTCTGTAATCAGTTTTCAGATATGACCTTAAAGCACAAACCAACAAAGCAAAAATAAAGAAGTGGGGCTACATCAAACTAAAACTGTCTGTTCAACAAAGGAAACCATAGACAAAGTGAAAAGATAACCTACAGAATAGGAAAAAAATATTTGCAAAGCATTTATCTGATTAAGGGGTTTATTACAAAACATAGAAAGAATTCATATAACTCAATAGCAAGTTATAAATAAATAATCCAATTAAAATGAGCAAATAACTTGAATAGATATTTCTCTTAAGAATATATACAAAAGGCCAACAGGTATATAAAATGATGCTCGGGGCACCTGG
Organism: Crocuta crocuta; assembly: GCF_008692635.1. Taxonomy (NCBI): domain Eukaryota; kingdom Metazoa; phylum Chordata; class Mammalia; order Carnivora; family Hyaenidae; genus Crocuta; species Crocuta crocuta. Next base: position 1,493,193 of record NW_027530642.1, read on the forward strand.
GTGACTCAGTCGCTTAAGCGTCCGACTTCGGCTCAGGTAATGATCTCGCGGTTGGTGGGTTTGGACCCTGTGTCAGGCTCTGTGCTGACAGCTAGCTCAGAGCCTGGGGCCTGCTTCACATTCTGTGTCTCCGTCTCCCTCTGACGACCCCCACCCCCAACTCACACTGTCTGTCTGTCTCTCTCTCTCAGAAATAAATAAAACATTAAAAACATTAAAAAAATTAAATGATGCTCACCATCATTAGTCATTGGGGAGATGCAAATTAAAACCACAATGAGATATCAACCCATATCTGTTAGAATGGCCATTGTAAAAAAAGGTAAGAGATAACAAATGCCGGCATGGATTTGGAGAATAGGGAATCCTGTACACTGTTGTTGGGAATGTAAATTTGTACAGCCGCTATGGAAAAGAGTATAGAAGACTCTCAAAAAGTGAAAACTAGAACTACCATATTATCCAGAAATTCTACTTCTGGGAATATATCCAAAAGTAATGAAAACACTAACTCAAAAAGGTATCTGCACCCTATGTTCATAGAAGTATTATTTATAATAGCCGAGACTGAAACAAACTAAACATCAATCAATGGATTGAAGGGATGAAGAAGCTGTGGTATATACATATACAATGGACTATGATTCAGTCATTAACAAATGGGGAAATTCTAATATTGGTTAATTATACATGGATCTTAAAGGTATTATGCTAAGTGAAATAAGGCAGAGAAAGACGAACACTATATGATCTCACTTATATATTGAATCTAAAAAAAAACAACTTCATAGAAAAAGAAATCAGACATGTGGTTACCAAAGGCATGAAGTGGGGGGAGGGGGAATTGGAGGAAGGTCATCAAACAGTACAAACTTCAGTCATCAGATAAATAAGTACTGAGGATGTAGTGTACAATGTGGTGACTATAGTTAACACTACGCTACGATATATAGGGAAGTTGTTAAGAGAGTAAATCATGAGTTCTCATCACAAGGAGAATTTTTTCCTTTACTCTTTTCTTTTTTCTCTTATCTTTTTTTTTATCCATATGAGAAGATGGCTGTTAGCTGAACTTATTGTGGTATTCATTTCATAATATGTATAAATCAAGCCATCATACTATATACCTTAAACTTATACAGTGATGTATATCAATTATTTCTCAATAAAACTGAGGGGAAATTTTTCACGTAGGTGTCATCTTCTCTAGAAAACTGTATTTAACCTCCTTCAAAACCAAGATATATTTCTGGTCTACATTTTATAGCACTGTGGATATAACACTATAACTGCTAAAACTAAGTTAATGTCCTATATACTTCTTATTATTTACTATCTCCCCATCAGACTGTTCTCCTTAGGTAAAGGAATAATACGTACAATATATACAAAGGTTTTCCATCACTTGTTTGGTTCTTGCTAGGAAAGACTGCTCTGAAATGAATATTTTCCTCTTGAAGTACCTGGGCCCAGAGCCTACTTTCCAGAAAATTCACCTAGTTTACTATACTACGAACTAGTCTTCCCTTGGTTATTGGTGACTTATGACAGATTAATTTAAGACATTAACCTGTTACTCAAGGACCTTATACTGTATTTATTATTATTTTTAAATGTTTATTTCTGAGAGAGAGAGACAGCATGAGCAGGGGATGGTCAGAGAGAGAGGGAGACACAGAATCCGAAGCAGGCTCCAGGCTCTGAGCTAACTGTCAGCACAGAGCCCGATGTGGGGCTCAAACCCACGAACCGTGAGATCATGACCTGAGCCGAAGTCGGACGCTTAACCGACTGAGCCACCCAGGCACCCCTATTATTTTTTTAAATAATCTGTCTTTCTTTTCTTTTTTTTCTTTTCAAATTTTTTAGATTCTAGTTAGTTAACACACAGTGCAATGTTGGTTTCAGGAGTAGAATTCAGTGATTCATAATGTACATACAACACCCAGTGTCCATCACAACACATGCCCTCTTTAGTGTCCATCACTCATCTAGCCCATCTCCCACCCACCTCCCTCCACCAACCCTCAGTTTGTTCTCTGTCTTTAAGGGTCTCTTATGGTTTGTTTCTTTCTCTCTTTTTTCTTTTTATCTCCCCCTCCCATGTGTTCATCTGTTTTGTTTCTTAAATTCCACATATGAGTGAAATCATTTGGTATCTGTCTTTCTCTCACTGACTTATTTCACTTGGCATAATACATTTTAGCTCCATCCACATCATTGCAAATGGCACGATTTCATTATTTTTGATAGCTGAGTAATATTCCAGTATATATGTACGTGTGTGTGTGTGTGTGTGTGTGTGTGTACATACACCACATCTTCTTTATTCATTCATCAGTCTATGGACATCTGGGCTCTTTCCATAATTTGGCTATTGTTGATAGTGCTGCTATAAACCTCAGGGTGCACGTGTCCCTTTGAATCAGTATTTTGTAGGGTAAATACCTAGTAGTGGTATCCTATCCTAGTAGATCATAGGATAATTCTATTTTTTTACCTTTTGAGGAACCTCCATACTGTTTCCAGAATGGCTGCACCAGTTTGCCTTCCCACCAACAGTGCAAAAGGGCTCACCTTTCTCCGCATCCTCACCAACACCTGTTGTTTCTTGTGTTGTTAATTTTAACCATTTGGACAGGTGTGTCTTGTTGTGGTTTTGATTTGTCTTCTTTGGAAAAATGCTTATTCATGTGCTCTGCCCATTTCTTAACTGGATTATTTGTTTCCTGAGTGTTCAGTTTGTTAAATTTGGATACTAACCCTTTATTGGATGTCATTTGCAAATATCTTCTCCCATTCCACAGGCTGCCTTTTAGTTTTGTTGATTGTTTCCTTTGCTGTGCAGAGCTTCTTATCCTGATGAAGTCCCAAGAGTTCATTTTTGCTTTTGTTTCCCTTGCTTCTGGCAACATGTTTAATAAGAAGTTGCTGCAGCCAAGGTCAACGAGGTTGCTGCCTGTGTTCTCCTCTAGGATTTTGATGCTTTCCTGTCTCACATTTATGTCTTTCATCCACTTTGAATGTATTTTTGTGTATGGTGTAAGAGAGTGGTCCAGTGGTCCATTTCATTCATTTGCATCTTGCCTTCCAGTTCTCCCAGCACCATTTGTTGAAGAGACTGTCTTTTTCCCATTGGATATTCTTTCCTGCTTTGTCAAAGATGAGTTGACCATATAGTCATGGGTCCTTTTTTGGGTTTTCTGTTCCATTGATCTATGTGAAGGACTTAATGCTTTATATCCAGTTGGAAGGATAATAAAAGGATTTAATTCAGTGAAACAATGTATTAGTTAGTCACTAATTGGGTGTTTTCAAATCCAACTATTGTCTTAGCTAAATAGAAAACCATCCAATTTCACAGAATCAAATGCTTAGCCAGTTGATCCAGCACCTCCACATTTTTCTCAAGAAGCCAAATAATGTTCTCTCATGCATGGGCTGAGTAGGTGGAAAACTAGCCAGTGTGAAATGAGGGGTAAGGAGAAAGCCTATGAAGGAGACTCCTCCAATACCCCATCTAGAAAAATACTTTTCCCTTAGAGGATTTGCATTCCAAATCTGCTGCCCATTTCTTTTGCTACAGCAGATTAAATTCCTGCAATTGTTTTAGAGCAAGGGTCGGCAAACTTTTTCTTAAAGGGCCAGATAAACGATTTAAGTTTTGTGGGCCAAGCAACAAAACTGAAGCAATTAAATAGGTACTACTATAACTATCTAAAATGTAATCTAATTAATTTGTTTTTAATTGTTTTAATGTTTATTTTTGAAAGAGAGAGAGAGACAGAGTGTGAGCGGGTGAGGGGCAGAGAGAGAGAGGGAGACACAGAATCTGAGGCAGGCTCTGGGCTCAGAGCTATCAGCACAGACCCTGATACAGGGCTCAAACTCACAAACCATGAGATCATAACCTGAGCTGAAGTCAGACTCTTAACTGACTGAGCCACCCAGGTACCCCAAAATGTAACCATTTAAAAATGTAAAAAAATCCATTCTTAGTTTGCAAGCTGCATGGCTGGATTTGGCCGTTGGGCTGTACTTGGCCAGCCCATGAACTAGAGTGCTGCTTATCCTCTTTAACACAGCTCTTTGGGTATTTGAAGATAGTGCTCACGGTAGCATCCTCCCAAACGCTGCTCCATATCCAATCCCTAGATACAGCCGTGGCTTCTATATTTCTTCTCTTTCAGGGTCTCTGGAGCCCTCCAGCTTAGCAACACTTATAATGAATTATCTATTTCAAAACACGGCACTCAGGTTCAATGCAATACTCCAGCTCTTGCTTTTGAGGCATAAATTTTGACAAGGGTCACTTATTCAGAATTCATACTTTTCTTTAGAATTCTCTTTTGTTCTCCCCTCCCACTTCCACTTCACATAAGTAAGGTCCTACTCATCCTTTATATCTCAACTTCAGACTCCTCAAAGTAGCCTCCACTGACCACCATATCCAAAATCCTACCCATTCCTCACCTCTCTTTAAGTGCCTTTATTTGTTTTTCTTCATGTACTGTATCACAATTTATAATTATTTTATTAATTTGTCTACTTGAAGGATTTTTTTTTGTTTTCTCACCCAGCAAAATAAAGTAAAAGCCTTAAGAAAGCTTCCATGACTTCTAGTTCTAGCCTTTATGGAGTAGCTGGTATCAGATTTAATATGTGCTGTAAAAGCTGAACAAAATATATAAAACAACTGCTTGCAGACATTGAGCAATAACCAAGGTAACGCTTTGATCCTCAAGAGAAGGGAAGCACATGAGGTAAAACCCTCCCATTTACACACCAGCTTTCTTTGTGAGGGCATTTCCCAAATCACAATGCAGAAAACTAGAGTCAAGCAGACAGCAGCAGTTTTGCTGGGTTGGGGAAACAGAGATCAGAGTTCACAACTGCTTAAAATGACTGGGATTTGAAGTGTAGATAAAGGAGAGAACAGCAGAAAAGGAGCCCCAAAGATCTATGTAAAAATCCCTGTTGGGTCCAGGAAGTTGCTGTTAGCAACTCTGAAGTAGACAAATTATGCCTTTTGCAGACACAAAATTCCTTGAAGTTTATAAATTGCTCACACACAGCTTCTCTCATTGACCCTTGCAGCATTCAACTCAGAGGAGGTGAAATGAGATGAAGACTCAGAAATTGTTTAACTAGTAATGAAAGACATGTTCACAATTAGTGGAATAGCTAGAATCAGAACCCATAAGAGATGATGAGACTAATACTAACTTATTTATAAATATGTGTCACATATATTTATAATGTCAATAATTAATTTGAATAGCATTTATTGACCACCTCCTCTATAGAGTATGCTAAGCCTTTTCCATAAAATACTTCATTTAATCAGCAAATCTACTCTAAGAAGTACTATTAGATGCTGAATCTCCATGCTCTGCTCCCTTCCCCAGAGCCTCTGCCTCTGACTGGTGCTTTTTCATGGCAACGCTATTTCCGTATTTGTGCTTCCTGGGAACTGAGATTGTTGATAACTGGACTCATTAACACCATTTTTTTAGTTTATTTGTCTAGATGTTAGAATTAAATCTGTTTCCTAGCAACTCTGTCCCCAGCTCCCTCAATTTTCCCTACTCATTATCTTCCCCATGATCAACTACAAATTAGCCAAATTATGGGCAGATTATAGATTTCCCAGAAATGGAAGGGCCATTGTCAAACATTTGTTCTTCTGGCATTAAGTGGCTCTGAGGGCCCATGCTTACTGAGGACAAAGCAGGAAAATGGAAGTGGCCATTAATCTCAATGTAGATTGTAGATCTGGGAGCCAGGCCTCCCGAGATGGCCACTTAAGTGCCGCCTTCTGGCCATTTCATATAAGAGCCAATGTTAACCCCAAGAGGAACCATAATTTTGGAGAAAAGGGGATCCCCATGACATTCTGTGCAAAGTTAATAGTCAATATGGTGGTTTTACTCTCCGCTCTGTAGTGAAATCCCTGAATGACTCTCCAATTCCACATCCCACACTTTAATATCCTAAAATTCAGACAGCTATTCAAACTGACCTGCCAAATACCCTTTGAAAACACATGAAAAAATGACTCCTATACCCATCTAAAATGTAACTAGGGACTCATGCAGCCTAGATGCTTCTCAAGCTCAGGGCTTCCCAATCATGAATAATCTACATTGAAGACAATTTTCTCAAATATAGTTTTTTCCATCATTATTTTCTAAAAGGTTCTAACAAAGATAATTTCAAAACTGTGTCCAGGAACCAAGGTTAATCCTAGGTTATATAAATTGTTATTTTACTTTCATATATTTATTTAATGCATACTTTTATGCACCTACTATATACCAGACAATTTTCTAAATGCTGAGGATGTGGTAGTAAGCAAGTCAAAAGTCCCTGTGCTAGACATTATGAATAGGTCTCTTCTTCCAAGGTTATCTTAGAATTATACTTCCCTGCCTATGTGAAGGCTTTGATGTGGCCAAGGAAATGTGAACTATACTAATATATATCAGTTTGGGGTAGAAGCTTAAAAGTCAAGGTATGTTCTCCTTTCCATCTGCCTCAGTAACTAGCCGAATTCCCGGAGTTAGAAAAGCTCATAGGTACAACCCCCAGAAGATCCAACATAGATATGTAACATCTTTATGTGTTATCGTGTGCCACTGAAAAAGTATTTTTTAAAATCTAACTTTTTCTGATAGATCCCAATTGTTATGGACACATATATTCAAAATTATATCTCTCATGATATCCGTCTGAGTCCAACCTACCCAGATCATATGGCATAAAATCTAATAGTCACAGCAAAACAAACCCTGTTTCTCAGATACAGAAGCGTGTTGTGATGTCTTTCAACAAGAAAGGCAACAGTGGCATACAAAGGAAAGAGCCCTAGCCTGGAAGTAAGAGGAACTAGGTCCTTGGTGCTGTTGTAGGTTGGCTCAGAATCAGGTACGTGCAGGTATCTGAAAGCCTAGCATATCACAGGTTTCCAAACCAAACCTCCTACTAGATTCAGCACCTGATATTGTCAAAAGAATTCTCTTAGCAGATCACTGGATCTGGGCAAGTGCCCTGAAATTAAGCTCCTCAGTGGATTCTGCTGCATTGTGTAGCTCATGCAGTTATTGCTTGAAGTCATAAGCCTTCTCATAACACATGTCATGTTTTCCCATCCATTTGACAGTGCCTGTATCTTGGTTCCTGATTTGCATACCTAGGATTGGGACTCTGTTCTGAACCTAAGCCTACTGGACTGGAGCCTTGACCACACACATGGCAGTCCCTTTTTTCTGGTACCTGAATCCTGTCAGCCAAACTCCCAGCCACAGGTTTGAGTTCTGCTTAACAGAGATGACAGGAGGACAGACATTTGATACCTCTGTGATCCACACATTATCACTGCTTAAAAAAGAGGCCCTGCTGGGACTCACATTTGGGATATAGTGTTGGGATACCAATAAGCCCACATTCCCTTCTCAGAGAAGTTTCCTCCCAACACCTATTAGGGGTGTCTTTTAGCATGGGACTCACTGCAAGCCATAGTCAACTGCACAGCCAACACACACAAAAAGGCAACACAAGAAAAGTCAATCCACTAATTGACTAGGAAATAACCAGTGCTCTTTCTTGAGAGTTTTAACAAAGGGGGGAAAGTGTATAATCAGACACATATATGTTTAAACTGAAAGGTCATGTAAGATGGTCATTTTTAGCCATGCACTTATAGACAAATTGTCTTAGAAAGTGGTATTACTCAGAGAAACCAATCAACATTTTTTAATGCAGCTAGAGAATAAAAAAAAATACAAGAGAAAATTCCATCCTAGGACCTTTACAGCAAAGCATATGCCTTTCTGAAGCAAAGTACAAAGTTGTCTTTCACTTTTGTGAAGGGTCCCTATAAACTTTCAAAACTCTCCTTTACTTGAACCAGCAAGAATGAGTTTAGTTCTTTGCAAATAAAAAAAAATCCTATGTTGAATTCCCTTAAGTGGTGAACACTGGTCTTCTTCTAGCCTGCAGCTTCCTCTTGGTTGTAACAAATTAGAGTACTACCAGGACTTAGGACATCCTTTCCTACCAGCCCGGGCCACTATAGCCTCAAAATTACTCCCAGCTGAGTCAATCTTAATTATGCAAATATTTTTCTTTTTTTCCCAGCCTTACTGAAGTATGATTGACAAAACTGTAACATATTTAAAGTATACAATGTGATGATTTGCTATACATAAACATTATGAAAGGAGTCACGCCATCCAGCTAATTAACACAGCCATAACTGTGCATATTAATTTTTTTTGATGATTTGAGAACACTTATGTTTTATTCCCTTAGCAAATTTCAATTATACAATACAGTATTATCAACCACAGTCATGATGTAATACATTAGATCCTCAGACTTTCTGCATCTTGTAACCGTAAGTGTGCACCCTTTCACTAACTTATCTCCATATCCCCCACTCCCCCTCCTCCCCAGGCAACCCCCATTCCACTGTTTTTATGAAGTCAACCTCTTTTTTTTCTTTTTTAAGATTCCATGTATAAGTACTACCATGCAGTGTCCTTCTCCAGTCTGCTTATTTCACTCAGCATAAATGCATAAATAATGCCCTCTGGGTTCATCCATGTTGTCGCAAATTGCAGGATTTTTCTTTTCTATGGCTGAAAAATATTCCATTGTGTGTAGGTGTGTGTGTATGTGTATGTCACTAATAGATATAGTTATGAATATATATATGTAGATATATATATGTAGCTATTTGTAGATACACATATGTAGATATAATATTACATCTTCTTTATCCATTCATCCACTGATAGACACTAAAGTTTGTTTTCATGTCTTGGCTACTGTAAACAATGTAACAATGAAGAGTGACAATGAACAGGTGTGAAGTGATATCTCATTGTGGTTTGGACTTTTTTTTTTGCTGATGATTAATGATGCTGACCATCACTTGTTACTCACGTGTTGCCCGCATACTTGGCATTGGTAAGTATTCTTTGGGGGAAAAAATGTCTGTTCAGGTCCCTTGTTTATTTTTTATTGGATTATTTGGTTTTTTGCTATTCAGTTGTATGGATTTCTTATGTGTTTTGGATATTAACCTCTTATCAGATATGTGGTTTGCAAATATTGTCTCTGATCCCATAGATTGACTTTTCATTTTGTGTATGCTTTTCTTTACCAAACAGAAGCTTTTCAGTTTGATGTAATCCCAACTTGCTTATTCTTTCCTTTGTTGCCTTTGGTTTAGGTGTCAAATCCACAAAATTATTGCCCATTATGTCTTCTTCTTACACATTATGTTTTTTCCTAGGAGTTTCAGGGTTTCAGGTCTTAGTTAAAGTCTTTAATCCATTTTGGGCTAATTTTGGTGTGTGGGGATAAGATAGGGACCCAGTTTCCAGTTTTCCCAACACCATTTTTAAGACACTATTCTTTATTCATTTTTTTTTTTTTTTGGTGGCTTGGTCAAGAATTAATTCACCATATATGTGTGGGTTTATTTCTGGGCCTTTTATCCTATTCCAGTGAGATTTGTGTCTGTTTTTATGTCAATAGCATACTATTTTTATTACTAAATTTTGTAATATAGTTTGTGAGTAGGAAAGCAAATTCCTTCTGTTTCTCTTTTCCTCTCAAACTACCGCACTTCTGATACCAAATGTGTTGACCTTCTATACATCAAGCAATTCTAATGACACCACCTGGGTGTTCTACAATTTAAAGGTTGGCACTACCTGGCGATAGAATCAGATCCCACAGGTTAAGGGCTCAGTCCTACAAGACTGTTCTCCTACTTCAGACCCCAATTCCAAGTCCAGGTTGTTACTTGTGCTTCTGACCCATGGCTATAAATCAGAGGTTCTCATGACACCCTCCTCAGGTTAGATTCACTTGCTAGAATAGTTCATAAAACTCAGGAAAACAGTTTACTTAACTCAGTTACTGGCTTATTAAAAATGACGTAACTCAGAAACAGCAAGATGGAAGATGTACGAGAGCCAAGTACGTAGGAAAGAAGTGAGAAGCTTCCATGCTCTCTCCTTGTACACCACTCTCCCTCAACCTCCACATGTTCACCAACCCAGAAGGTCTCCAAACCCTGTATTTTTGGGGATTTTTATGAGGGCTACCTATATCACAAAAGCATGATTGATTATTAGCTCATTCTCCAGACCCCTTTCCTTTTCCTTAAGGATGAAGATAAGGATAAAAGTTCTGAGCTTCTAGTCAAGATTTCGTATTTCTGGTGGCAACCCCCATCCTGAAGCTATTCAGGAGCCCTCAAGGGCCACCTGATTACAACAAAAGATACTCTACCAAACAGGAAATTTCAAGGGATTTAGGAACTCAGTGTCAGGAACCAGGGTCAAAGATCAAATATTTAAAGAAGAGATGTTCCTAGTGCTCTTATCATTTAAGAAATTATAAGGGTTTTGGGATATCTGTGCCAAGAACCAGGAAGAGAGACTAATATAAGTTTTTTCTATTATTTCCCAGTTTGCTATCAGAAAGTGCGATGCCCCTAGTTTTTGTTCTTCTTTTTCAAGATGGCTTTGGCTATTCAGGGTCTTTTAGGGTTCCACATGAATTTTAGTATTGGGGTTTTTTTTTTTCTATTTCTCTGACAAATATCATTGAAATTTTGATAAGGATTGCATTGAGTCTGTATTTTTGTCTGCTCCCTCTTCACTGAGCCTAGAGGGATAGCTATAGGGAGTGCCTATGTACCCATTTCTCAGTTGCTTCTTTGTTCTTTATAGTTCTGTGGGGCTCTTGAATGCAGGCCCCAATGTCTCTCAGGGCTAGGTGTTTTGGGGGCCTGTCTCTCCGGTGGTAGTCTTAAAATTTGGGGTGCCAGATTGTGGTCCACAACCTTGCTCCTCAGGGAGAAGTTGGGAGTTGGGGATTTCCCTCCTAATTGTAAGATGCTGTGATGGGGTGAGGTGTATGGCAAGAGTCTGTTTCAACTTTTCCTGTGCATTTTGATGTGGGTATTTTCTCAGATGCCTGATGTGTTGAAGTCATTCAACCTGTTTCTAAATTTCTCTCAAGTCATTCTACTTGTTTCTAAATTTCTCTCTGAGGGAACTGACCAGTGTGTAGCTGTATATTCAGTGCATCATGTAAAGGAGAGAAATTCAGGATGTCCTCATGTTATTATGTTAGTGACATCCTCCCAAATACTAATTATGTCAATATTTCAACAAAATTATTTGTTTGCTTTTACTTTGCCTTACCCCTATATTGAAATAGCTTTATTATTATTTTGCTAACTTTTGAAAAAGTATTAAAATAATCAGTCGATATCTATTTGACAAAGTATTAGATGGCTGGGGAAATAATATTAAAATGCATCCTAGCACCATAATTGAGAATTTTCCACCATACTTTCTTATAAATCCATATGTGCCCTGATTCAAGGAAATTTATAATAACAACAACAACAGAAAAAAAAAACATTGCAACTTATAATAAATGATGAGGGCAAATTTGCTTTCCCAAAACAACTCTTCAGATTCAGAGCACTCTCCTCCCATGTGTAAGTGTGTATTTCAAAGATAAAAACTACTCAGGAAAACTGAATGGCAGAGAAAGAAATACAGTAATGTCCACTGACTGACGGATATCTTCATAATCCATGAAAATCCATAGGAAAGCAGGATTTGATTTGCATAGATTTCTAAGACATACCACTTATTAATGGTAGTTAGCCCCCTTAGGGCTCCTGAGACTCTGGAATGAGTTTAGCTGACTAACTGCATTCACACACTCAAGACTATCCCCAGGAAATGATTTCACAGTATTATTCTTTCCAAGAGGTAAGCTTTACTGTGAGTTAGTTACATTTGTCTCTTTTCACAACATAGTTCACTTAATGCCAGGAGTCCTGTCTGCCTCCACATCTTAATGTACTGATTTCTTTCTTTACTGAAATGCAGCTCATATGACCTGGGATAGTCATAGTGAAAGGGAAACTACTAGACTCACCAGTGTTTGCTGAGCAACACTCTCCTCACTGTATCTTGTCTTTCTTTTATAGAACCAGGAAGACGTTTTAAAATATGAATTTATTGGAAGGCAGGTGTTAACAGTACATTTATTTATTCATCATGTAGGAATTAATAGATGTTTAATATAATTATTAGTGATTATATGTTTGTTAAATTTCTACGGGCACCTGGGTGGCTTAGTTGGTTGAACGTCCGACTTTGGCTCAGGTCATGATCTCATGGTTCATGGGTTCAATCCTGCGGCAGGCTCTGTGCTGATAGCTAGCTCAGAGCCTGGAGCCTGTCTTCGGATTCTGTGTCTCCCTCTCTCTCTGACCCTCCCCTGCTCATGCTGTCAATCTCTCTCTTTCAGAAATAAATAAAACATTAAAATTTTTTTTAAATTAAGTAAATAAATAAATTTCTGTATGAGAGTTTTATTAAAAATTTTATTTGTTTAAGATTATTTTCATTTTGAGACGGCAGAGAGGGGCAGAGAGAGGGAGAAAGAGAAAATCCCAAGCAGGCTCTGCACTGTCAGCATGGAGCCTGGTGAGGGCTCTAACCCTCTAACCATGAGATCATGACCTGAGCCGAAATCAAGAGCTGGACTCTTAACCTGACTGAGCCACCCAGGAGACCCTATAAACAATTTTTTATTTATTCATTTTTTTAATATAGTATGATAGTTAAGGATGTGGCCCCAGGAGTCAGTTGCCTGGGTTTTAATCACAGCCTTTTTGCTTACCAGCTGTTGTTGTTCATGGACATGACATAAACCTTCTAAGGTTTCGTTTCTTTCTATTTAAAACAAGAATGAAAATCGAAATAACCTTGGAAGACCACTGTGTAAATTGAATGATATTCATGTGTGCTGGTTAAGTTTGTGTGTCAGCCTGACTGAGCCGTGGTGGTAGAAGGAGGGAAGGAGGTCCCCTGTCAGTTTATCAGACATTATTCTGGGGTGTCTGTGAGTACATTTTCAGAGGAGATTAACATTTAAATCAGTAGACTGGACAAAACAGATTGCTCTCCCTTATGTGGGTGGGCCTCATCTAATCAGTTGAAGGTCTGAATAGAACAAACAGCTGAACTTCTCTCAAAAAGAAGGGAATTTCTCCTACCTGGAGGGGGTGAAAAACAAAAACAAAAAACACCTTACTTGAACTGGGACATTGGTCTTGTCTGGCCTTCAGTCTTGGACTGAAACAACTGCTCTTCTTGGTTCTCAGGACTGCCAGGTTACAGACTGACACTTCCACCATCCGCTCACCTGCTTTTCAGAATTTTGGACTAGGGCTGGAGCCACACAGTTTCTCTCCTGGGTCTCCAGCTTGCTGACTGCAGATCAGGGACTTCTCAGCCTCCAAAATTGCATGATCTGATTCCTTATAATAAATCAGTATCTCTTGATGATAGATACATAGACAGACAGACACATTCTACTGGTTCTGTTTCTCTGGTAAACTCTAACAAATACACCACATAGAGCATTTAGCATAAATGTCAGACTCATACTGAGTACCTGATACAAGGATAGCAACTATTATAAATAAGGGACTGCCCTGGGCACAGGAGGAGGCCACCACTGAGATGACTCAAACTCAAACATTTGCCTTCAGGGAACTCACTGATTAATAGGAGTAATAGGGCTTGTGCATTACTAAATGTCATTCCTTGGTTTAAAATCCTTCAGTGGCAGCCTCTGAGCTACAGGATAGAACGTCTGACTCCTGAGTATGGAATACAACAAGCCTCTTCATTATCTAGTCCTTGTAACACTATTGCATGCCCTTCATGCTCACATGGTCTTTTCCTATTGCACTCCGAGTTCCCTCTCACTTCAGTGGGCTTTCAGAAACTGCACCTCTGCCTCTGAAGATGTCTCCTCTTTGTATTCCTGAAAACCTCCTATTCATCGTATCTTGTGTGACTTTAGATGCTCCTCTTCACATGTTCCCCATAGCACCTTTCCTTTTCCTTTAAAGCACACACCATAGTCCATCACCACTTCTGGTTTTCAAATTCTGTAGAGGTCTCATCATCAGTCCAAACCACCCCCATCTAGTATGCCAACACATTGAAGAATTCTGGAAGAGCAACCAGAGGCCACATGATAGTGAAAGGGGCCCAGGAGCCTCTGGGGAGAACCCAACCTCAAAGAAGATGATTAAGGAACAAAGCTTCAGGCCTGGACAGGAGGGTACTATAATTAACCAGATACTTAACTAAGAATCTAAAAAGCCAGTGGTTAGGAGATGTCATCTTATTTCTCTTACTTCCCTTAGAAATACTTATCTTATGTTCATTTTCTCAGCCCAGACTTTCTTCTTTGAACCTCCTGGAACATGGGACAGAATTAATTTGCATGACCAATCAGCCCATGCAAGGTTTCAACTTATCTTCTGGAAACTAGCATGTGGGTGGTTATCTTAGTAGTTAGAAGCTTACAACATGGATCCAGTCTCCATGTAGACCAAAAAAACTACTATGGCCTGGATGTATCCAATGCTAATGTGAAGGGATGTCAATCTAAACCAGAACAGCAGTATATAAAATGGAGAATGTCAAGCATGTACCTTCTCCAGAACAGAATTTAAGAATGAAGCTCATTTCTCATGAACCTGTGATTTACACAAGACTTTCTGACCAATGACCATCTACCAAGAATCTCTCCTCTTCCTTAAGCCAATAAACTTAGTGCTTAGACTCTGACTGGACTTTCTTCTCTTTGCACTCCTTGCCCATAAATACAGCCTGCCCCAAATCCTCAATGGACTTGCCTGTAGCTCGCTATTGCATGACTTTCTTGAATTGCACCTCCCCTACTATTCCCAAATACACTCAATTTCTGGTCATTTGAGCTTGCCTCAGTTTACCTGTGATAGTAACACATAGGAGAGCAAGAGAGTACATGACATAAAAGGGAGTGAAGAACATCCTCTCTTCTAGCAAAACAAGAACAACATGCTCTACTCATGGAACGTTCCAGAAGCCTTGCCTGCTGCTTTGCTGTCCCAGCTCCTTCCCACAGCTTTCCAATTCCCATAGCTAAAGCCATTCCATATCCTGTGCAGGATCAGATACAATTAAGACAGCTAAGACTCAAATTCTTATCAGAAATAATCCTTAATAATATTTAACATCATTATATTTGATTACATGTTCAGTGTAAAAAACAATAGAAATTATGGAAAAGCTCAAGAAAATGTCCAAAAGTAGAAATAACTCTAATTAAGTCACTCAAAATAATAGATAATATTTTTGCATACATTTTTTCCAGAGCTTTACATACAAACATATACACACAGTGGTAGTATATCGAAATATTGTAGTATGACTTGCTTTTTTCACTAACAACATAATTTGAACATTCTTTCATGTTATTCAACAACGTTCTACATTATTTGTATGGCTATGAAATACTCTATGAATGGAAGAATCATAATATACTTAACCAAACCCTCTTTTGTTGTAAAGCAAGTTATTTCCACAGTTTCTGCTATTCAAAATTATCTCACAATTAAAGTTCTTGTGCCATAAAAAAACATAAAATACCTCGGAATAAACCTAACCAAGGATACAAGAGATCTGTATNTGTGCCATAATCTTTCTGAGCCTCCATGGACTCCTTAGGTTAAATACTAAGAAATGGAACCATGGGATCAAAAGATGTGCATATTTTTAAAGAATTTTTTAAGAAATTTGGAGCTGATTTCCAAATAGTCACATAGAAGGGTACCTTGGGCAGAGTATCTCCTCCAACAGTACATGAAACAGATTCAGAAGAATTTAAGGAGCCCTAAGCTCACAGAGATAACACAGTATCCATTTATCTATCCATCCACCCAACAAATATTTACTGAGTGCGTGCTCCACACATGTGCTAGGGACAGAGTAGTAAGAAAGACAAACCTATCTCCTGCCCTCCCTGTACTCACAGTCTAGTAGAGAAATCAGACCAGCAATGACAATACTGACCAGTTTAGCCTTATTACTGCTTCTCTTCTGACATTATCTCTTATTTTAAAAATAAGGCTCTGCCCATGGGCCCTATTCTGGGTCTTCTTAGTTTTCCCTCTAGAGTCTTTCTCTCACAAATTCTCTTAGATATGCTACAGGGAACTGGAAAGCAGCCAACCCAGCTGAGAGCATCTCCCCGTGTCTGCGCAAGCTACCTGTGCCAGACTCCAGCTGCACATTATTCCTTTTCTGGAGAAGTAATAAAAATCATGACCACTTTGGGCCTTACATGACTCACTCTGTGGCAGGCCTCATACCAGGTCCTTAATATAAATTATTTCATTCCATCCAAACAACAAGGTAATAGGAGTGATGTGTTGCTATTCTGGTCTACAAATAAGGAACAGGAGGATCACAGAATTTCTAACTTGACCCTTGTCAGACAGCAGAGCCAGGATAGAAATACAAGTCTCTCTTACCTGCACTGCACTGTACTATTTGCCTGGGTCTCTGTCTGTGCCCTGCTTTAATGCTTTGTCCTGCCTGACTAGGTGTTTCCTGGTCATCCATTGCTAGAAACTTCTCCAAAGGCTATCATACCCAATGGGCAGCTGGGGCCTGGCACTCTCCTAACTACTTGACAAGGTATCAAGGTATCAAACTGCCTAGGGGCAAACCCAATGATGTCTACTGCCAGCGATTCTCCAAGTGCAGACCAAAGGTCATCTGTCACAGAACAGAATTTATGTCCTTGTTTAAATGAATAAGCAAAATATGGTAGGTGCATACAATAATATATTATTCAGCCATAAAGAGAAAGGTAGTACTGAGATCTGCTACAACATGGATGAACCACAAAACACTACGCAAAGTGAAACTGGCCAAGTGCAAAAGGAAAATACTGGACGATTCCATCTATAGGAAATGCCCAAAGTAGAGCCACAGAGACAGAACACAGATTAGTGATCACCAAGACCTGGGGAGCACTTGAGAATGGGGAGCGACTGCCTAACGGACACAGCATCTCCTCTGAGGGGGTTGAGGGGGTTGAGAATGTCTTGGAACTAAACAGAAGAGAACGTTGTACTACCCGGTGAGTGTTCTGAATACAAGGGATTCCTCACTCCAGGATGGTTAGTTTTATTTCATGCTAAGTTTGCCTCAATTAAAAAAGGAAGAGGGGAACCGGGTGGCTCAGTTAAACATCCAACTCTTGATTGCAGCTCAGGTCATGATCTCACGGTTTTTGAGTTCGAGCCTCGTATCTGGCTCTGTGCTGAATATTTGCTCAGAGCCTGGAGCCTGCTTCTGATTCTGTGTCTCCTTCTCTCTCCTCCCCTTCTCTGCTAGTGCTCTAACTCTGTCTCTCAAAAATAAATAAATGTAAAAATAAAATTGAAAAAAAACCTCCCAGGATAGCTAAATAAGACAATCATCCAAAAGAACCTAAAAGTTAAGGGTGTTCGTTTTTCCAAAGCTCGACTGTAAGAAAACAAATCCTAAAGCAAAAGCATGGTTATAAGTAGCACAAAGAGTTCTAATGTGAGACAGCATCATTGATCTGCCTGATGTCATTATTTTCAATTAGCAAGGAATCCAGAGGGTTTGCCTGGACCACGTATATGTGTCCAGCACCATCACTGGGATGGGGGTAATGAGGACAGAAAACAAGGGGCAGGAAAAGAATGGTGACATCCGTGAAGAAAGAAGAGTGCTAGCCCAGAGGAGGAGGGATGCTGGATAATCGATAAGACCAGGCAAAGACCAGGCACAGCTCCTGCACAGCCCTGAATTCAAGTAAACGGGAATCAATGGGCTAAAAACTACAGATTCAATAAAGCCATTAAGTCACAGCGATTCCTTTTGAGGCAAATTAATTCCTCCGTGGCTGTGTCCCCTGTTGCCCCCAAGACTCAATACTCTCCTGGCAAGGGACTCAGTTAGCATGGTTCTCTATAAAGGCTTCATGACCTCCTCGCCCCTGTTTTACCCCTTGGGAGGGGGACTTCTTTGCTTTGGCTGTCTTCCATCAACACACTGTTCTTGCTTCAAGCCCTAAGTGAATTGCTTATGTTGCAAGGGGGAACAACCTGATTGCACCTGCTAAAACCTAACGAGGGGCCAAATCCTCAATGATTAGTGCTGTTGGTGATAACCTGTCTAGAGAACACCAGGTCATTGTATGTGCCCTTACTCATGAACACAGTAGCAAGACTAACCCTGAGACGGGAGCTATTACGAAGCATATCACATACATTTGTCTTAATTAATTCCTGCAAATGCCCTGTGAGGTAGGCACCATTGTGTCCATTTTGTGGATGAGGAAACTGAATCTTGAATGGTTAGTAGGTTTTGCAATGTCTCCTGACTCCAAAGCCTGCCTCATGGCCACAACACTAAACTGTCCCCATATACTGAAACCCTCTAAAACTCCAGGAAATGGCAGAATCTGACTCCACCCACCACCCACTAGCATTCGGGTGGTGGTGGGGGATATGTGAGAGCATGAAACATACACACAAAAGAGTGGACTTTGTTCTGAGGGACACTGACAAATAGACTTCCATAGTCCCCTGCTCTCTTATTGGTCTAACCTCTCATTAGCACAGCCAGGGCAGGAAAGAGAAGGGAATATATTTCAGGTGAGTGAGGACTAAAGTCCAACAACCTAGACTTGCTACAAGGACACACATGCAATAGATTAAGATAAATTAAAGCAATTGTTTGGGATGTGAAAGACCTGTGTCCTAACTCCTACTTCCTCCTTCAAGTTGTGTGGCCTCTAGCAGTTTTGACCTTGCTAATCTACATTGTCATTTGTAAATTGGATTTGTTTATCTTACACGGTGGCTAGAATAAGTGCACGGTGTATTCCATTTAAGGGCATTTAGCTCACGTCTGGCACAGAATGAATTCTTAAATGCTAGCTACCATTATTATTCCCAAGACCAGACCACTGCATGGCAATCCTGCCTTTGGCCTGCCTGTCTGCAGACACAGGTCTGTTCACATAGACCTATGCCCACCCAGACACAGGTGTCCTTTCCGCGAACTAGCGTGTAGCTTAGTTATGTAACCTCTCTTAACTTCAGTTTACCTAGCAGCTAAACAGGGATAATAGTATTATCTGCCTCCTAGGTCTGTAGTCTAGAACATAAAAAAGAGAGAGGCTTTAGTGATAGCCTGGCTCTTGACTTTATGGATTAGATCACCCATTGTAATACTCTCTTTACCCAGCATTCTTCCTGTCCCAATACTGCAAAACAGGTTGATCAGGAATGAATGCAGTGTTTTAAAACTCAGCAGGGTACAAAGCCAGAGGAGAGCATGGAAGAAGCCAAGAGGCTCCTGGCTTGCAACTCATGGCACTTGGAGTCACTGGCCACTAGGGGCCGTCGGTAAGCCGCAGAAAACTGGAAGGATGTGTACCTGTCAGGTTTTAAACACTTTCTTATTTAAACGGCTTTCTGAATTATCAGAAGTCTAGTTCAGGACCTTGCAAGGAGGGCTGGCTTTATTTTCTATAAGGGTGTTAGCCCTATTTCCTCCTGAGGTTGAAGGGAAAGGAAGATGGGTCATTAGCCTGATCCTACCTAGTTAGTGAGCCACAAGGCTAGTCAGGAAAAAACACCTGTGTGGTAGAGTTTGTGAAATCCTGGGAGAACCTCTACCTGCAAGAATGTCCCCAATGCTCAGTGACTGGAATCCCTTTAAGTCTTATATACACTGTAAACTTGTAAAGCCCACTGACATATGTGGAAATTTAGGAAGGGGACCACATGGCAAGCCACTGTTAGATGCTGCTATGCTGGAAAGGAAATGGGAGCACAAGAGAAAGCATGCAAATGTGAAATTCTCAGATGTGGGACTGATGTTTAGGTTAGCCAGTTATTAGCTGTGAAGCCTTGGACAAGTTACTTAACCTCTCTGAGATCAGTTCCCTTTATTATTTTTTAAATATTTTTATTTTTTTTATTTCTAGGAGAGAGAGAGAGAGACAGCGTGAGCAGGGGAGGGTCAGAGAGAGAGGGAGTCACAGACTCCGAAATAGGCTCCAGGCTCTGAGCTGGCAGTCAGCACAGAGCCGGACGCGGGGCTCGAACCCACAAACCACGAGATCATGACCTAAGCGAAAGCCGACGCTCAACCGACTAAGACACCCAGGCGCCCCTCAGTTCCCTTTAAATCCCCTTCCTCATGCATGGGGGAGAAGAAGGGGAGAAATAGTGGGGGAAAAGGGGAGAAGCAAACCATGAGAGACTCTTGAATGCTGACAAAAACTGAGGACTGATGGATGGGGGGGGGTGGTCACGGAGAGGGGCACTTGTGGGGATGAGCACTGGGTGTTATATGGAAACCAACTTGACAATAAACTATTTGCTAATAAATAAATAAATAAATAAATAAATAAATCCCCTTCCTCATGGGCCTGTGTGAGTTTAGTTAAATGAGATGACATATATAAAATTTTGCACATACAGACTAAGTCATTTCTATTAGTTGTCATTATTCTTTCCTCAGGTCAAAGTAAGAGCTGAACTCAAGGCCTGGAGAGCAAATATGCTGGTGGGGGGTGGGGAATTAGGAAGAGGAATAAGGGTACAAGGAAAGTTTAAAAGGCCGGAGGTAATCAAAGTAGATGTCTCTAATTCATTGATGTCCAGACAAAGCAAGTCAAGAAACTCCAGCGTGACCATGAACATATTCAGAGTTCTTTTCCTGTTTTTAGGGTGTGTAATGGGGCATGTATATATATGCGATATTAGTGGTCTTCAAACTACAGCTCAAATATATATCCCAGATACCAGAGAACTTGTAAAGTCCCCTGCAAGCAGGACACCAGAGGCAAAATGAGACTGGAAAAAATATTAGTTGATAGAGAGATCAGGAAAAATGAGGAAAACTAAAAGTCAACCCAATTCTGGACCCCATACTGTAAGACACAAAGCGAATCAGAGCACATCCACAAGGTAGTTAGTGTCTCAGGAAGACTACACAAAGAGTCCCTGAAAGTAAATTGAAAAAAAAATGGGGAATGAGTCACTGGAAAGAGAAACACAAAGGGAATTTGATCCCTTTATTTGGATCTACCATCCCAAGAAGGTAGACTTAGGATCACTGAGTATTGGAGAGTCCATGAACATTGTATTCTGTATTGTATATTCACTGTATGTGTGTAATGTATGTATTGTGCATCTTCAAGGGGAGAAGAATCCACAACTTAGATTCACATTAGACTTCAAAACACATAGGAATCCTTGATATAAGTAATAACAGCCAATATTTATCAAGCAATTACTAGGTACCAAGCACTGGGCCAAACCCTGTATGTAAGTCATTGAATCCTCACAAAAACCCTTCAAAGCTATCCAAAGGGGGGATAGCTGGCTATGAATGCAGGCTTTGTAGCCAGCCTGCCCTAGTTGATATCCCAATTCTGTAACAACAATAGCTACTTGACCTCTGGCAACCCACTTTCTCAGTTTCCTAGTCTTTAAAAGGGGAATAATAGGGGCGCCTGGGTGGCTTAGTCGGTTGAGCGTCCGACTTTCGCTTAGGTCATGATCTAGCGGTTCGTGGGTTCGAGCCCCGTGTCAGGCTCTGTGCTGACTGCCAGCTCAGAGCCTGGAGCCTGTTTCAGTCTGTGACTCCCTCTCTCTCTGACCCTCTCCTGCTCACGCTGTCTCTCTCTCTCCTAGAAAAAAAAAAACATTAAAAAAAAATAAAATAAAAGGGGAATAATAATGAAAACCTTCAAAGGTTGTCATGAGGATTAAGTTAGTACATGCAAAGCTCTTCAAACAGCAGATGACAAATAATAGATTTTATAACTGTTAGCTATTCAGAGGCATGCTGGTAAATGTCTGAAAACAAGATCCTGAAGGAGCAAAATTAGCTCTAATTTAGTATTTGATGCATTCTGTGGTATATGTGTCATCCTGGCCAATGTGAAGCTAGCAAAATGAAGTCCACCAGCTCTAAAATTCCTAAAATTTAATAATTAGCTTTCATGAGATGATGCAAGCCAGTTCCAGCATACCCATCTATTACAGCCCCTCATCATTAAGTGCTAACTAGAGGGGCATTTGGGTGGCTCAGTCAGTTACGTGTCCGACTCTTGGTTTCAGCTCAGGTCATGATCTCACGGTTCTTGAGTTCGAGCCCTGCATCAGCTGTCAGCACAGAGCCTGCTCGGAATTCTGTCTCCTTCTCTCTCTGCCCCTCCCCTACTCACTCTTTCTCTGTCTCTGTCTTCTGTCTCTCTCTCTCCCTCTCTCTCTCTCTCTCTCTCTCTCTCTCTCACACACACACACACACACACACACACACACACACACACACACACAAAGTGCTAACTGGAGATGACCAGCAGATGTCTTCCTGGTTCCTTGAAGGAGTGGAGCTCATGTAGAATTGAAAAGCAAATTCATATTCTATTAGAGGAGACAGGTTAGAAAGGGGGAGTTCAAGAAAGGCTGGCAAGAGAATGGAATCTGTTTGGGTGAAGAGTTTTCTGTAAGTGGTGGACATGGATCCTCTTTGGGGGAAGTTGAAATCAGCAGTGATCACACACGGGGTGCTTATTACATGCAAGGTGCTTTACCTCCATGCTTTTGTTTAATCTTGAAGACAGCCCCAGGTTCACAGAAGACAGAAAGGTGGCTCCAGGACATGAAGAATCTGTCTAGGAATATAAGGCAGGAGGGGCAGAACCTGAGAACTGAGCCCAGGCCCATGTGACTCTAAAAACCATGCCCTTCCTACTTCTTTGTGCTGCTGCTCGTACAACACAGAAAGATCCAGGCACGTGGGTCATTATAAGAGCAGAGAGGGACACCCTTGGAACTCTTTTGGGTAAATTCTAAAGGTGGATCCTTGACTTTCCACACTCTTTCCACAGCCTGCTCCAGAAAGCCCCTTCATGCATGAATCCTTCAACCTGTTCCATGAACACAAGGCTCCCCCAGTCCCCCAAATCTCTAGGACCTTTCTTCTGCTGTCACCATGGGGTTACTTCCCTGGGAAGTTCTCTGGGACTATCAATATCCTCTGACTTTATCTACTAGAGTCTTTCCCACGGAGTAAGTTCAAGCACCCAACCTGAGGCCAAGTAGGGAAACTGCACCCATGAAGTCATACAGGTGATCTAGGAAGCCATGACAAAAATGCTAAATCTTTCACCATCCCTGATGGACATTTCCCTTTTATTACTCTAGAGAGACCATATGGGTATAATTAGAATGACAGTTTCAGGAATTAGACTGCTCAGTTCCAATTATGGCTCTGTCATTTGTTAGTGATGTGATGTTGGGCAGTTTATATAATCTCTATGTGCTTCAGTTTCCTTATCTGAACACTGGAAATGAGGGTCCCCTTCAAAGCAGTGTCATGATTTACAATAAAATAATATTGAAAAAGGCCTTAAAGGAGGCCTAGAGTAATATTGTAAAAACATGACACACTCAATGAATGTTACAGCCTGAGCATTGTCCAAGTGCAATTTTTTTAGGAATTCATTGGGTCCCATCCTCCCATTCTGGAATTCTGGTCTTGGAGCTCCTTGACTTGCTTATAATTAGCCCAAACCAGTGGTTCCTAATCTTTTGAAAAGTTACTGATCCCTTTGGAAAGTAAAATCTATATATCCTATTTTTAGTGACATACACATATGCAAATTTTACATATATTTTTCAGGGGACTACTTTGAGCTGTGAAGGTCATCCTCGGCCATGCCCACCAGCCTAAAATTCTCTGCCTTCCATTTAAGTTTGTCCATCCTTGATTTGGCTCAGAGCCTTGCCTCTTCCCACTGCATTTTTATCTACCATTTTCTCGTATTCTTTCTACATGCAAGGGTTTTTCAGCATCCCCTTCTTGCCAGCCTCTGAATCCTTATTAACATAGCTCTTTATCCAACAGCAACCCCATAACTACTAAGAATCAAAATAACTGGGATGTTTAAGTGTATGTTGGCAGTGCTAGAGAGAATTGTAATATTGTGCAGAGAAGAACCCGAATTATCTCCCCTTCTAACAACCACAGTTTCTTCTCCTCTAATTTACATACTACCATCCCACTTTACCATTTCTAATGCCACCTCTCAGTTCATAATAATACTTTCAGTACAGGACAACCTTGATATTGTAGCATCCTATTGTCCATGAAGATAAGTCCAAAATACGTATCTTCCAAAGGCAACACTTCATTGGGATCTAGGCTGAAATTTAGCAGGTCCCCAGAGATAAGATACTGTCCATAAAAGTGTACAGCATATTTAATTGGTAGAGAGATCACAGCTTTTTCATATAATGAAGACTTATATGTATTATATATGTGTGACCTTACACAAGTCCTCTGAGCCTTGCCTTAGTCATCTGTAAAATGGAACTAAAAATGAGCGTAAGTGTGGTGGTGAGCATGAAATGTCACCAGCAGTCACTCAACTGAACATCTGTTTATTGAGAACTTGCTGTGAGAGGCTGAGAATGAATGTAAGGGAAAGATGTACTGCCTACTCTCAAATTGGTCACAGTGCCTTTGGGAAAACATATCTTGGCAACACTGTTAGAAGAACACACAGGATGTTCTCAAAATCTGGAGAAGAGACACTTACTTAGAAAAATGATTAGCACACAGCAGGTACTCAGCAAATGTGACTTCTTTTCCTTAGCTAACAGGTAAGACCCCCCAATAAGCAAATCAATAATTTTTTTCAGATGATGCCCTTGAGGGTAAATTCTTGGTAATGCTTGTCTTCTCAGACTCCAGCAGGTGTCATTCCCCATCATCCACCCAAAATGCAAGGAGAGAAATCCCCCAAAGCTTCATTAGACAGAGGATAGAGAGCCATACAGACCAAGTGAGTTGAGCCCAACTGTTCACTCCATTCATTAGAGCACTCACTGTTCTTATCTTGTGGCCAGGAGAGCAATAATAAAGAAAGAAGCCAAGAAAATTAATCAGGACCCAGAGAATTTTAATAAAATGTTATTAGAAGTCAGCACAAACTGTGGGGAGGAGAGGAGGTGCAGTCTCTGGGGCATCTATTCCTGTTTTAATTGGATGAGTCAGGTCTAGCCGATCTAAAAAAAATGCCCCAAAGATCCCTAAGTTTTGCTTGTTGGGCTCATTTGCCTACAGCAGAATCACATTTCTTAGCTCTTCTCCTTCAGCCCCACCATGCCCATCACCTGCCCCATCCCAGTTTTATTAGTGACCCCCTGTCCTCTATTCCAGAGGATTCTACTTATAGAACATCCAGGGCACTTCCTGGGACAGACAAGTGCCCAGTATTAAAGGACTAGGCATTTGGTCTCAGCTTCTGCCTTTAACCCACTGTGGAACTTTGATCAAAATCTACATTCCCCACTAGGCCTCAGTTTTCTCATCTATAAAATGGGGACATTGGACCTTTCATTATATCTATGGTCTTTCTACTAGTCTTTGATTCTAAAAGTGCATTCATACCCCCTTGACATGCAACAAAAGAGTTTTAATAACAGCTGCAATGCTACCTGGCATTAAAGGACAAGATGATCTTGCTTTATTCTTTGCTGCTTCCTGTGGAAACTCCAACCTGAATAAAGGAGTTGGCTTCTTTGCCAGCTATGTGATATGAACCAGCTTTCTCTTTGGACCTTCTGCACAGTGCTATCAACAGGCTGGCCTTCTTCCCTCACTTCCCTACATTCACATAGTGCTTTGTTTTTTTTAAAAGGCTGCCTTACCTACTGGGGATTAAGGCATGTGCTTGTTGTGATGAGCACAGGGTGATGTATGGAAGTGCTAAATTCCTACACTGCACACCTACTATCCCTGTATATCACTAATATCACACTGTATGTTAACTGCAATTAAAATAAAAACATATACCTATATATAGCCATATATATGGCTGTCTCACCTATTATCTTAACTTTCTCAAGGTTTCTGTGGTGTAGGTAGAATGGACATTATTATTCCCATTTTACCTAGAAGGAAACTGAGGCTGAGCAAACTAAATTGAATTGCTAATGTTATACATCAATTAAATGATAGTCTAGACTCATGCTTAAATCTCCCAACCACTGTTCTTTCTTCTCTATTATCACACTCTGCTTAGACAGCTCCAGGGACATTCCAAAACTAATATTCTAACAGTCTAGGACAGGATAGCATGATAGTAATTTTAAAATTACTAATGAATACACACTAAAAAAATAATTATGTAATGGATAAAAATATAGGAAGGCCAAAGACCAGATAAGAAAGGAAGGGAAACAAAGAATAATTTTTCACCATAGAAATGGACTTTGGTCTTTCACCAAAGAAAATGACACCAACCATAACAGAGGTAGATCGGCTTCTTGGCAATAGGAAAAAATATTGCAAACACAGCTTTGAGATTAAATTTTTCAGAAAAAGCAACGTAAGGATTTTTTCCTCCTCTTTTAGTTTATTTGCTCTTTTATTAATATTCTATATTTCATAGTTACAAAAAAAATGTCTCTACAGCATAGTGAAAATAAATTGGTAACATCAGCACTTTCTTTTCACAGCTGGGTCCCAGGTTGGTAATGTTTTTCTCCATAAAACCATAATCCCATAAAATTTAAGGTTATTAAGTTGCAGGTGAATAATTCATGAGGCAATTATGAAACATTTGTGATGGAATATTATGAGCTTCCAAATAAAAGAAAACATTTGGGGTCGCCAAATTGACAAACTTTGGTAGCTGTGCTTAGATCTCCCTTGAGGGACTTGCGTGGGCATTCTCCACTACCTGGGACATTGAAATGGGCTAAAGTTCCACCAAGACGTATCTGGAACATATCTCAGCAACTCAGCCAGCTGGTGTTACAATCCACTTCAAGAGCCAGAAGTCCTGCCTGAGGCCAATAGTAGCAGTGAGAACAGAGCCTTGTGGAGGGTATATGTACTCTGCCAGGCTCTGTGAAAATCACTTCACACATATTATGCCTATAATCCTCACAATGACCCTCTAAAATCAGTATTATCCTTACAGCCCCATTACTGAGACCAAAAAACTGAGGCACAACAAGTCTAATGACTTGCCAAAAATCACATATCCAGCCAGGAGAAAAGACAGGATTCTAACCCAGGGAGTCAAGCCCGTAAGCCTCTCAATACCCTCAACAACCATGATGTACTGCCAGGCGACACAATGGCTGAGGAAGGACGAATTCTGGCATCATTAATGTAGCATTTACATACAGTGTGTCCTGTTCTTCAAAGCACTTTCCTGTGCATTATTCCATCCTCACAAGGCTTCTCCATACCATTATTGTCCAATATTACTATTACTGGATATATCTAATATGTTGCCTATTATGAACATATGTTATTTTTCCATCTTGCAGATGAGTAAATTGAGGTCCAGAAAGTTTAAATGACGCGGTCAAGGACATACAGCAAGTTAGTAGAGGCACCGTAACTAGAACTTTGAGGTTTAATCACAATGATGATCACCGTAAAATAACAGAAATGAAAAAAGTTCTTTGCTAAACCTCCCATCTAACATCACTTGTGAAGACAGTTCGCCTAGCCTCTACTTACACCTCCAGCCATGATAAGGAGCTCCATGCTTAACACAAAAACCCCTTCCACTGTTGTAAAATTCAAATTATTTCCTTATCCTTGGCCAATATTTGCCTCCTCACAACTTACCACTGTTTTACCTGGAAAAACATAAATCATCTCCCTTCTCTTAGCAGCCATGTGGCCCCTTCTCCTCATGGGTTCCCCCCCATCACTTTTAGCTTGTCATCCCCCCCAGGATCTTCAGTTGCTCCTTATATAACATGGGTTTTTAACCAATGTCCTTTCCTATCTCCTTTCCTAGATATGCCCTATAACATTAACACTCCCCTTCCAAACAAAACTGAATCTCATCTCCAAGGACACCTGTTTGGACTTGGGCACCTCCTCCCTCCTACAAGGACGTATAACCATCCTTCTCTCTCCTGATACAGGTAAAGTCTAGCTGAGACCCCATTAACTATTTCCATAATGCATTTATATGAATTGCTACCCCATCCCAAAACATTTTCATTTATTTTATTTTTTTAATAGTTTATTGTCAAGTTGGTTTCCACATAACACCCAGTGCTCATCCCCACAAGTGCCCTCAACACTATCAAACAAGGTTGCCTTTGTCATGTCTTCCCTCCGTACACATTCCCTTCATCTCCTGCAGGATATGGTAACTTCAAAACATCTTCCAGTCCAGGCAGAAATGGCACTTCCGGTGGGTTTTGTTTTGTTTTGTGTTTTTGTTTTTGTTTTTGTTTTTGTTTTTGTTTTTGTTTTGTCTGCATTTGCTCTGCCGTACTGAGCAGTGAGCTTGGGCTGAGCATCTGAGGATACCCAAAGTAGTCCAAGGAAATAGAGGGAAAGTACCTACTGGGCAACAAGATGGACCATCCTGTCTGTTACAAGTTAACTCCCTTCTATTAGATTCTCATCATGACATAGCTGTGGTTCAAGGGCTACCCATTGACTTCCTTCCTGCTAGAGAGATGGGCCCTCTAGCCTTCAGAACTGAGAGGGACCAGAAAGACATCTTGTCCAAATTCCCTGTCTTATAGGAAGCTGAGGCCCAGAGAAGGGAAAGGACCTAAATGCAGAACTTGAGCCCAGACTGAGAATTCCAACCCCCTCTCCACTACATTTGAGTCTCAGAGATCATCTAGTCCAGTACCTCATTTATCGTTGTGTAAACTGAGGCACAAAGAGAAAGGGTCACCCTGCCCAGGGGTGCTCAGGACAAAGACCAAGGTTTATTACCAATGCATTTCATTGAAGAGAAAAGGAAATGTTATCTTTTGCATTTCTGTGCTGAGGCTATCCAGCCTGTATCACGGATGATAATATCTACATCATTTGACTTCTTTCAGCACCAAAGGCATTTTGCAGTGAGAGCCAGGTCTCATCTTGATTATTACTTTATTGCTATGTGCTCCCCAATAAAAACAGACATACTTGATTCTTTAGGTCACACTGAAGTCCTCATTAAGTGAAGACACCAGAAAGGAGAATTTCAACTCAAGGTGGAAATGACGGGGAAACCCAAATGTACCCTAAGTCAGCACCTTCTGCTGCCTATCAGGGATGTTGGCCTAAGAAAAATCCAAGTGGAAGTCCACAGAGAAAGCCCAAAGATGAGCTAAACGGAACTATTCTAGCACAAAAGCTGCCGTAACTTCACTCCACTGTCAATATTCTGCAAATAATACTCAGATGCTAATGCTCTTCAAGCAAAATTCTATTATGCACTCTCTCAGACAGCACACTCCTACCAACCGTCTGTCACAGATATTCATTTTTCTGCCTGTTTTCTGCATGGATGTGAGGATGATCGGTATCTCCAGACAGAACTGAATCCCCTTGCTTAGCAGTTAGTCACGGGATGCTGTTGAATAAGCAAAGGATGAACAGGCGTCAGTGGGGAAGACTCAACATAGGAGAGGCTTAGGTGGTAATTTGCCCAGCACTTTTCTTAAACTACATTTATCTCATCTAGATTGTGCATGACTAATACTTTTTTTAAGATTTTCTTTAATGTTTTATTTATTTCTGAGAGAGAGAGAGAGAGAGAGAGAGAGAGCACGAGCAGGGGAGGGTCAGAGAGAAAGGGAGACACAGAATCTGAAACAGGCTCCAGGCTCTGAGCTCGCTGTCAGCACAGAGCCAGACGCAGGGCTTGAACCCACAAACTGTGAGATCATGACCTGAGCTCAAGTCAGATGCTTAACTGACAGCCACCCAGGCACCCCAACACTGTCAAAGTGTCTTAAAGTCATCTGATTGTAGAGGTTAGCCACACCTCCGAAATACCTTCACAGCAACACCTAGATTGACATTGGACTGATACTCACCAGACATGCAGATTGGGCCTAGACACACAAAACTGTCACAGTGAGTCCAGGCCACCACCCTCCCCAGGCTTAACCAACTGAGCCACCCAGGTGCCCCGACTACTATTTTTTTGAAAAAGCAAAGCTTAAAAAAAAAGATGTTTTCTTTCACATTTTTAAAGTTGAGGAAATATCATCAAAAAATATTTATTATTTTAATTTGGGGTAAGTTGAATGGGGGCTTGAGAGGGTTACAGGAAGAGAAGACCACCTCAACCTCCCTCATGGCCATTGTCACTTACCAACCTCTAAGGCAAGGAAAAAGACCCCCAAAATGAAGCTAAGTGGCCAGCCAGTCCTGGGATTGCCCATCAAGTTTTGTGCTTTGTACTTCTCAGCCAGCCTCCTGCACCGTATGGAGGCACTGCAATTCTCCACATACAAACAGGACGTGGCACGTGGATCCCAAGCAGGAGAGTTTGTCTCAGATCTGGCAACAAAACTTGGGTTAAGCAAAGCCACCTGCAGCCTGTAGCACCTCTGAAGGAGGATTAAGGAGACTCTCTGGGGGTTAGCAGGAACTTAATTGAAATCCAAGGTTGCCATTTTGTCAACCCTAGAGAGAACCTGGGGCCTTCAGGTGTCCCAAATGGTGAGCCACTCTCACTCCAAGAATCCAGCTCATCTGAACAGTTCTGAGTACAAGGATATGGCAAGCACACCTTCTATAGCGCAGAAGTTACAGCACACCCTCCTCATTTGCCTCTGATTTTCAATTACATTGGTATAATGTACTTAAAATCTGGCTTTTATTTGGAAAGATAAACACAGCAGTTTGGTAATTTCATTGCTATGTCAATTTGCAAAGAAAATTCTATTTAAACTCAGTGACTGGCCCACTGCCATGATCCCAGCCAGCAGCAAGCTGTCTACAGGGACAGAAGAGGTGCCAGCTAAGTCTCTTGGGTGGATGATGCAGCTGGCAGGAAACCTCTCCTTGCCCCCCCCCAACTGTCCCTTGAGATGCTCCAGAGGTTTTCTCCATGTCTAAAGCCAGACTTAGAAACAAAGATTGATTTTTTTCTTCTTATTCTTCCTAGCGGGTTTGCATATAGCAAATATTCATTAAATATCTATGATGCATCCAGCACTAGTAGAAAATCACTAAGTGATTTTACCTGGTAACTCATTTGATCCTCATGACCATCCTTTGAAAAGTCTGTTATTATCCTTCATCTAATGGGTGAGAAAAAGGAAACTTGGGGAAATTAAACAAGATGAACAGATTCTCATTATTTTGTAGTCCCAAAGCAAACCCAATCTCTCCATACTTGACATGTTTAGCCACTACTGTAAGCTGACTTTTATTCCACTCACCTGGCCCACCTCAAACCTACCTGGAACATGGTAGACACTCATTAAACATTTGTTAAAGAAATGATGATCGAATGGCTTTGAATGGACTCCCAATGTTGGCCATAGTCTGACCCCAGGCACAGATTAAGCCCTAACCCAGATCACATAACCCAGATCACAGCTTTAGACTGACTCCCTGAGGCAGGTATTATATACTGACCACCTGATTCCAGTCAGAGGCTAACTCTTCGCCACCCTATGCTCATCTTCTGTGACTCTGCCTGGATGACAACTCTTCTTTCTGCGGCTCCAATGCAAGCTCATTCCACCTGTTGGGCCTTTGCAATGGCTATGCCTTCTGCCTGAGCCACGTCCTTGCCCCTCCTCACCTAAGTATCGGTTCAGTCATCATTTCCTCAGAGATGCCTTCCTGACCCTGCGGTATGGGTCAGGTTTCTTTACTAAACACTCTTACAGAGGCGTATCTCTTGTATTCCACAGTCTTTATCTCCATCCGGTATCATTCAGCCCCTCATACCAGTCTCCCCTGCCAGATCGTGTGTTCACAACAGTGAATCCCCAGTGTCCAGAGCAGCACCTAACTTATGTCAGTAAACATTTGTCAGTGAATGTCTAGACCATGTCCTAATCACAGCCAGAGGCCTTTAACCTTGACCAAACTGGAAACTCATATGGTTCAAAGCTAACACACCTGTTTGTTTCACTTGATTGAAAGTTGAAAATGGTGAAATAATTCAAGGTATAGGTCTTCTGATGGTGAATGATTTTTCTAAATGAAAGACAGTACATTATTATTAGCTTAAAAAATCTAGAACTTCAACTCATGTATCAATGAAACACAAAAAGTGTTTTCACTGGTTTGGCATTCTCCTCCTCCTTGACATTTAATTCCCACTCTCCTCACATGACGTCAAAAGGACTTTTGGTAAGTAAAGACATGATTGCTTTACTGCCTGTCTGAAGGAAATTCCATTATATAGAATTTTAAGAGATAGTTAAAATTATTTTGTTGACCAAAGTTCTGTTGTGGAAGATAAATACAGGTTTGCCCTGCTCTCTGAAAGTATAGTGTTCCCATAAAAACTTTTGGAAGCCGAAATGATGTAAAGCCAAGAATCAATTACCATTATTAAAGTTTATTTATTGTATTTTGAGAGACAGAGAGGCAGAAAAAAAAGGTGAGAGAATCCCAAGCAGGCTCTGCACTGTCAGCCCAGAGCCCAGCATGGGTCTTGAACTCACAAACCATGAGATCATGACCTGAGCCAAAATCAAGAGTCAGATGTTTAACCTACTGAGCCACACAGGCACCCTTCAGTTATCATTTTGTAAAAGTGAAAATCCTCTTTGGATTTCTTTCAGTTAGTAAAAACAGGTACTAATGTAGATCTTTTATAAAAGAAAAATGACATAAAGCAAATTTTCAGAGAGTGGGGGAAACCTGTATGAGGTATCATGAAATCATTTAGGGCCAGAAATAGATGCACCATACAGAAATTTTCACTGCAACCTAATCTTTTGAAATAAGATTTAATATGTAAATCATTTTGGGAGAAGATAAGCTGGGAGAGGAATAAATGTGTGATGTTTATACCTGCATTTCTGAATTAATTACTTAATTCATCAAGTATTTGCTGGCTGTCTGCTCTGTGTCTAGCACTAGGCTATGTTATTGAAACACAGTCCCTTTCTCAGCAAAGCACTTTGGTTATGTGCACTCTGTATAAGGCAAGGAAATAAACACCCAAAGATACTTAGTTGCTTGCTCAAAAGTCACATGTGTGTGGCTAAAGCCAGAACTAGAAGCCTGTTTTCCCAGCAAACAGCAAACCTCCTCCAAATGACAGAAGTGACTCAGCACATTTAGGGTGCCATGAAGATGGGTATGGAGCTGGGGATGGGCTCTAGGCCGTAGCTTGAACCGGCAATCAATCTGGCTAAAGCCAGAGGTTCACCTTGTGAGGCGAGAACAGGAATAATCATCTCAGACAAATGAGAACAGGAGTAATCTCGGACTTATAAGGAAATCAAACCAGTTGGTGTTATTTTACTTTTTACAGGATAAAATAGAACATGGGGCAGTAGGGTTGTCATCAGTTCAACAAAGGCAAGCAATCTGATACAGTAGAAGTAGCACTATTAGGAGTCAGGAAATCGGAGTTCCTATCCTGACTCTCTTGGGTTCCTACTTCCCCTTTGGGATGGTACCTCTGTGGAAAGCCACAGTGTCCCCACTGTAAAACTAATGAGGGTCCTGTGCAGCCGTGATTCTGAACCTTGGCTGTATGTTGGAATTACCAGGAAAGCTTTAAAACAAAAACAAAAACAAAAACAAAAACACTGATAGTCTGGCCCTGATTCCAGAGATTCTGATGACATTTGTGAGGTAGGTAAGCCCTCTAGCAATGGGAGTTTTAAAATTTCCCCCAAATAATTCTAATGTACAGCATCCAAGTTTGAAAATCAATGGGCTAAGAGATGTCTGGGGCTCCTTTTGACCCCAATGTGCCATGATTGTACAATGTAAGGTAGTAATCCTCATCGTAATATGTGTAAGAATCACCTGGGAAGGCTGATTTTTAAAAAATACAGTCTGTAGCTATTCCAATTCAGTAGGTTTGAGAAGGAACCCAAGAATCTGCATTTAAAGCCCTGCAAGTCCTAGGACTGCATTGTGAGACATACAAATCTAAGGATTAGCTGACAGGCAGGACTCCATCACTCACCATCATTATAATCATCAAACAGGCTTTTGGACCCCAAGCTCACAGCTAGGTGGTAAGGCAGAGCTGTCCAACCCCCAGAATCAGGCTATCACTTGGCCCATCATGGAGCTGACAGATGGCAGAGGGAGGGCCCCTTGGTTTTCAGGAAAAATGACACGGTGCTGCAGTATGCCACTGCAGAGGCAGAGACAGGCGGAAGATGGATAGTCCACAGTACTGTGGAAACCCACCATCAACTGAGCATCTTGTGACATCAGCGGTGATGCCAGTGGCCATTATCAAATCACCCAGGGTGCCCAAGATTGATTTCCAGCCGTAGAAATGACACCTACCATCTCTAGGTGCAGAGACAGGAAGCTAGCTCCAAACCTGACTGTAATTTAGCATTCATTTGCATTTTTAAATTAGTTAGGCTGTGGACCGTTGCAAAGCAATGACAGAGAATTTTTATAATAATTAGCCTTATGGGACTGGGGGGAAGGGAGGCAGGGAATGGCTCTGCCTCATGATTTGACTAGAAGGAAAAGCCCAATCACAGCATCACAGGTCACCAGATCTGATTATGATTTCTTGGTCCCCACTAACCTTAAGGACCATGGTCGCTTCTCCTAAATCTTGGCTGAACATTCTGGTCTATATATCCTTTTCTGGGGTTAACTTCACCCTCCTCTCTTCTCTCTCCTAAGCAGACCAACGAGCATTTCCTTGTTTTGGCCAAATGCCACTACATTTCCTTTTGTTCACTTTTTTAATGGCTAGATTCAGCTACAGTCTGTACAAACACTCAGTATGTGTCAACACCATGATGAGTCTGCTAAAAATAACTGGCATTGATAGAGTTCTTCATAGTTTGCAAACAACATTCCCATCCATTATCTCAAATGAGTCTCTTACCATTCTCTAGGGCGTAACCAGGATGGCAGTTATGGCCCCACATTTTATATATAAGAAAACTAAGGCTTGGTGAGATGTAGTGACCTCCCCAATGTCACACAGCTAGTAAATGGCTTTACCAAGATTAGAATGGGATCTTGAAACTCCAAAATCTGTATCAAGTAGCTTCAATCTTAGGACGCATTAGAAGGGTATAGGGCTCATAATAAAGAAGGGTAAAGTTCTGCTGTCTGTACAGTGCTAATCATTCAAATGCAGCAACGTACTCCCTCATTGAGCACCATGCCTGAAGAGGAGTTTTGAGAAGGCAATTGCCGACTAGAAGAGCAAAGGAGGTTTTTAAATCTTTTCATACAGGGAATGACAGTAACTAGAAATGTTGAATCTGGAGAATGCACAGAAGGCTGATAAAAGCTATCTTCATGCAACTGAAGGAAGATCCACAGGAAAAACTAGACACACTTGTTCTGCATGACCACAAAGGAATTATAGAATGGCAAATTTCAACTTGATATGAACAAATCCATACTGTATGGTGCTAAAGGGTTCTGGAATCAAACTGACTAGGTTCAAAACCAGCTCTACTACTTCCAAACTGAGTGACTTGGGTCACATTTGGAATTTCTAATCCCCAGGCTACCTGGCTGTACAGAAGAAATGATGTTGGCACCACCAAATAAACTAATGCAAACAACTAAAAAAGCATGAATTAGGGGATGCCTTTTGGCAGGGACATGAGGTGCTTCAAGGGGTACAGAGATAAATGAAACAAGATGGGATTGGGACCATATTGACAAGGACCTCAACTGCCAGAAAAAGATGTTTGACACCTTTCTCCAGAGTAGGATTTGGCAAACTCCTTAAGAAAAGGACCAGATGGTAAATATTTTAAGTTTTGTAAGCCATGAGCTCTTTGCCACAAGCACTCAATTCTGACATTGTAGCATAAAGGCAGACATATATAAATATGTAATGGATGAGTGTGGCTTTTCTGATAAAACTGTATTTAGAAAAACAGAAGGTGGGTCATATTGCCCACTGCTGCTCTAGACAGTGACAGCCATGGAATATTTTTGAGTATTTAGTGCCTTAGTGAGAGCTGTGCTTCAGGAAAATCATTCTGATAGTAAATATAGAATAGCATGATGAGGAAGACCATTGCATGCATCCAGAAAGACATAATTGGAGCAGAAGACTATGAACACAGGGAGTATTATTAACTTTTTTTCCCTTTTGGTCTTTTGGGTGCCCCCGTAGCTGCTGTCAACCTCTCAAGGATGAATCAAGATGAAAGGTATGAACCCACCTCCACTTCCCCATCCAACCCCCATGCAATACATAAAGAAGAGTCACTATCATTTGGTTGATCAGAGTCCACAAAACTGATTGGGATGCTTTTTCTGGGACTAGAGCACCCCAGGAGTCACACAGGTGTCCCCACTTCCTGGGGGACTTTTGGGGACCTCCTTTCAGGATATTCTCACTCCTCTGGCATAGTAGCCAGGACTTAGAGTTATCTAGCTTGGAATAGCTTCAGAAGATAAGGGGAGCAGAATGCCATCTTTCCATCTCTCATTTTCTTCCTCTTTGTTATCAGCAGGTGTAAGTTATAGTGGTGAACTGATAGGTGTCTAAATTTGGGGAGTAAATAGGACATTTGGATTTCCTATTGGACTGCCTCTGGCCTCAAAAAGAAAAAGCTTAACATCTTATCCAGCCTATCCTTGCTTTGGGCTTTAAGGCCAAAGCCCACTCAATAATAGAGTTATTTTGCATGTATCTTTCTTTTAGAAGTTTATTTACCTATTTTGAGAGAGAGAAAGGAGAGGGGCAGAGAGAGAGAGTGGGAGAGAGCCTCCCAAGCAGGCACCACACTGCCAGCACAGAGCCCATGGTGGGGCTTTATCCCACAAACCATGAGATCATGACCTGAGCCAAAATCAAGGGTCAGACACTGAACCAACTGAGTTACCCAAGAGCCTCTGCATGTATCTTTTTTGGGAAGATAATGGGAAGAAGAATAACTGGACCCAAGCAGGATTTGTGTACTCCTGGGTCCTCTGGCCACATATAATCATAGCAACGCCCCTTACTGATCCCCCAGTATCCCCTAACAGCTATACTCTGCTTGTCAGGCAAGCCAGCCCTACAGGTAAATAAAGGAAGAATTATCTGACCTAAACTTCTAGACAATGGGGAAACTGGAATAAGGAAATGCATTCTTCTATTTCTTCTTGCCTCTTTTCTTGTGTCCCTGTCGCCCCCTTCTTGCCTGCCCCCCTGCCACACACAGGATTGAATGAATTAGATTGGGAACAAAAGAGAGAGGTAAGAGAACAAACCACTCCTGGCATCTGAGCTTACTTGAAATTCTCAGAGCTCCTGAAAATGAAGAAAGAAAGGCATGTGGCCTTCCATCCTAAGCCATTCTCCTACAGGCACTTCCTCTCCACCCTCCTTCCTTCAGGCAGATATATTCACCTTGTTAATCATTCTACCTGCATCAGAAAACATTACCTCCATGACCGCAAAATAGCAGCCTCATTACTGGAACCACAGCCTGAAGTCAGATGGATTTCCCCAAAGGCCCCCAAACCTTTCCCATTTTATTACCATGTCACTCCTCATTTTAACACATCTTAATCACAAAGATACATTTTTCTTGGGCTGTGGATTTAAGTGGCCCTTTCCAAGCACTCAAAGGTTGGTTCAGGAGAGGAGGAAAAAGAAACGATTAAATTTTCAAAGTCGCGTCTCCCTCCCAATTTGTATACACAGAAAGAAGGAACATTGGGTTTGTTGCAGACTTCAAACATGTGGTAGGGACTCATTCCTTCTCTAGGTGAGAATCTGGAAAGCATGCTGAATAAGGGTCTGGGATTCAAATCATCCTGGTTTAAACCATGGCTCCACTACTTACTACCTGTGTGACCCTGGACAAATGGACTGCCCTTTCTGAGCCTGTTTTCTCATCTACAAAATAGGAATATTTCCTTCCAAGGAGGCTGTCAGGCTCAAATAATGCAATCCAGTCCCTGGCTCACAGTAACCAACATTTCTCTTCTTTTCCCCGCGTTACAGGAGCCACACAAAGAACCTCATCTTGCTTCACAAGAACAAGGACTACCCGAGCTATTTTCCTTCCTCTTTCCTGATGCTCACAAAGACGGACTACTGTTGGTCTCTGTACTTTTATTTTGTGTTGTTTTGTTTTGTCTCAGGATCCTCTAAAAGCAAACTGTTTTCTCCATTTCTTTCACTGTTCCATGAACTTCTCTCCTGGTTCCTGTTATTTCAGAAGTGGAACACTTCCACCTTTCTAAGATAAGGAAGTTATTGATTAGGGTTATAATATCCATGGCAAAGAAGAAAATCAAAGTGTACAACTCCTTCATGCAAAGCCAGTGCTTTGGTGGGGCTTGGGGTCTGTTTGTTGAGTAGTGGGTCTGGGTTGCGGGGACCCAACCTCTCTCTTTCATGCCAACCCCAGCAGCCCCTCTTCTCAACCAGTAGCTTGGCAATGCCAGAGACCTGCTCAGGGGTGCAGGTGTGGACAGTGACCCAAAGGACACAAGGGAAAACCCATTAGCGTTTATGAGGGTCAAAACTATTATCATGGTCTTACAGAGGCTGAGCTCAAAGCAATTAATCCACAAACATAAGTTAAGGATGGTGGAAGGGGAGAGGCAGAGCAACACTCGGCTCAATGTCATGGAATCTGAATTCTATTTTGAGCCACCAAATCATTTTGAAGCAATGACCAAGATATACTTCATCTCCTGCCCTCAAGTTTCTTGGGTATTAAATGAGGACATTAGATTGAACTCCCTCTGAGGCTGCTTTTGGCCCAAAGATTGTGTGTCTGTGTTAGTGAATCCAATGCTTGTATGAAAGTCACTTGCTCTTCAAGGTATGTTCATTAGTAAGGGTCGTCATATTATATTAAAAGTGGAGACCTCAATCCACATTGGGGGCATTTTTGTCAAATATCAGTTGATTCCTTTTCCAGCAACAGATACTACTCTAACTCTTGCACAGAAAAAAGGGAGTTAAATATATCAGCACTGGGTAGTGTTCAGAATTAAAGTCAGACAGTGAATATCATACACATCATAGCTTTGTGGTCAGGGAAGAAGGAGGCTCTAGTGTTTTCCATGGAAGGAATCTGTGGACTATCTTTCTCCCATGAAGCCTTAGGATGACTCAACTCCAGCTTCCTTTCTTTCTTACATTTCTCCATTGAGATTTAAGCTCTGAAAAAGGAGAATATAATTGGTCTGTCTTGGGCCACCTCTCTACTCTGGTATGGAAGTAGAGGATCCCTACCAAAGCCAAATGAGAGGAGAGGAGGATTGTCCTCCCCAGGCTGGCAAAAAGGAGTTCCTCTGTAGCCTGATGTTCATTGGAGAAATTCACCTTCCACCACAAAGGCATGGCCACTGTGAAATTTTGTCTACCAGTTAACAGGAAACAAAAATTATTAGTGTTTGTCATCTCAAGCCTGCAATAGTTAGGTTGTCACTGTTAGGTATGAGCAGATGTGCCTGTATAGTTTCCCTTAGAGAACATCTATCCTGAGCCAGACCCTCTGTTTGACCCTTGAATTTCCAACTTCTGAGAGAACATTATTGACTCCTCCTGTACAGGTGAAAACCAGAGTTCAAAGAGGCTAAGTGAGCAAAACTGGGATTTGAACACACATTTGATTGGCTCCAAAGTCTGACCCTATTCACTTTACTCTATACTACCAGAGTAGAGGACAAGGGATGCTTTCCAGGCTCAGATATGGGCAAGGCCCAGAATCCTGAGGACTTGGATGAAAATTTTTGCCTTGGTCTTTCCAGGTAGCCATACCTATTCCAGAAAGGAGAGCCTAGAGACCAAGAAGGAACCTCAGGGAGACATTGGTGGGGGTGTTGAGACT
Organism: Crocuta crocuta; assembly: GCF_008692635.1. Classification (NCBI taxonomy): domain Eukaryota; kingdom Metazoa; phylum Chordata; class Mammalia; order Carnivora; family Hyaenidae; genus Crocuta; species Crocuta crocuta. The sequence continues at coordinate 1,532,914 of NW_027530642.1, forward strand.
TCACCCTTTACTAAACACAGTTCATACTTCTGGTTACTTTTACCAAGCTTTGAAAGTTTATAGCATTTGATAAATAAAAAGAAAGCAAATATGATTTTTAAACTCCAAAACTGGGGAGGGAGAGAAAATGCAATCATATTTCAGTCCTCTCCAATGCTTCTACTCCTCAAGGTTTATTGTGTTCCATAAAGGGACTAGGTTGAATAAGAAGAAAAAAAGCTGAAACCCACCTCAAAAAGCTGGAAGTTATAGCTCTCCTTTAGAAAGGTAGTTTTTATTTCTGCTTCTTTCCTATGAGGTGAGAATGAATGGCCTCCAGGTTCTCTTTTCTTAATATTGAATCATCTGTGTGCACTTTTGATTGAATCTGTGATTTGTCTCTCATTCATTTGAGCTGCAGAACATTCCACTGCAGTAACAGGCCTCTTGTGCTTTCCCAACTAGTAGACTAAAGGATCCAAATATCCCATTTCAGATAAGAAAACTTAAGACCAGAGTGTAGAAGTATTTTCTCAAAATTACTGTCAGGAGGACAGCACCTTATAATATAAAAGTAGGCACCCCTTTCCCCCGCCAACATGAGCATGGACATGTACATGTGGGTTCCTCAGTTCAGAATCAAGATAACAAATAAGGGGACACCTGGGTGGCTCAGTCAGTTGAGTGTCTGACTTTTGATCTCGGCTCAGCTCATGGTCTCACAGTTCACAAGGTCAAGCCCCGCAACAGTGGGCTTTACACTAACAGCATGGAGCCTGCTTGGGATTCTCTCTCCCCACTTCCTTCTCTGCCCTTCCCCCACTCTCTCTCATTATCTCTCAAAATAAACAAATAAACATTTAAAAAAAATAACAAACAGGCATCTTCCTGCCAACTCTGACCCATTGGTGCAGTGCCTCCCCAAATCACTGAGTAGTGACAGCTTAGATGTTCACGTCCAGGCCCAGCAGGAATAGCTCCTGTGTGATTCCCACTGTGTGCTGTGCTCTCAGGAGTGATGGGATATATTCTGAGTGTGTGTTGAGTAATACAGCAAGATTCTGATTCAAAATAGACTAAGATCAGTGTCTCAGATCTACTAAGGGTCAAGGAGAGAGAAAATGACAGAAAAGTAGATTTGCATAGTTGATTGCCATCATCTTAAGAAAGGTCATGGAGAGGTCATTACAGCTGGTTGACAGAATAAGCTGGACCCCAGCAGCAGAAGGCTTCTCATCCCTCCCCTGCCCTTAGAGTGTGCATCTCAAGTGGCTTCCTTGCTCCTAGAAGCTGCCCCAAGGACACAGCCTTAAGATATTGATGTGGTAGTGGGACCATCTGAATAGCAGACACAACTGAATCCAGTTGAGGCCTCTAAGTAAATTTTTAAGATTCTAGTGAGCAGGTATGAAGAGCCTTGTAAGTTCCCCCACTTATGAAACCTGCCACCTATCAACACAGTTGTTGGTTGTAACACAGTTGTCTTCAAATATCACTGCACATTACAATCGTCTGGGGAGTGTTTAGGCCTCTCAGTACCCAGGTCACATGCCAAGTACACCAGAATGACTATGGGAAGGAGGCAGGCATCACTAGTTTTAAAAAGATCCTCAGATGGGGCACCTGGGTGGCTCAGTCGGTTGAGCATCCGACTTCGGCTCAGGTCACAATCTTGCACATGAGTTCAAGCCCCGCTTATTGGGCTCTGTGCAGACAGTGCAAAGCTTGCTTCATTTTCTGTGTCTCCCTCTCTCTCTCTGCCCCTCCCACCACGGATTCTCTCTCTCTCTCTCTCTCGAAAATAAATAAAATAAAATATCCTCATGTGATCACGTAATTCCAATGTGCATCAAAGTTTGGGAACTACTGAACTCATATCTATGCAAGTGAGATGGAGATGGTTCCAGGAGCCCAGAAGTAACAAATAGGGGTACCAGAGCCAAAGTTCTGGTTAAAACTCTGTGGAGCATTCACATTCTGGCAAAGCAAATGAAGGATCTCCATGTAAAGACCTCAAAAAATCTTTCGGGACAAATTAAAGGAAGAGGTGCTTACAGCAGTAATTCACCAACTTCCAAGAGGTAGAAGAGACTTCAAATATAGGCAGAATTATATGACTTTAGATAGACCCATAAATGACATGTAAATGTGTTATCAGAATCATAGAATGTCAAAGCTAGGACAAGCAAAAGATACCACCATATCATCTAACCCAACTTATGACTGAGAACCTGGGACCCAGAGAGAGAAAAGAACTTACAGCCACTTAGGGAATTAATGGTAGTTCTAGAACCTTATATGAGGTCCTCAAGCTCATGTGCCTCTATTGGTTTCACTGTCCCTTACCACCGTTCTGCTCTTTCTTTGGCACCCAACACGTCCAAAATGGAACTAATTGTTCCTCTACTCCCACCCCATCTCCCCCAACTCTCAGTGTCCTTGTCCAAAAATACAGTGGTCATCCTTGACTTCTCTGTGCCTTTCTCTCTCTGTCTTTTAGATTCTAAAGTCTTTTAGAATTCTATCCCAGAAGCAACCCAGAAGCAAGTCTTTTAGATTCTATCTCCAAATTATATCCTCAACCTGTCCGCATCTTGCTGGAACATGCTGGAAGTGAACAAGTGCTTTCTCTTGTTTTGAGTCTGGCTCTGCCATTTCTGATAAAATTCAGAGCCACTGATTAGAGCTGCTTGTTTCTCAATATCCTCACCTGCCAAATTGGGATAATAAGTCTATGCTGAATATTACTAGAATAGTGAGGAATGAAGGAGATGGTAGTGGAAGGTGGATTTCAAGACCTCACAGTACTGTCTGTATCCATCAGGGCAATGCTGTTGTTTCATCAGCTTTAGGATTTACAGAGTATTCTGTTACCAAGCCCTTCTTTTGGTTTCTCTCTCTCCCTTCCATCCCTAATTGTCTTGTTTAATAATAATGAGGATGATGAGGAGAAGGAATTAGGAGGAAAAAAAGGAGAGAAGAAAAGAAAGAGGAGGAAGAGGGGCACCTGGGTAGCTTAGTCGGTTAAGCGTCTGACTTTCACTTAGGTCATGATCTCGCGGTTCCTTGGTTTGAGCCCCGCGTCGGGCTCTGTGCTGAGAGCCAGCTCAGAGCCTGGAGCCTGTTTCAGTCTGTGACTCCCTCTCTCTCTGACCCTCCTCTGCTCACGCTGTCTCTCTTCTCTCTCCTAGAAATAAATAAAACATTAAAAAAAAGAGGAGGAAGAAGAGGAGACGAAAAAGAAGGGGAGAAGAAGCTAACAGTTAGTGATCATCTTCTGTAAGCCAGACTTTATAGATAGTATTCACCAACTTCCTATGAGGAAACTTCCATTATCATCTCTGTATTATAGATGAGAAAACTGAGGCTCAGAGAGAAGAAAGTAATGCTCTCATACAGCATACGGTAGGTAAATAACAAGCTGGAATTCAGACATGGGTCCACTTGACTCCAAAGCCCATGCTTTTTCTACCAGGCCACACTATTTCCCTCAATTCATGGAAAAATATTCGAGCAGGAGTGAAGAAAAAAAGCCAGCCACACTAATACTCAGGCTGCAGGCACGTTTACAGCTGGATGTCACTGTCGTATTTTACTGCCAAAGTGGCCTTGAGAAATCATCTGGGACACAGAGATGGGTGGGAGAACTTCACCTGTTTGCAAATGGTCCACAAATGTGGCCTGTATGTTTATGGACATGTTTCTTATTTATGGTAAAATACATATGACACAAAATTTACCTTATTAACCATGTTAAAATGTATAATTCTATGGCACTTAGTACATTCACAATGTTGTACAACCGTCACCACTGCCTAGGTCTAGCACATTTCCATCACCCCCAAAGAAGACCCCATAGTTCCCAGGGCCCTCCCCTCCAGTAATCTACTGTTAACCAAGAGTCTACCTTGTATCCCCATGGATTTATGTAAACTCTCCTAGGTCCCTCTTGCGTAATGTACTCGGACAAGACCCTGTTTCAGAAAACTGTAGCTCCCTTTCTACTCAAGGTTCTGCAACAGCATTTCCACCTGGCTCCCCAGGGAGCTACCTGCGAATTACCTAATTGAAAAGCACAGGGGCTGGTGAACGGGCAGCTCCTTCCCCCAGGGGAGCCATCGCACCAGCAATTGAAGATGTGTAAGAACATCAGTGCCCATTAGAAGCGTCCACATCTCTGGGGACATGCCTGGCTTTTCAAGAACAAAGGTGGGCAAGACTACAAGGTGACTGACTACAATGGGACAAGCAAAGGGTTTGGCATTGGACAGACCCAAATCGAATCCTGGTTCTTCCACATATTACCTGTACAAACTTGATCCAGTCACTCTACCTTCCTGAGCCTCTGTTTTCAAATTTGTAAGATCAAGATGGTGAAATCTATACTTGCTAGGGTTAGAGGAGGTAAAAAGGGATTAAATGAGGCATTCAACTTATGTCTGCTATTTCTTTAATTTTTGGATCCCTGCCAACTTGGGAAGATGCTACATCTATAGTTCATGATCTGAAAATTAAGAGAAACGATAAGGACCTATCTTTACCATGTGAAAAAACAGGCAGGCATTATGTTGTCTCTGCTGAGATGAAAAACAAATGCAGTAAATTTCAGGTCAAATTGTGGTTTCCTTCCTATCTATGGTATCTGGGCCAGGCATTTTCTTTTACACAAATTAAAAGCCTCCATTTGCTTTCCTTTATACTGCTTGAAATTATTTCAAACACTATTACTGCTATAACAACTTTCAACCTACTTCCACATACTTTATATGATGGAGAAAATCAATTATTGAAACAAACCACAATCTAGTCACTGTGCCAGGTTTAGTTCAAATGGTATTTTCCATCTGCCAGATACCATCCTGAGTAATGGTTAAAGATTAATAAGATGAGAATCCCGTAATCAGCCAGCCTTAACTTCAAATCCCAACTATGCTAACTACATGACTTCAAACAAGTTACTTTCATCAACGCTCAACTTGCCCATGTATATAATAGAGATGACAATACTAAGTCAATAGGGTTATTTTGAGAATTAAATGGGATAATATACACAAGGTTTATATATATATAAACTGAATATATATATATATTCAGCACAATATACCAAGTCAACTATCAATAAATGTTAGATAGAATTATGATTTTTAATAATAATAAGTAAACTCAGTAACAAACAGAAATGAATTTTCTTGGACAAAAGCTCTGGAAGCCCAAGACTGCAATAATAATATTGTTTTCTGGAGGGAGACATGTCTTTTTTTTTTAATTTATTTTGAAGGAGAGAGAGAGAGAGAGAGAGAATGAGTGAGGTAGGGGCAGAGAGCGAGAATCCCAAGACAGCTCTGCACTTTCAGAACAGAGCCCCATGTGGGGCTTGAACTCACAAACCATAAGATCATGACCTGAGCAGAAATCAAGAGTCTGATGCTTAATGGACTGAGCCACCCTGGCGCCCCAGAGGGAGTGATGTCTTGAAGGATGAATATGAATTAGGCAGATCGAGAAGGCAAGTTCATTCCAAGAGAAGTGAACAGCATAAGCAAAGTGTAGGATGGAAGCAAATAGAGCAAAGTATAGGATGGAAGCTATAAGCAGCTCTCTGTGAGGGAGTAAGAGGTAAGAGAAGCAGATCCAGATGAGAAAAGACCCTGTGGGCCAGGCCACCATTCAGCCTGTATCCTGAGAGCAGTGAGGGGACCACTGGAAGATTTTGAGAAGGGAAGTGACATTCGCTGCTCTGCATTTCGAAAGGTTCCCTCTGGCAGTTGCAGGTAGGATGAGTTTAAGAAGGAGAATTCAGGAAACAGGGAGACCAGGGAGGAAGTTGTTGGCATAATTCAGGTGACATAGCTGAACTAAGGCAATGGTAGCAAAGACAAAGAGAAAAAACAGTTTTTAAAAAAGTATAACAAAAATATTTAAAAGTAAATCCAAGAGATGTGGAGAATGATTGAAGTCGAGGGAAAGATTGAATAGAGGTTTCTAGCAGGGTATCTAAGTTTATGGTTGGTGCTCTTTAGGCTAACAGGAAACACTAGGGCTGGACAAGCCTTCAGGGGGAGGATGAGGAGTTCCCTTTTATCACATAAAGGGCATTTCAGGTGGGGGTTGACTAACCCTGAATGGGCTGTTTAGCTGCCCCTCCAGGCAGGAGGGCTGAGGCAATGGGTCCTTTTAGAGAACTGCCTCCGCTGAAGAGAGATGTGCCTTGTCTACACCAGTCACTGTTGGGAATAAAGGCTGCCTCAGGCCAACGCAGAACAACTCTGGAAGATCGTCTCAGCCACAAGCCCCCTGTGGGCCTCTGTCTTCCCTTGCCTGACCTGCTTCCCTTCCTTCCTTTCACAAGGAATCACATGTGGATCTGAGGGCACTTCATGGATGTCCTGCCTGCTTACCAGACCTGAAGATGTGTGCAAGAGCACTTGGTCATTAAACACGAATCAGAACGAGACGTCTTATATGCTCTACTCTATTTGGCGATCTACTTTCCCTTGCTTTGGTATTTGAGCAAAATTCTCAAGCCTGCCTGCACATGAAAATCATTTAAGGAGATTTAATTTTAAATGCCAATGTCTATAACCCAGTGCCAAGGATTCTGATTCAGTGGGTCTGGGATGGGGCCCCTATAGTTTATTAGAATCCCCATGATGGCAAACAACAGAACTTAACTCAGCCATGGCAATAATAAAGTAAGTCAGGGGAATACTTTTAAGAGTACTGGCATGTCTCACAAGGATAAGCATAAAACGTAGTTGAGCCTCAGAAATAAAGGAGCAGAGGTCTCAAGTGCCATCAGAGGTCATATTCTCGTCCTTTGCTCTTTTTCTTCCTGTGTGCCTGCTTTAGTTCTGCTCGCTCTTCCCTTGAAGTGCCACAGCATTCACAGAAAAAACCAAGAATGACCACCAGCAGCCCTCAAGCTTTATGTCTTACCAGTATAGACATCCTGGGTTCTTTCTCTAGAATCAACTCTCCATAAGACACTCTGATTAGCTCAACTTCAAGCAGGTGCCCGCTTGCCCCTGAATCAATCAACTGTGTCTTAGAGGTGAGATCATACTAGAATATAGTAATCGCTCTGCAATGATTTTGCCTGGGGTAAGGAGTAATTCCTTGCAAAGGGGTGCTGAGCAGACAGTTCCAAAGTTGTCCACTGGATCACCTCCCCAGGACTCCTTACTTCTATGTTTCTAATCCTGACATGGAATGGATTTGCAATTGTTCCTATTGGTGGTCCAACTTGTATGTGTTCTTGACCTTGTAGAGGCAAATGGGGAGAGAAAGCCAATTGGGTTCAAGGACATAAAATCAGAGAAGTCTCTAATCTTAGAGAGAGACAGGAAAAGGCTTGTAGAGATGCTTTCCCTCTACCCCTGCCATTTTTAATTTCATTCAGGGAAGGTGAGGAGTAAAGAATTCAAGGGTTTTCAAGATCACATTGTGAGTTTGTGGCAGAGTTGGACCTGATATCCATTTTCACAGACCCTTAGTCTAGTGTTCTTTCCTTCACATTAAAAAATAAGGAGGAGAAAATAAAGAAAGGGGCCCCTGGGTGGCTCAGCTTAGGCTCAGGTTATGATCTTGCAGTTTGTGAGTTCGAGCCTCACATTGGGCTCATTGCTGTCAGTGGAGAGCCCACTTTAGATCCTCTGTCCCCCCCCGTGCCTCAGCCCCACTCATATGTGCTGTCTCTCAAAAATGAATAAGCATTTAAAAAAATATACTTAATAAAAAAAGAAAAAGTCCTGGAGCAATTACCAACTGAAAAGAGTTCAAAAACTAAGATGAAACACCTCTAAGATAAAGTAAATCAACAGAAAAATGGAATTTGATATGTACAAATTTGATTTATATGCTATTTCTCTCAACACTTACTCATTCTATAAATCGAGGACACCTCTTAGCAATCACACCATGTCTAATACCTATATAGTTCCAAGGTAGCTACCATGACAAGTAATCAGGAGGCAAATATGTTATTTCCATCCTTGAAAGGAAGCAGGAGGAGGTTTAGAATTTCTCAAGCAAACCCCTGATTAACAAACAGGTCAATTTCTGGGGGCTTTAAGAAGTATTATCAGAGGAGGATTATGGAAGCAGTACCGGCAGGTAGAAAGCACACTGACTAGGAAGGAAGCGACCTGAGTTTCCAGTCCTACTCTAGCCCTAGTTCTGAGCCCGTCATTTCAGCCCTCTGGGTCCCATTTGCCCTACTGTAAACAAGGGGTTTGAACTAGAAACACCTTTCTCCAGCTTTAGCTATGCCATCTCGTCTTAGACCTCCAGGCTAAAGGATCTCCAGGGCTCCAGCTCCAACTCACTACAGCTCTTAGAAGCGGGCAGACGTCAGATGACGCAGGAGCCAGAGGTCTCACACCAGAATCTTCTGAAGACCCCCACTCCTGGTTGGGGGGCCCAGTTCTCCACCATGTTCACCTTTCCCACCACTGCCCTCCCAGTGCAGGACAGAGTCAGCCCTGGTTTGCTCATTTTTCTTTACATGGGCACCTCCATCCAAACCCTGCTATCAGGTGGCTTCTGAGAAGGGCTGAGAAATAGCAGCCTCCTATTTTGTCCCAGCTCAGTAAATTCTGGATTTTGATAGAGAGCAATGCTTACACACACACACACACACACACACACACACACACACACACACACACTTTCTAATTCGAATGTTGGAACTTCAAGCAGCAGCTCTAGTGAGAGGTATGGAAGGATCCATGGGCAGGACACTTCCCAGATTTTATCTATGTCCTGAGTCTCTCCTGCTAATGCCTACCGTATCCACTTTTATTCTTCCTGCTCTCCTTCCCTCCTTTTCTACTAATTTCCTTCTCTTTGCATTCCTTTCTTTCTTTATATTTCTTTCTCTCCAATCTCTTCTTCTCCATCCAACTCTATTTCCTCTTTACATCCCTCCTTATTTTTTCTCTTCCAACTTCCTTCAACATTGACTTGGCAAATATTTATTCGATGCCTTCTCAGTAGGAGGCATTAGTGCTGGTCTTCCCCACTGCCTTTCCCTTACTCTCCTTACCTGTTTCTACCACCTATTCATCCATCTCTGTAGGCGCACCCAGTCCATGCCACCATTCATCTTTGCAACACTTACTCAGCACCTACTTCTTTTCCATCCCCTTCTTCTGGTCCCTACCCTGGCCCATCTTCTGCCCCTGTCAACTGCTGGTTGATCAGGCACAAAATCCCTCTAAGAAGCTAAAGTAGGGACAAAAGTGCTGAGTCCAGCAAAACTTATGACAAGTGTTCCAGATTGGTCTGGAGCTCAAGAAAATATCCAGGACTGTAACAAAGTATCACAGAGCCAGGCTCCCAGGGCCAGCCTCCAGGGACAGCACAGGGGGTGCCAGCTTGGGTACTAGGAGCTGGTATCTGGCTGACAGGAAATAGAGCCATTAGCTCCTTTCCGTGGGCAGTGGCAAGGGGATACTGTAGATCCTAGACATCTCAGCCCTGTCTCCAGAGTGTCCAGACTTTGCAGGGGTGAAGTAGCCTGAGCATAGAATCTAGTAGTGGAGTCATTGACTAGGAGAGCCAGAAGGCTCAGCCAGTCCTACTCCATCCACTTACAGAAGAAAGAAATGCGGTGGGGAGAAAGAGCTTTGTGTACCCCAGGTCACAGAGAAGTCACTGTCCAAGGTGAACCAGAACCCAGGTGATCTGACAACTGACGTCCATGCCTCTCTCACGGAAGCTGTCCTACCTTCACCTACCTACCTAAAAGCCCCTTTGGATGAATTAAATCGTGTTTGCACTTGCTGCAAAGAGAGAGTCTGACTGCTGCTCCATTTTCCTTCCTGCCGGAGCCAGACACCCTATAAAGTCAGTATAATAATAATGAGGAAAAAAACCCATGAAGATTTATTGAATGTTTATCATGTTAAGTACTTTACTAGCACTTCCCATGCATTATCTCATTTAAACCTCACAGCAATCCTCTGGCCTAGGTATTAATAATATCCCAATTTACAGATGAGGAAATGAGGCTTGTAGAGTTGTCACGGCTGTACAGTTAGCAATCGTTAAAACCCAAACAGCAGCTCCCATTCTTTACAGCAGCGCACAGACAGCATACCCCAAGCACAGGGTTTTAGAGGAGCTGGACCTTGTGCGTAAACCAGAAAGAGAAATGGGAAAATACAGAGTCCAGGCCGGTGAGATGCCAGCATCCTTGCTCCAGGCCCTGCACCCCTGGGGCAAAAGGTGAGGAAAGTGTCAAGCAGAGCCTCACAGCTGCGGGGTTGCTCCCGTGGCAGGTGGTGCGAACAAGCACCTGAAGCTGGATGCATCGAGGGTGGCGGATGTGCAGAAGGGTCCTGCTAAGGGCTGACGGTGGGGTGAAGCTGGGGTCCTGAGAAGACAGCAGTCCAAGAAGTAGAACCGAGGCACGAGATCACAGGGAGGTTACGTGGTCTTAGAGACTTTGTTGCGTGCCTAGGCCAACCCTGGTTTCTCTGACTAGAGGCCAGTGGGTTCCAGGGGCCTGAGGAAGGCTTAGCCTACTGATGAGGACTGAATAGGTGGCCCTAATTGTGAAGAGATGAAGTAGGGGCACTAAAGTGTTGTACCAGAAAGTCAAAGATCGCATATCTGACCCAGGTGGATTAGATCTATTATTCCTTACCTAAAGACCTTCAATGCTCCTGCCCCACTGACCAGAAGATAAAAATCAAGGTCATTAGCGAGGCATACAGTGTACTTTCATCTCCAAGTTGTGTAATCCTCTTTGACTTCCAGTTCCTAGTATTCTATTCTCAAGCCATTTCTCCAGCCATAGCTTGGCTTGTGTCATCTCCCCAACCCTTCCCCTGGATTATACCTCTACAGCCTTCAAATCTCAGGCATCACCTCCTCCAGGAAGCCTTCCCTGATATCCCTCCCCCTCAGGCTACACTGGGTAGTCCTCTTCCCCTTTCATTTCCTGGCATATTTATATTATCGTACTAACCACATTATGTTTGAATTTCCTATTTATGTGCCTACACTGGTCTTCTCCACTAATGTGTTTCTTGAAGCCAGGGGCTGACGTCTGGGTATCTCTCAAAGCCTAAGGTAGGCTCGGCACACAGCAGCTACTCAAGAAATGTCTGCTGAATGAACGAATGCAAAACTGAACTACACGATTCCCCCATGACTCAGTTTACCTAGCTAAAAAGAAAAAAGAAGACTCCCTATCCTGCCTGCCTCACAGGACTGCTGAGAGGATCAAATTAGGTGATAGAAATGAAAAGATGTGAGAGCTCTACAGCCGGCAGGAATGCAAGGGATTCTTATTATCTCAGGTCTCCCTTGGGCTGCCTGAGAGGCTGCACTATCTTCTGCTTCCTTGTTGGTCTTCAGAGGAAGTTTTCCTCTCAGAGAAACCAATTCAAGTTTGCTCCAGATAAATGATGATAAAGATCATACCGATATTCCTCCTCCTCCTCCCCGTCCTATTTTCATGAAAACGGGCTGCCCCGGAGGAGAGGAGGAAGGAGCGGAAACCTGACAAGCATGTTCTCCCTGGTAATATCTCTGCGTGCTGCAGCAGGGAGGGGCTGGGCGGGGGGGCAGGGATAATGATTTGAGATATTCAGGTCACTAGCAGGCAATGGGACAAATGCGGTTTTCCCAATGACATTTTAGATTTCTGTTTTGACTGAAGAATACGCGGTTGAGTGGAAATGCAGAGTACAGGGCACCTGATACGTGGGCTTTGCCCCCCAGCTCAGGATCTAAGCAACTGTGCAAGCCCAGGCAAGTCCCCGTTTCTTTCTGCGCCCCACACTTCTTCATTTGTGAAAGCAGACAATTATGATGTAACAACCAGCTGCATCCCAGGATGGCCTCCGCTAGGTGTTTTGAAAAGGTTTCTTCCTTTGATCGTACCCCACTCCCTCCCAACCATTTCAGCTGCACAGAGGACAGGACTGAAGCTCTGAGTGGCTAAGAGACAGGCCTGCAGTCACAGAGCAGGCCAGTGGTGTGCCTGACCTGTAGGCCCTCACTCCTGCTGTATTTCCCAGTCCGAACATGTGTCCTCATGGAAGCCCATATAATGAATTGGGGGGAGGGGCGCCTGGGTGGCTTAGTCGGTTAAGCTTCCGACTTTCGCTTAGGTCACGATCTCGCGGTTCGTGGGTTCGAGCCCCGCGTCGGGCTCTGGGCTGACTGCCAGCTCGGAGCCTGGAGCCTGTTTCAGTCTGTGACTCCCTCTCTCTCTGACCCTCCCCTGCTCACGCTGTCTCTCTCTCTCTCTCCTAGAAATAAATTTAAAAAATATATTTAAAAAAAAATAATAATAATGAATTGGGGGGGAGAGGATTAAAATTCCACATGGTCAGGACGTATAACTGTGAAAGTGTAGTTTACCCTCGATGACATAGTAGCCTTTAGGAGGTGATGCTTTTTAGAAAGCTGAAAGGAAGGGTGAGGAAGGAAAGGAACTGGATATTTGGATTCATTTGAGCTCTCTCTTGCCCAAGACACTTATCCTAACTTTATATACATAGAGCCAGGGATATTAAGTGGGCCTCAGTTTTTTTGCCCAAATATTTGCTAGGTCCAAGAACAGGTAAAAGAAGCATTCTTTTAAGGAGCCTAGACTCTCAAATGTATCATTGTCAGTTTGACCTTGGACATGATGCTTAATATAGTGATAAGATACAGAGACTTAAAAACTGAACAGGCAGGAACTAGACCCCTAGCTCTGGGGCTTAAGACTACTAGTATTTATCTTTCTTCTTTTGGATAAAAGGTGATGTTGCCTGTAGGTGATCATCTAACCATGATTTAGTGTGTGTTCCATATGCCTGGAGCCTGCACATTGATGATTAACCAGTGGGCATCATATACTTTACAGCCAGATAACTATGGCACAGGAGGGTGTAGAAAATGCTGGAGAGACTTTCAGTCTGTACCCCTGGGGCCCAAGTCCCAGTTTGGGTCTGCCTCAAGAGGACTGTGTGACTTACTGAAACCTTTCTCAAGCCACAGGTCTTTCTCATCTATAAAAATATATTCCTATAATGGAGTCAGCCCTGCCCACTTTACAGGATCGACATGAAGGCCTACCTACAAGTGACTGCAATGGTCCACACCCTCCCGCGATAGTGCTCCAGTGAATGTCCAATCCCCCTTTAGACCTCAGCGTGGTCACTTCTTTGGGGAGGCCCTACGGGAACCCCTACCCTGGATCAAGTCTCCACGTTAACACATTCATTAAACTATGGGGTCAGCCTTCATAGGAAATTTCACCATCCATAAAAGGACATTTAGGGATTATTTGATTAATGTGATTCTCCCTAAAAGACCAGAAGTTTCAGAAAGGTGGGAACTATGTCAGTTTTGCTTACTGGTATATTCCTACTATCAGTGCAATGCATGAAAAGTTGTAGGTACTACATAGATATTAGTTGATTGAATGCGTAAACAAATGAATACAAGGAATGAACAATGGAAGGGAAGTGGGAAGGGAAGAGGGCAAAAAGCCAGATAGCCAATCAGGGAAGTTCATTTGATTTCTTTTTTTTTTTTTTTAAATGTTTTTATTTATTTCTAGGAGAGAGAGAGAGACAGCACGAGCAGGGGAGGGTCAGAGAGAGAGGGAGTCACAGACTGAAACAGGCTCCAGGCTCTGAGCTGGCAGTCAGCACAGAGCCCGACGCGGGGCTCGAACCCACAAACCGCGAGATCATGACCTAAGCGAAAGTCGGAAGCTTAACCGACTAAGCCACCCAGGCGCCCCAGATTTCTAACACCTAACAGGTGTACCTTCTCCATTCCCAGAGCTATGGAAAATATAGGAGACTGACAAGATAGTACAGGATATATATTTCAAGTAAATGGAACTTCACAGAGTCAAACAGACCTTCTCTGACCCCATCTCAATCTAAATTGGAACCATCGTTACTCTCTCTCTCTCAGGGCTTCTCTCATCCCTCCTAGCACTGGTCACAATTTATTTGGTAGGCTATTTTATGGGTATTTATTGTCCACACTGGCTCTACTATGACCCCAGATTCTGGTGGGTTCTGAATGAACGCTAGTCACTGATTCTGTAGCAGGAGGGCTACAGGGCTACAGAGAGGAAATAGACAAGACACCTGATCTTAAAAAACCATGGATCCAGTGAGAAGCCCAAGAAATATAATGAACGTGAACCACCTTGGTAAATGCTGTATGGATATAAAAGACTGTTAAGTTCCTTCTTCTCAAGGTTAGAAGCTTCTGATCATTAGAAATTTCTGGGTTGAGGAGCCTATAAGTCAGGTGCTTTGAAAGACTAATTCTCTTCTAAAAGATCATTCATTCGTTCAAAAAATTCTTACTGAGCACCTACTATGTGCCGTGTGTTAGCAAGGAGAGAGCAGTAAGCAGGATGGGTTGGATCCCTGCTGTCATGGAGCTGGAACCTCCCAGAAATAACAACTCTCTCTTCCTTCTTTCTCATTCTTGGTACCTTGCTTGCCGCAAACAAAAGGCCTGCTGTCAGATACTGCAGGATCGCTCTTCCAGGCTCATAAAAAAAAGAAAAGAAAAGAAAAGAAAAAGGCATTTAGGCAGAAGAAACTAGTCTGCCAGGCATCCAGAAGCTGCTCATGGATTTACAACAGTTATACATCAGCCGAACTGTCTTGCATTTAAATTTAACTCTGTCCCAGCCTCCCACCACTATTCTCCCTATAGCCCTAGCCACGTGCCCTCACCCACACGGCTTTCATTTCTCCCACACAGGCCCCCACCCCCAGCTTCCCTGTGGTCTGAAGGCATCTTAGTTTTCCATTTCCAAGAGAAAGAATCACCCCAACCACAAGATGAGAAAGTTCCAAAGGACACCCAGGGACAGAGCAGGAGCCAAAGCCAACAGTCTGTCCCCGGGTCATCTGGGGAGCATATCAGACTGCAGCTTGGAAGGGGAAGAGAGGACGCTTTGGCTTCTGGGGAGGCATAGGGTAAATCAATCAAGATTCAAGGATAGCTACAGTCCCTTCCAGTCAAACTCTGCTTGAGAAAGATTTGTCCAGAGAGGGGGACTTTAAAGACAGCTCAACAATGACCACACCTGAAGGGCCACCATTCCCCATGCTGACAATTTTCATTATTGTAAAATGTCATGATTCCTTGCAGAGGGAAAGCAATTAAGCTTCTATCGGGCACTCACCTGCCTCCTCCTGGGAGCAAGGCAAGAGGAGGGCATGCTGGGGAAGGGGCCCCACCGTGGCAGATGATAGCTGCTTAGAGCCAAAGACAGCAAAGTTGAGGTTGCAAAATCCTTCCAGCCTCAAAGAAAGGGAGCGAATGGGAAGCAGAGTAGAAAATCCATTCAAGGACGTGAATCCGAGGAACCAAGTTCCGGCGCTTTCCATGCCACTAATTTGTTATGTCAGGTACATGGGAGATGGTTCTCTTAGAGCCTCGGTTCTCCTATCTCAGGAGTGAGAGCATGGGCACCCCTGGGTGACTGTCTGGCTCAGGCGTTCTCTGAGGACCTGCATTTCACTTCCTGAATCTGCTGCCCTTGTTCCTCCAGAGAGAATGTGCCAAGCCAGCCCATAATGTGCTCTGAGGCCTGGTGCAGTGTGATTTACTGTGAGGCGGCCGGCATAGCCAGTGGTACCCTTGGAACAAGCGTGCCATCTACAATCTTGAGTGTCATCATTATTGGCCTTCGGGGAGAAGTTTGTTTCTTCCCTGCCCTTCGATTTTCAGCACAAGGTGAAAGACTCCTGCTACTTTCTCTGGGCTATGCAAGATCTACATCTCAGAACACAGGAACAAATCCATTTCAAGGGCTGACTTCAGGCAGAGGAGAAATGACCAGCCCCAGACACTGTATCACTGGGGTACTGGCATTCATTCCACAAATCTATTTTGAGATCCTACTGTGTGATCCTTCTAACTGCCCCTTTCCACACACCCCATCCATTCATTCTTTACCAGTCTCCCTCTGCCAGTAATGTGCCGTACCTTTTTAAAAACAAAACAAAACAAAAACCTCTAAAATATGTGTTACCATTCAGGTTCCCCTGCAGATGTCATATTCCCTATGGAGACTTTCCTGATATGCTTACCAAACTAACTGCTCCTTCCTGTCCCCTGGCCCAATGCTTGCTGATCCTTGTACTTCATACCCATTTCAACCTGCTCTGTTTTGTAATTAGTGACTTGTGCATCTCTCTTTCATCTGATGATTGCAAGTTCACTGAGCTGAGAGAAGAGAGCATCTCTGTAATTGATCCCAACCAACATCTTATACCTTCATGGCCCTCTGGGTGTGTTTTCTCAAATGAAGGAAGACAAAGGAAGAAAATCTGAATGGCACCCTTACTAATCCAGTGGCTGCCGTCAGCTAACATTTGTGAGTGGGTTTTTACTACAGCATGCTATCAACCGTCTCTTTAGTCCTATGGCCTTCAATACCATCCTAGGCTGATGATTCGCAGTTTGTATTTTTACCCTTGGCTTGTATGCTGGGCTATAGCAACCTCTAGCCTCTTAGAGGCCTAAGACCTATCTCATTTGGAGTATGTCCGTAACTCTACTCTTGATTTTTCATCTCCAAATGTGTTTATCCCCAAACTTCCCTGGCTCAGTAAATGGTCCCACCAGGCACTCAGCTGGTGAAGCCCAACACCTGGGGGCTTCCTTGATTTCCTACTTTGCTTCACCCCTGCACCTGCTGCCAGCTCTACCTCCCAAGTAGTCCCCAAATCTGCCCTCTTCTTTCCATCCCCATTGTTAAGATCCCAGGCCAAGCCACCATTGTCTCTAACCTTGATGATCCCAACAGCCTAACTGACCTCCTGCTTCCACTCTTGACCAGTTCTTATCCATATACCAGCCAAAGTAATCTTTGAAAAGTGTTAATAGTATAGTATCACTCCACTTCTTAAAGCCTCCAATGCAACTCAGTGCAATTAGAAGAGACTCTAACCTCCTCTCCATGGCCTCCAGGTCTGCATACCTGGGTCACCTCATGCCCAGAAAGCTCCCACCAACCATTCTGCTCATTAACTCACCAAGCTCATTCCTTCCTAATGTTCTCTCTGCCTGCAATAATGTGACCTAAGACTTCATAGGGCTGTCTCCTGTTTATTATGAAGACTTCCACTTAAGCGTCATGCCTTCTCTGCTCAATCTAAATGTCTCCCTGACCCCCACACCACATCTATCCTATTGCTCAGTTTTAATTTTGTATAGCACATACCACTCACTGAAATTAACATCTTCCTGTATTTACTAGTTTGCTGTGTCTTTCATACAAGGTTGTAAATTTTTTGAGACCACATAGCTTGTCTACCTATCTTGTCCATCTTTGTATCCTTAGGATCAAAAACAGTATCGGGCACATATTAGGTATTCAAAAATACCCACAACCAGCCACCCAGATGAAGTGAGGAGAGTGACAAGCTCAGAGAAGGGTCACCTGGCAGAATAGTGGGGGCTTCTCAGTCCAGAATGACAACTGGTAACAAAGGTCAGGTTGGAAACAAAGACCACGGGGGTGTTCTACCTCCTTCACTGGTCAGCCAATTTCCAAGTTTGGGCCTGGAACTTCATGCTTTTTTTTTTTTAATTTCTTTTTTTATGTCTTTACTTTATTTTGAGAAACAGAGACAGTGAGCTGGGAAGGGGCAGAAAGAGAGGGAGACACAGAATCTGAAGCAGGCTCCAGGCTCTGAGCTGTCAGAACAGAGCCCAATGCGGGGCTCGAACCCATGGACTGTGAGATCATGACCTGAGCCGAAGTCGGACGCTTAACCAACTGAGCCACCCAGGTCCCCCTCCTTCATGCTTTTACAAGGAAAAAACAAAGGCCCAATTGATACATAATCTTTGTGAGAAACAGTAGAAACAAATCCCTTAAATAGCTGCTATATAAATCATTTCATATGTGACTAATGATACCAGGACAGGCAATTTACTTTAAATATTGGAGACTTTTAAAGCCCAGCTCAATTGTATTTAAAATCCTTTCTGGAACTAGAGCTTCCTACTCTAGGAAGAGAGTAGTTTCCTGGCACCAGAGGTATTCAAGTTCAGACTGGCTAGTCACATGGCAGGAATGTTGGAAAGAAGATTAAGATATCAGACCAAGGCTGAGCTGGATATGCTCAAAGGACAATTCACTGGTTAATTTCAACTTACCAGTAACAACAGCAACTATAATGATGAAGATGGTAATGGTGCTGCTGGTAAAGATGTGGTCACAATCATGACCACAAGAATGACTAACATTTACTGAGCTGTATCCTTCCTGATTATAAGCAGTTTCAAGTACTTAATTGTTTTATATCAGTTACCTCAGTTAACCATCAAAACAAGCCTATGAAGGCGGTATCTCTTACCTTTATTCAGAAAACAAAGGAAATCTAGGTAGAGAGAACTTTAAAGACTCACCCAAAATCATGCAGCTAGTCAGGAAGCATCAGGGCAGGTATTTCAGTATAGCTTTATATGACATACTCTTAACTATATCCCCATGTGACCAATTTTCTGGTGCAACTGCAGGATGTGGTATACTCTTCTGGGGCTACTGGGATTAATAAAGAAAAAAATAGTTCTAGCAGACATCTCAAATACAGATATGCTGACTAATCATGTGTAAATGCATGTAGAAATGACATCCATATGGGGGTGAACCAAAACAGCCAACCATGATTCCAAAAATATTTATTCTGGTGTGACATTGGTCACTGCCTTGCTGTGTGATCCAAGTATGTTGCTTCCCCTTTGTGTACAACCTCAGTGTAAAATGGAACAAAAAATAAAGGAGATGATCCCTAATGGTAGTTCCATAGTGTTTATGTATTCATATGAATACATATGAATTCAATCCTATTTATTCATCTATAAATCTCCATATAGAAGGGAATAGCAATTGGGGCACCTGCGTGGCTCACTCAGTTAGGAGTCCAGCTCTTGATCTCGGCTCACGTCATGATCTCTTGGTTGGTGAGATCGAAACCTACATTGGGCTCTGCACTGACAGTGCAAAGCCTGCTTGGGATTCTCTCTCTTTACCCCTCTCCCACTCGTGCTCTTTCTCTCTCTCTCAAAATAAATAAACATTAAAAAAAACTCTCAAAAAAAAGTGAATAGCAATTAAAGTATCTCCTTATGTGGACTAAGCAAAATGCAAATTCAAAATCCCCAAGCACTCCTCAAAACACCAGGGATCTCAAACTACGGGTCAAATGAGGAAATGCAGGGTGTTTCCAAAGTAAACAGGCTGGAAACTCAAGAAAGTATCAATTTCTTCTCTAAGAGACCCCAGGAATAAAAGTAAAAAAATGACTCCTAAAATTGCCTGTCCATTATTTAGTGCAGTATGTACTCGGTTTCCTACTCAAAATTAGAGGTCTTATACACTAATGCAAGAAGGTGTTCAGAGTCTCACTATAACATTTGGCCGAGTACATTCCACCCTCCTCTCAGGCCTTGTAAGTAATCATTACTTCTTGAAGACTGCCATAAGCTATCTTCTAAATCAGAATCCTGTCCACACTTACTTTCTTTTAGATGCCAATAAATTTTTATTGAAATGAAAAAAAACACTATTTTTAAAAAAATAATCACTATGCTGGTTTTCCAAAGAATTGTATGGAAGCCCTAATTTCCCATGTGGGTTCAAAACCATAAATCAGCTAAAGGATTGCTTCAATATGACTTTGATCTCCTTTGGGAAGCACAGAAAAAGCATTGCCTAGTCTCTGCTACCTTCCAGCCATGTGACCTTGATTGAGTTCCTTCATCCTTCCAAACTTAACTTGCCTCGTCAGGGGAATTTTACTGGTAATGGTGATATTTCAGTATATTTCAACAGCCAGTTGAAAGTGAAACCACTTAAAACAAATCTTAAAATGTCATGCTAAACAGCTGAAGAGGTACTATTGGGACTTCAACTGAAAAGTAAGGCCAAAATATTTAAAGTAAATTATTTCTAGCTTATATTTAGGATATTGTTGTAACTCCATGATCATTCTAAAAAGCAACAAGGACTAAATCAAGTATGGTAGGATTAAGGGCACACTTTTTTTAATTTTTTAACGTTTTTAATATTTATTATTGAGAGAGAGAGAAAGCATGAGCATGTGAGGGGCAGAGAGAGGGGGAGACACAGAATCTGAAGGAGGCTCCAGGCTCTGAGCTGTCTGCACAGAGCCCAATNTTTCTTTGATGTTCACAGCTGACCATTAACAGGGTCATGTTTTCAAAAATGTTTAAGAATAATAACAATTGTCCCAAAGGCCTTTCCCATCCTTATATTAAACATGTCCTTTGAAAAACCTAATCACATTTGATCCTCAGTGATCCCCTCTTCTTCAGTCATTAACTGTAAAAACTCAGATCCTATTTGCTTATTATCAAGTACTTTTCCAACATAACTTTGAACAGCTTTATAAAATCATCATCTTTGCTACAATTGGTAATTTTACTTTACAACTACTTTGAATTATTCTTGCTTGTACTCTTTGATGTTTATGTCTATTATGATGTTTATGTCTATTAATTATCAGCAACTTGCCAACATAAGTGTTGACATGATGGGTCAGGAAACAATTGCTAAGCAAAGAAGAATGCTTGAGTAGGGTTCATTTCATAAGCAGTCAGTTCATCAGTGAATATTTTCACATTAAGATGATGTTTGCTCCTCAGTGCCATCTCAGCACTATGTGGTCTTGGATAACCTCCCATGCTCACCAACCTCTCTCCCTAATTTCAGTCTTCCCTCAAATGTCCCCTCCATTGACTTTGATGACAGTCTTATTGAAAACTGTAAACTGTAGTTCAGTTCCAACTAATAAGCACGCACTCCATTTACCCTTTCTCTGCTTTCATTTCTTTATAGCACCGACCAATACCTAACACACTGTATATTTCATTTATTGACCTGTTTATTGTCTACCTCGCCTCCCCTGCTCCCACTAGACTGAAAGCTCAATGAGTGCACAGACTTTTTGTTTGCTTTTTTCATGGCTTACAACCATTACCAAGAACTATGACTGGCATGGAGAAGGAGCTTTAAAAATCTGTGTTGCTGGGGCGCCTGGGTGGCTTAGTCGGTTAAGCGTCCGACTTTCGCTTGGGTCATGATCTCGCGGTTCATGGGTTCGAGCCCCGCGTCGGGCTCTGAGCTGACTGCCAGCTCAGAGCCTGGAGCCTGTTTCAGTCTGTGACTCCCTCTCTCTCTGACCCTTCCCTGCTCACGCTGTCTCTCTCTCTCTCTCCTAGAAATAAAAAAAAATAAAAATAAAAAAATAAAAATAAAAATCTGTGTTGAATGAATAAATGAATGAATATTCAACTGAAAAGAACCTTCAGTATCTTAAAGGATAGAGAATGTTGCTGACAGGACCGGTTTTCTGGGTTTTATGCTTTCTGCGAGGAGAGACAGATAGATTCCATCACAGCTTTGTTAGTGGCTCCCTGAAGCACTAAAATGAGTGATAAGGTTGATTAGCAATGTCTGCCCTTGGGCATCAGAAGTGCCCACAGGAATAATGGCATCAGGCCAGGAATTCCTTCTTCCTGCCCTATATTGCTGCATAATCATCCCTAACTCCACGCAGACTTTTCACTAGTGTCTCCCATTGCGCGCGCACACCTCCCCTAGACAAAAGTGCGGCATGGCTCACGTTGTTTTAAAAATTGACAGGTATTTTTTAAGATCTAAGCTGCCATATTATGTACTTTACACTGTGTTTTAGCTGCCAGCTAATTGTTAATTGCCAACTTGTTGCAAGTAGTCATCAAATAATGTAGCATCTTCGGCAATCAGATTTTTAGGTTGAAAGAAGATTTAGAAATAATCTGATCCAAACTAATCATTTTAAAGATGGAGAAACCAATGAGCACTGAGTGTTATGTGGAAACTAATTTGACAATAAACTATTAAAAAAAAAAAAAAAAAAAGATGGAGAAACCAAGGCTTAAAAGATTAAGCATTTGTTCTCAAATCTCACAGCTAAAATTATTCAAATAAGAACTTCATACCATTAGCATTTATAAACAAAAGATAAACCAGAGACTTTGGGAGACTGAGAAAAAAATTAAAAGGAAAGAAAAGAAAAAACGAAACACATGTGGGCAGACACTGTGCAGGGTACTCACATATCTGTGTTTTCCATCTCAGTAGTGAACGATCATTGACTCCCCTCTAAGGGGTCGGCATGTCTCTGATCAGTCTCTGAATCCAACCCTCGCTATTCTGGCTTTTGTTTTGTGAGGACAGGAACATGTAGCTAGTGTTAACTGATCACAAGTCTTCCTCATGAGTTCCTCAGATAAGAATTTGAACAATGGCTTCCCCCAAACAGAATTCTATTTCTCTGACCTGGGGGTGGCCCTTCTCTCAGACAAATGGTTGTTGTCTTCCTGGCTCTCTCAGAGATCTGTTTCTTGCCACCACGAGAGTCAGATGGTACCCAAGCAGCTTTTTCAACTGAAAGGTAAAGTCCTAGTCTCCTGAAACTATTCGCTGGAAAATTCCAACAAAGCTTTCTTATACAAATACTGTTGCTTAATCAAAATTATAGAAATGAGCCAGCCAGTTCTTTGAAGACTTCTCACCCCACCATTATGAAGAACTGTAGCAAAATGGCATTCGGCGCATTCACAGAACTTTCTGGAATATGCAGGCAACAAGGAGGGCAACAGCCAGGTGGGGGAGATCTGACAGTTACATCATTTCTGCATTTACCTCGCTCTCCAATTCTATTCAAGCCTCGAGCCTTACCAAGGAGGGCCTCCAGCTCCACCAGGCCAGGAGAGAGAGATGTCTTTATTAGAAAAATCATCCCGGAGGCTGCCAAGCCCTATGTAAACAGCAGAGATTGCTTGGCAAATGAAGGGGTCACCCAAGAGCCTGAGATAAACAGACACACAATGAGGTTTCAGTGACCCAGAAAGCCCTGAAAAAATATGACCTTACATAGGAAAAAGAAAAAGATATTTTCCGTCTAAAACAGCTGCCGGGTGTTTTTCCCCTTCCAAACGGACAAAATAATACCTTGAGAAATAGGGGGAAATAGGACTTTTTTGAATTCCCCCGTGAGAAGGAGCAGCTGGGATCAGAGATCTGCTGCAGCAAAGTTGGTGCCTAATAAGGACATAGCATGGCCAGGTCTATTTTCAGTGGCACTTAGCTTCCCTGCTGACAATGTCCCTGACCGTAGGGGCTGTGTGCTCCGTGAGGGCGAGCGGTGGGCCCAGCTGGCTCTGGTAAGACCAGCTCCTTCTGGAGTCTGGCCCACCGTACACGCTCTGTGACTCCCTGGAGAAGGAGTCCATGAATCTTACCCCTGTTTCTTATCCACGTCTCACTCCCACCATGTCCTTACCCCTAGACTGTGGTACTGCATGCTGGAGGCCCTCTATGAGCAATAGGAGTTTCCCAATCTATTAATCTAGCTTTCATGAAGACTTACATGCCAACACAGTGATAAAGGCTGCCTCTAATGTATCACTTAATCCTTGCAATGTATTAGTGAGCTACTATTTTTATCTCCCATTTTACAGATGTGGAAACTGAGGCTCAGAAGTGCTACAGAACTTGCCTAAGGTCACAACACAGTTTAGACTCAAACCAGGCCTGATTCTAAAGCCTATGCCTTCATCCTTACCCCTAAGGCCTCATTAGTGGTTTGTACAGTGACGTGGATTCTCTCTAAGACAGTGCCTCTGGGGCTGTACTGCTCACGCAAAGCGTCTTGTTAAAATGCAAGTTCTGATTCAGAAGATCTGGGCTAGAGCCTGAGTCCTGCATCTCTGACAGGCTGCCGTGTGGTCCACAGACTGCACTTTGGGCATCCAGCCTAAGAAAACTTTCTTTTCTGATGGCCTCCATTTCTTTTCAAAAATAGGTATTGTTTTTACCCTAAAAAAAAAAGTTTGATTTCACTGTGTACTGGCGGCTAGTGAAATATTTAGCAAAGGCCTTCTGGTATAACACATTCTTAGGGACTTTCTGCTGTGGAAGGAAACAGTGGCGGTTTGGGGGCAGAGATGTGACACGATCTTACTTGCACTTTAGAAGGTGTCTGTGACTGCAGTGAAGATTGGAAGTGGCAGACCAGGGTAGAGACCAGTGCAGTGATCCAGGCAAGAGATCGCGCTACCTTGGAGCCGCTCACCCTTGCCTCCTGGCTGCTTATTGTAATCACACCACTAATGTGCCATAATTAGAATCAAAGGAGCTCAGAGGGAACTAGAGAAAACACTTAACCTAATCATGTAATTTTACAGGGATAGGCTGAGGCTAAGAAAGAAATTTCCCAAGTCATGCAATTTATGTGTCATAGAATTTTTCAAAGTGCTTTCTATGGGATGTTCATAGGTATGGTGCAATGAAAATAAAAAGCCGAACGAGATCTGAATGTGTTTTAACAAACATTTGATTAAGCAGTTAAGCGGTTTTGCTTGTGGCAGGACTTCTCAGAGCCTCTAATAAGCTAATATTCCCTGTACATCTTCCGGAGTGAGATGAATATATTTCCCAAATGACTAGAGCATTTTTTTTTTTGGATTTGTGTTTCAGGAAAAATAGTTTGGGAAACTGATGTCCAGTGTCTGGATGACACTGTCTGTCATTGTTTAGTGAATTAGCTTCGGCTGCTGAGACAGACACGCCCCACCTTGCGCATGTCTCAGAATACCTCCTGAGCGCCCACATACTTTCCTTTTCGTTTTTTTTAAATGTTTATTTCTTTGAAGAGAGAGAAAGAGAGCGTGAGTGGGGGAGGGGCAGAGAGAGGGAGAGAGAAAAGTAGGCCCCACACTCTGCCTGGAGCCCGATATGGTGAGATCAAGACCTGAGCCAAAATCAAGTCAGACATTTAACCAACTCTTGCCACCCGGGCACCGCTCTTTTCCCTTTAATTTTTCTTCTATCATTTCCTGTAATCTAAGAAGTATGAATTAATTTGGTTGGTCTGTACTGTCTGGTCCCCTAGCGGGGAAAGGTATTTTCAAATCAAGGAGAGCAGAGTTATAAGACTGAGTGCAAACTGCAGCTTTGTTAATATTTTTTAATGTAATCATAAAATATAACCCAACCGAGGCTTAATTTTTTTCCTCATTTTTCAAATGATGCAGCATAACCAGATTATCTCTCCTTCCAGCTCAGTGTGCAGAATGTCATGGTGAAAGTGTCTTTGATCTCCCCTGACAGGTTAGCAACTTAACTCAAACTTCCCCCACAGAATGCCATGCTCCCCATCCCCCATGGCCTTCTGTGCACTACGTCTGAGAGGTATGCCATCCAGACACCTAGCCAAACATACTTTCTATGTCTCCTCATATCCAGACACAGAGTCAGAAATTGTCCTTCTGATGCTGCGCTACTGTCTTTTCACAAATGACGATCTTCCCAGATAACTGGCCCCCGTGGCTATGAGCCCTGAGTCACCCAGCTCAGGTAGCTGAGTTTTGGTCCCAGGACTCTGTCCGAGGCACCACAACCTTATTTTGATTGTGCCAACCAACTCGTCTCTCCCAGCTGCCGTGGTAATCACCAAAGCCACCACCCTTCAGAAAGAGACACAAATTCTCATCAGGTCCACACTCTGTCATCATGTGCCTCAGAGCTGACTGCCCAGGCTGCCACAGCCCATCCAAGCCACTTTGGTCCTGACAGAACAGCCTCAGGGAAAATCGTTGGCTCATTCAACCTTGTTCCAGCTGCGAGCAAAACCTGCCAGACCTCATTCTCCTCCTTTCTTCGTGCCCACTTCCTTCTCCTGGCCCATTGGCTTTCAGCTAGGTTTCCCAGGGGAGCACTGTGTCTCTTGCGGTTGAGCTCTGTGTGCATATGAAAATATCATCTGCATAATTTATCACTCCCAATGTATTCTTCTTTCCTTGACTGAAGGGGCAGGGGTCTCTATCTGTATCAGGGGGAGACAAGAGTTTTGCATATTGACTGCACTGATGCATAACTATATGCTACTTGCCAGCCACTGAACTCGCCAGATATTTTAACACTTCCATGCCATTGCTCAAGCTAGTTCCCTGCTTTAGAAGGACCCTCTTGGGGAGCCTGGGTGGCTCAGTTGTTTAAGCATCTCAATCTTGATTTAGGATCAAGTCATGATCGCACAGTTCGTGAGTTCAAACCCTACATCGGGCTCTGTGTTGACAGTGCAGGGCCTGCTTAGGATTCTCTGTCTCCCTCTCTCTTTGCACCTTCCTGCTCACTTGCGTGCTCTCTCTCTAAAATAGACATTAAAGGGGCGCCTGGGTGGCTTAGTCGGTTAAGCGTCCGACTTTCGCTTAGGTCATGATGTCGCGGTTCGTGGGTTTGAGCCCCGCGTCGGGCTCTGTGCTGACTGCCAGCTCAGAGCCTGGAGCCTGTTTCAGAGTCTGTCACTCCCTCTCTCTCTGACCCTCCCCTGCTCACGCTGTCTCTCTCTCTCTCTCCTAGAAATAAATAAAACATTAAAAAAATTAAAATAGACATTAAAATTAATTAATTAATTAAAATAAGAAGGACCTTCTTTTCCTTTACTTCCTATTAACATCACATCTACCTCTGGAAGACTTCTATTTGTCAGCCTTTGGTGATGAAACTCCAATTTTCCCTTGAGTACTCACTCTTCCCTGTGAGTTCACTTGGTTTGTGTGGGTGTGAGCGCATCCTCAGGATGTGGGATGGGTACATAATCCAGCCTTGTTTAGTCAGAGCCCACAGTCACCTGGCCACCATGATTAGTCAATATATGTGCAGGTAATTCAAGAAAGGCCAATGACAGTGTAGAACTTTTGCTAGGAATTACAAGAAAGATAGCATTTTGCTGTGAGGTGCTGGAATGTCAGGGTGTAAGCCTAGACCAACAGTGCCTTCCTCTGTCACAACCTCAGAGTATGAATGAAGTCAACAAAAAGGTAAAGTAGAGTCCAGAGAAGAATACACATTGTTGATAGCATTATCTGAGATTCTGGATCCAGCCAGGCTTGAAACTAGGCGGATCCACTGTCTTTTCAGATCTGTGAGGCAATAAATGATGCTAATCATGGCGGCAATGATGATGGCTGCCTAAGTCAGCATAAGCAGGTATGGATGCTATAGTGTGTTACCTGGCTCCTTTAGGACTGAGGCATTTTCTTTCAGTGGCCATGAGTGCTGCCTGCTGATGGCCCAGCAGTTGCTCTTAGCTGAATGAAACTGTCGCACCCAAGGCTATGTTCCCTCCCCAGAAGCAGCTCACACCTCATGACTGATCAATGCCAGATACACAGGTGCAGACCCCTGTCTCAATTCAATACAATTCTGAAATCCTATCGCTGCTCCAGAATTCCCCTGGAGACCAGCTGAGGCCTTTGTTGCCACTAAACTGTAGTTCAACACCTCCCTCTGCCTAATCCTGCTCCCCTCACTGCCTCGTAGGTGCCATCCCCAAGAACAGTCCCCAGTAAACATCCTGCATGCAAGGCTTCCTCTCAGAATCTGTTTTCTGGGAAATTTTATCTAAGAGAGTGGACTTGTGCATTTGTAACCACAGAAGCCCTAACTAATATACAATCCTACAACAACCAACCCAAATTCCTCCTCTCCCACACAAAATCTTCAACTACATTATTTCTTCCTAAGCTCCCAGAGCTTACAACCTGTACCTTCATGTAAACTTCTCCATCCCTCCTTGCATATAGTTGATGGTTTTTGTGGTCTACCTACCCCTACTGTGGAATTGTAAGCTCTCGGTTGTTTTTTTTTTTTATGTATTACTGAGCCATGACCACATAACTTGCACTCTTCATAAACTGAGGCTCACCATGAGAAGTACCCTCCCGAAATTCTTCACTGGGATCTCTACAGGAAATGTTGAAAGTTATAGTAGTCATCGACTGTTGTGTAACAAAATAGCCCAAAATTTTGCACCTTGAAACAATAGACAAGTATTAGCTTACCAGTGTCTGGGTCTGAGGGTTGGGAATCTGGAAGCACCTAAGCTGGGCAAGGCTAGCTCAGGGTCTCTAGGACTGTAGTCAAGACATCAGGCAGAGGTGCAGACACCGAAAGGCCTAACAGCAGCTGAGGGGCCTGATTCCAAGATGGCTCACTCACATGGCTGTTAGCAGGAGGCCCCGATCCCTCACCACGAGAACTTCTCTGCATGCGCAGCTGCTCAAGTGTCCTCATAACATGCCAGCTGGCTCCCCCTAGAATGAGCATCCCAGAGAGAGGGAGTGAGACAGAGAGAGAAAGAGATAGAGAGAGAGAGAGAAAGAGAGAGAACACATGCAAGGCAAAGACCAGGAAGTCTTTCACATCTTTTGTCAGAAGTCTCTTACTTAAGAGGAGGAGAGTTAGCCCCTCTCTCTGGAAGAAAGGAGTCTCAAAAAATTTGTGAGCATGTTTTAAAACCACCACAAGGATATGGTCCATTAAGCTGCCTGGACACCAACTGAGTCATAAGGGCATCTTCTCCAATGCCACCAGGAAAAATCCTAGCACCTTTTATAGGCAGCTTGGTTGTTTTTACTTCCTGTGCCCTATACTTTGGGTAACTGATTTTGTTTTATCCTTTCTCCTCAGAAATTTAAACTAGATTTGTAGCCACTTCCATCGGGGTTAAAATACCTCACAGCACGTATATAATATGTTATCTTTATTTCTAAGTTTTGATTTTCTCTTTCCTGGTTTTCCTTGAGCATCATTTTCCCGATTTTAAAATTTACTTTACCTTGCTATATGCTCTGCATCTTAATAAGCTGCCTTAAATCCTTTTTGGGACAATGCTAGGTATAAATAAATAAGTACAAGCATACAAATGTATACATACATACCTAAAATAGGGCTTTTGATTTACTAGTATATATCCCCAGAGTCAGAGCACCAAATCATTTAAACAAACTCAGGTCATTTTATCTGACAGATCCTGTGGCAAGAAGGATAACAAGAGCATTTACAATAAGTGCTAGCATTCATTGTGCATTACTGGTGTGCCAGGTACTGTGTGCAAGAATTTCACTCACTGCTTGATTTAACCTCCACAACGTCCCTTGAAGGTACATACGATCATAACCATCCCCTACTTTCCCACAGTCACCCTTCTAGAGAGTGACAGGGCTGAGATTTGAATTCAAGGTCACTGGGTCCTAGAACCAAAACTATATGCTACTTCGGTGTTTTTAGGGCAAACGGAAAATATGTTTTAACATTTTATCAAGGAGGAAACTGATGCCCACAGAGGTGATTTCAAAGTCATCAAGTTATTCAGCATTCCTGGGTGCCTGATATTTTGGTTAAGAGATTCAGGGTATGCAAAGGAAGAGGAAAATATACAACTGAGGGTCTCATAGTCCAAGCAGGAACAAGCAACTTACAAATGTAAAGCAATTTTTTTAAAATTTATATTCAACTTATTTAAATTTATAACCAACAGTGTAGTCTTGGCTTCAGGAGAAAAACCCAGTGATTCATCTCTTACATATGACACCCAATTCTCATCCCAAAAAGTGCCCTCCTTAATGCCCATTACCCATTTAACCCATCTTCCCTCCCTCCAACAATCCTCAGTTTGTACTCTGTATTTAGGAGACTCTTATGGTTTGTCTCCCTCTCAGTTTTCCTTATTTCTCCTTCCCTTCCCCTATGTTCATCTGTATTGTTTCTCAAATTCCACATATAAGTGAAATCATATATCTTTCTCTGAGTGACTTCCTTCACTTAGCAGAATACCCTCTAGCTCCATCCACATTGTTGCAAATGGTGAGATTTCATTCTTTTTCATCACCAAGTAGTATTCCAGTGTGTGTGTGTGTGTCTGCGTGTGCGCGCACGTGCACGCACGCATCCACGCACCCCACATATGTGTTATCCATTCATCAGTTGATGAACATTTGGACTCTGTCCATAATTTGGCTATTGTTGATAATGCTGCTATAAACACTAGGGTGCATGTGCCCCTTCATATTAGCATTTTTGTATCCTTTGGATAAATTCCTAGTAGTGCAATTGCTGGGTTGTAGGGTAGTTCTGTTTTCAATTTTGTATAGCAATTTTAAAATAGAATTTAAAAGAGTTAAAATGAACAGAATACATAATAAATGCTACAGGTAGGCAATTAAGGCAAAAATAAAAACAAAACAACAACAACAACAAAAAAACAACTCTCCATGATCTGAGGTTACAGAAATCTTCTAGAAAAAGATAAGACTTAGGTCAGACCTTAAAGGATGGGCCAACATTGGATAAATAAAGAAGATACTGGAATAACAACATGGAAAGAAACACAAAGATGAAATTCTCCAGGCAATGTGTAAATAATTCCATAACCTTTGGCCTCTTAGCAACAACCTCTTAGATGAACCAGTTGAAGTGCCTGGTAACTTGTAGAGAGGAAATAGGTATATCCATATGCATATACATACACTTTTGTATATACATATACTTTTCAAATGTGGAAAGAAGAAAAGTCAAAAGCAGCAAGACAAGGGTGTCTGGGTGGTTCAGTCAGTTAAGCAATTCAATTCTTGATTTCGACTCAGGTCATAATCTCACAGCTTGTGAGTTCAAGCCATGAGTTGGCCCCATGCTGACAGTACAGAGCCTGCTTGGGATTCTCTCTCTCTCTCTCTCTCTCTCTCTCTGTCTCTGTTCTTCCCCCACTCATCCAGTCTC
This sequence comes from Crocuta crocuta, assembly GCF_008692635.1. Taxonomy (NCBI): domain Eukaryota; kingdom Metazoa; phylum Chordata; class Mammalia; order Carnivora; family Hyaenidae; genus Crocuta; species Crocuta crocuta. The sequence continues at coordinate 1,563,521 of NW_027530642.1, forward strand.
TCTCTGAAATAAATAAAACCTTTTTTAAAAAAAAAAAACACGCAGCAAGACACATATGGGCATTAGAACAGAAAATTAGAAACAATACAACAGCAGCTATCCCAAGGGGAAAAAAAAGCGGGGACATACTGCATGCAAAGGAATTATACCACAATCCCATCATTTCTGATTTATAAAGTAAACCAACCAACATATTTAAACCTTGTAGGAAGAGTGCTGTTTTGTGGGGTCATAAGCCATATATCATAGTTTTAGCTTATCCAGAGAGGACTGGGCCCCTAAGCTCTGACTGCTCATCTGTAAAATGGGGATAGTACAAATCTTTTCTTTATAAAGATAAGATCAGAAAATTTACATAAAAATGCATTCCAGCCCATAAAAGTGAATAATGATCCCTGTAACAAATCAATATTAGATATAAATCTAACACAGCTATTGGATATAGCCTGGTGCAAACATCTTCTTAAAGCTGGAATGCCCACCACAAACTCTATGACTTCAGCTGGAACTTGTCCAGCGTCAAGGCGCTTCCCTCCACAAAAAAACCAAATAGACTATTCAGAGACCATTTAAATTGAATCAAGAGCTGTCTCTTGGCCTTTTCACAGATCCTGATTTTATCTTCTGGAATGCACAGAAAAAAACATTCATCTTTACATATCTTATCTCTTCAAGTGTTTACAGCCAATAATTATTACCATTGCCTAACTTTCAACCAAAGTCCTAGACTATTCTCCAAAACAGTTTCAGTTCCTTCAAAGGTTTTTCAGGTAACATGATGCCAAGACCTCATGCCAAATCAGTTATCTTCCATCAGACACTCTATAGATTCGAATGTGGCATCCATCATGGGACCCATTACTCTAGATGTAGTTGTATTTAGAAGTATGGTAGTGACTCCATGACTACATAATCCCACAGTCCATGTTTCTGGACCATCTTGGTTGACTGCAGGCATGGATCTAATTAAAGAGATTCTTGCTAGATATTCCAATATTCTGTAAATGTACTTGAATAAATGAGCACACACATCCAGCAAGTGTACCATGTAAGCACCAATCCAAAAATAGATACTGAATAAGCCAAGGTAACTAGTGTTTACTGAGTACACACTGTGTTCCCTTAGAATGTATTCGACAGGAAAAGCATTATTTATTTGTGCTTGTGTCTTGTTTTATCTCCCCTATCCGAATACCAGCTCCATGAGAGAAGGGAATTTGTCTTACTTTTGTATTCCCAACTCCAAACAGTGCCAGACAAATAGAAGGTGCTTAATAAATATTTAATTAACTAATTCATTAATGATACTGCCTTACAGATAGACTGAAAAAAAAGAACATAAATGGTAAAAAAAAGAGGAAATGTGTATGAAATGAAGGCCTCCAGGGAAAAAGGGACTTGTCTAAGTCCCTTGCTCACCCACCACCCTCTTCCCACACCACCTCCAGCCAATGGAACTTCAATCCCAACTGGGCTGCTTGCATATAAAAAGGGTTGATGTATTTTAAAAGGTCACCCCTTAGGTATAGTTTTCTCTTTTCTAGTCTAGGGCCAGAGTAAGTGAGACCTAGAGCATTATTGGCCAGATGTCATTTTTCCACCATTAAAATCTCTAAAACTCCAATAAGTGATGTGACTTGAACCATAACTATAAGAGTTACTCAGGGGAAGAAGATCAATAGGATTGAAATTGGACAGTTTCAGAGAGGTCAAAAGCCTTGACCCAAGCTTTGGAGGATAAATGTAGACAAATGGAATGGAGAAGACATAAACAATGGGACAGGAATCCATTTTCACTGAGCTTGGGCTCAGCAGATGGAAAACTTAGAATGATTCATTGTATTGTTCAGACCTAACTGTACAAACAATGGGGAACCACTAGAGGATGCCAAGCAGAAGGGTAGCATGGTGATAGCATATTTTTGGAAAGAAGGCTCCTTAACTGGGCTTCTTGATGCCTTTGGGGAGAGCAAATCCTTTAAGGAGCCTAGGTCAGGAGCACAGGACTGCAAATTAAGCTCTACCATTAATTTACAGATTTACCTTGGGTACAATGCTTTACTTTGATGGGCTTACTTTCCAAAAGAGAGGCATTGAGAGCATTAGGGTGTTTCATCACTAGTCCGAACTCCACACACTTAGCAGTAGATCCCTAAAGCACTGTGTTTAGAAGGATTCAGGGGCCCTACATGGGCTCAGAAGAAAAATGCTATCATCAGCTAGTAATGCCTGCTGTGAGTGCATAAAGGAGGGATATAGACAGATGTGCCACATAAGTGCCTCTGATGGTGGATCAGAGAGGCAGATTTAACATTTTGCACCTCCTCTCTCACTGCCAATACTACCATCACGCTATTCCTGCTGACCCCACCCATTTCCTAAATCCTATCTTTCCTGGAGTTGAGGATAGGAATTTTCACAGTTTTCTGTGTTACAGTAAGGAAGAAATGTTTCATAAAGTGTCCCCCTGCCTGATATTCCCACCAGGGGTCAGTTGGAAGCACATCTCAGTGACCTCTTGCTCAATCCCCAACTTGCCCTCTGCAGGACAAATCTGCCTGGGGAACAGAGCGAAGAAACCATTTATTTCCATGCAAATGTCCCCTTGATGGGTAATGAGGCAAACCACAGCAGCTGGATCTGCTGTGTAAGGCTGAAGTGTCTCTAAATAGAATATGGCTCCAAGTTTTCCATGGGGTACCTGCATCAGCAATTTTGTAAGTAAGTCACCAAGGGGAAGCAACTTTCTCTCGGGCATCCTTTGCCCCTAGCAAATCACAGCTGTGCAAGGAGGAAAAGTAGGGTAAAGAGGTGGGGCCATACTCTGGAAAGGGGCAGGAGGAAGCGAGTCAGGAAAAAGGAAGTAAGCAGGACACTTGCCTCATCTGTCACTGCTTATTCCCGAAATCTTTCTCTAACCATACTAAATGATTTGTTGGTTGTATCCAGGTCTTTGCACATGCTGTTCCTCCCCCCTGGAAGGTTCCATTTCTGCTTAACAAGACTAACTCATACTCACCCTTAAGGTACGAGCTGGGTATCACTTCCTCCAGAAAGGCTTCTAAAACCTGGATAAAGGCCTTCTATCCCTTATCATCTCACTGATCACACTATATTCAAACTGTCTTTTTACTTATCTTTCCTTAGCTAATAAAAAGAGCAGCCAATGTCAATTGAATGTTTAATATGTGGTAGGCACTGCATAAAGCATCTAACACATATGATTGCACTTAATAGCACGATAATTCTATAAGTTAATATACCCATTTTACAAATGGAGAAATAGGCTCAGAGGATTTAAGCATCGTGACCGAGGTAACCCAGGTTATGAATCTAGCAAGTGGCAGAGCTATGTTTAGAACCCGGATCTATCCATATGCTCTTAACCATCATGTGACATCATGTCCCCTTCTTTATGCTGGGCTCCATGGGGCAAAGACCATGTCTTACTCATAAATTCCAGCACTAGTGTGTGAGCAAGTAGATAATACTCAGTATAAATTAGTCGACTAAACAGACTGAATGTTTGTGTCCTCCCCCTGAAAATGAATATGTTGAAATCCTAACCCCGGGGGTGATGATATTAGGAGGATGGGGCCTTTGGCGTGGGATTCATGCCCTTATAAAAGAGGCCTAAGATTGCTCCCTTGGCCTTTCTGTCACATGTGGCTACAGAGAGAGAGCAGCAGTCTGCAACCCAGAAGGGGACCCTCACCAGAATGCACTGGCAGTCCAATCTTAGACCTCCAGGCTCCAGAACTGTCAGGAATCAGTTTCTGTTGTTTATAAGCCACCCAGTCTATGGCCCAAATGGACTGAGATGGAATGAATGAATATAGGAATGAATGAACAGAATCATCACCCATGAGAAATAAATGACTCTCTCCCATCAATTCCTATTTGAAGAAAGGGTGCTAATTGAAGGGAATTACCCTCATGAGAGTATGTTTTGCTCAGGGCAGCCAGGAAAAAAAACAAAACAACAACAACAACAAAATAAAATCAGAATTCATCCTAATCAATGAGAGAAGCCAAAAGTTAGAACCAGAGAAGAAGGGCCAAGGGCCAGCCTAGGGAAGAACGGGAGATGAGGCCAGAGGTCAGGAGCTGTATAGACTAGGAATAGGTAAGAAGGCACAGTGCCAGAAAGATCCAGAAGAAAAAATAACTAAGATAATAAACTAAGGAGGTGCTAGGCCCACAGTGTAGGGGGTGAGTTGGTAGCCTTAAAGTCATGGAGAGATGCATAAAGATATACAATCCAAAAAGATTCATATGGCTTGGGTCAGAATTGGTCCCTTAAACCTACACCTTTGCTATTACTACATGTTACTCCTCTAAGCAATGTCTGATCATCAGAGCATTTCTCTTCCTTTATTTGTAAAAACACAGGTTCTCCAGACTAGCCCCTTTTTCCTATAATTGTTGTCACAGTAGAAGGTTCAAACACTCCAGGGGCACCTGGGTGGCTCATTTGGTTAAGTGTCCGGCTTCGCCTCAGGTCATGATCTCACAGTTTGTGAGTTTGAGCCCCGTGTCAGGCTCTGTGCTGACAGCTGAGCCTAGAGCCTACTTCAGATTCTGTGTCTCCCTCTCTCTCTCTGCCCCTCTACACCCTCACTTTCTCTCTGTCTCTCAAAAACAAATAAACATTAAAAAATATTTTTTAAAAAAAGAAGTTTCAAATGCTCCAGTCCAAGATACAAATAAGCTAAGAAATGAGAGCAGAAATAACCTTTGCAAAGTTTGGGGTGGGTAGAGAGGAGCTAACCTGTAAGTTGTCTTATTCAGTACTGGGCCCCTCAAGCTCCATTCCTGCAAATCTATTTAATATCCATAATGGCTTAAAATTTTTTAAATTCTATAAATGCCTCTTTGGTGCCCTTTGTGCATCCGGCACTAACCTAGAAGATATAGAAAGGAGTGACATAAGCTTAATTTCTATATGCCTAGCAAAGGATTCTATGTTCCAGGAAGGAAATCCAGAACAGTTTAAAATCAGAAAACCGAAGTTCAAGGCAATGTCCTATTGCAGGTCTTCTGAGCTAACATCAGTGAGCAAGCAATCACTAACCGTGATCTCAGGCAGGTTAAATAACCTCACTGTGGTCTAGCTTCGTCACCTGCAAAATGAAGAATTATTACCCTCACCTCGTAGGGTTGTCACAGGAATTAAATGAGATAGCATACAGGGAAACATTTTATGAAACTGTGAAGAACTCAGCATATTCAACTCTTGTTACTAGAAATTCATCTTCTGCTCTAGAGTGTCACCCTGTTTAATACACAGATTTAGCCAGATGCCTGGAATAGAGACTTAAATCCCATAAACACAAATAAAAGAAACAGAAGACAAATCAAAGAAACCTCAATTGAGTCCAACTGATCCGAACTAACGTGTATTAAAGACCTGTGGCATATAAAGCACAAAACTGTAGTTAAGCCTTATACCAGCTGTGTCAGCTACTTATTGTTTCCCTATTTTAAAGAGACTCAGGGAAAGTAACTTACCTGAGTCACACAACAAATAAATAGAGCTGGTGTTTACACATAGGGCTGCCAGTCTCCCCTTTACCATGTTACCATGTTACCTTTTTTTTTTCTTTGGCAAATATTTTATTCTGCCTATAAATGCTGCCCACCTCTGTCCCCTGAATCAGTAACCCCCAGCCAGTACATCACAATGGATCTCCACACTCTCATCCCCGTGATAACTTTTCTCCTCATTTCACATTCCATTATTTGGCAAGAAATCCACAAGGGACAAGCATATCAGCAATGAAAGGAAAGGCGTATATAACCCAGTTTCTTTATCAGCCTCTCCCATGCTTGTGATTTCAGGCTGTGAAGGAGGAACGGGAGCTGTAAGTAATGCTAATAGCATCATCCAAGGAGCAGCAGATAACAGCTCCCCCGTCCTGGAGAGGAATTGCCTTTGTGCCAGATGGGTTTTTTTGTTACCATCCTGGCTGTGAGATGAGATTCAGAGAAATCATATGTGATGGGTTTAGAAACCCCACTCACTCATAGCTGACCCACAGCCTCCCAGAAGCAAAGAATGGGTTCAGCCAGATTTCCCCAGGCAGAAGCTTTGCAGTCGCTCGCAAGGAAAGGAAGATAAACCATATGCCCATGGAGAACCTGGCAGTCTTCACCTGGGAGGAGAGAAGGGTCAGGAGGAAGACTTTGTCACTGCCGATGGCCTTCTGTAGGGCACAGAGAGCAGGTGGAAACTGAACTTTTGGGGAGAATCTATAGGAAAGCAGAGAGTATCTCAGTATGAAGGGGAAGTTAACATCCCAAAATAGAGTGGGTCCCCTTGAGAGGAAGTAGGCGCTCTGCCCCAGAATGCTCAAGAAGAGTTACAGAACCTCAGATGAAAGAGCATATCTCTTCATCTGATGGAGGCGAGATAATCAGATGGCAGTATATTTGTCCCAAAGCTGGACTTCTTGTTGGTTTTGAAATCATGAAATCAGAATTACAGCTTTCCAACTTAATAGCGATGTAACCCTGTACAAGTTACTTAACCTCTCTGGGCTTCCACTTCTTCAATGAAATGGAGATTTATAATAGTAGTGGCCTTAGAGCATCGTAGTGAGAATAAAATGAGCTAATGCCTATGTGGTATATAAAAGAGTGTTTGCCACATGGGAAGTACTCTGTAGACATGTAGTAAGTATGTATCAGGTGCCACACACCCATTCAAGCTACAGGAACGGGCAATCATATACAACACAGATTCTATACTCTCATTAATAAACAAATATATCATGATTTCAGGTGCTGGTAAGAGCTATGAAGAAAATAATAGGATGTAATACAATAGAGTATGTGTGAGGATGTGGTAAAAGGGACATTAACTGGAGCAGGTGGGGTGAGTCTCTCTGCGCTGAGTTCTACCCAATCAAGAGAAGAAACTAGCCATGTTTGAGTTAGGGCATCCAAGCAGAGGGGATAACAAACACAAAGGCCCTGAGGCAGATCAAAGCTTAGTATGTTAAGAAATGGGGTTGAGACACACTCCTGTGTGTCTTGGAGCAGAATGAGCGGGAAGAAAGAAAGGATGGGAGATGAGATCAAAGATGTAGGCAGGGTCCAATCATGTAGGGTCTTGTAGGCCACAGTGAGGCGTTTGGAATTTATTCTAAGGCGAGTGGGAAACCACTGAAGGTTTTAGGCAGGGTAAGACACCGTACAATTTACATTTTAAAGAGATCACAGACTTAACTTATTAAAACTTCCCATGCATGATCCTTTCTGTTCTTTCCCTATCTGCAGAAGTCCCCAAAGCCCTAGAAGGGCTCAGAGTTACAAGATAGAAGATATCTGGGTCATTTGATGCTCTCATAGGCATCCAGGACCAGGATCCCTAATGTTGGATTGTTATGGAGTAAAAAGAAACGTTATGTATTAAGCCAGTGAGGGAGGGAGGGAAGGAGGCAGAGAGGGAGAGAAGAAAAAGGAGGGGGAGGGGAGCATATTCCCGCTGCTACATGACGAATGCAAATGTGGAGTCCGGGAAGGAGCAGTGGAAGCAGGAGACCTCCCATCTATTCCCCTCACAGTGTTTTGAGTAGAGTGAGGTAATTTCTTTTAAGTAAATCAGTGGACGCAGTCAAGGACAGGCTAAATTGTGGCATGAACCATAACCAACTGTCTTCCTCACAGATGTTGGCTCTAACAAAAAGCAGGAGAAATAAAAGACGCAGACCAGATTATCATGTCCGAGACAATGTCCTGTCAGTATCCTACCTCCCTTTCAGAAGCCAGGTTTAAAAGAAATAATTTGTTTTTCGCCATCAGACCAGATTGACTTTTTAAGTCCTTGCCAGAAAGACAGCATTTGCTTTCATAATTATAAAGGACAAAAATTACAAGGCACAGGTAATTGAGTTTGAGACAATAACCAGGCACTGGCTAACCCTATGCATCCTCTGTTAGAAACAGCTACTACCCAAGGACTGCAGTTACACTAGATGCATATAGTGGGCACATATTCACTCATTCAGCAAGCATTTTCTGGACACTTACTTTGTACTAGGCACCAGTCTAAGTAACGGGGAACCAGTAGTGAACCAAACAAATAAAATTCTTTTCTTGCTAAAAGAGTCAACAACTAGATATGACAGACAAGCTTCCTATTCCCATAAATAAAAAGAATTTAAGAAGCTGATAAGGGCTATGATGAAAATAATAGCATCTAATACAACAGAGTGTATTTGACGATGGGGTAGCAGGACATAAACTAGGGCGGACATGGAAGGTGGCACTGGGAGGGAGGAAAGAGACAGTAAGCAAACAAGGACAATGTGCATCGAGTGGTAAGAAGCACTGCAGTGAAAAATAAAGCATGAAAGGGCAGGGAGCAGTAGTGGGAAGGATGTTCAAAGGTGGGTTAATATAAGAAATTTCTGGTCAAGCCTTGTGATGCTTTAGTTATGGGGATAAGGAAAAGGAAGGAGTCAAGAATACCTCCTCTCTTTCTCTTTAGGCAGTGGATGCAGGTGTGATTTACTAGGATAGGGGGCAATGTAGGAAAACCAAGTTGGCAGGGAGAAGATCCTAAGTTTGGTTCTGAACATTCATTTCTCTGTGGTGGTCAAATAGTAATATTGGGGCACCTGCGTGGCTCAGCTGGTTAAGCGTCCAACTCTTGATTTCAGCTTCGGTCATGATCTCATGGTTTGTGAGTTCAAGACCCATGTTGGGCTCTGCTCTGACAGTGCAGAGCCTGCTTGGGATTCTCTCTCTCTCTCTCTCTCTCTCTCTCTCTCTCTCTCTCTCTCTCACTCTCTCTGTACCTCCCCTGTTCATGTGCACTCTCTCTCTCTCTTTCAAAATAAATATACTGAAATTAAAAAAACAACAAATAATAAGTAGATGATTGGCATCAACAACATATAGATGATAACTAAAATTTGGGGCACTGTTATAGATTGTATACCCCCAAAATTTATATGTTGAAATCCCAAACCCCCATGTAATGGAATTAGGAGGTAGAGCTTTTGGGAGGTGATTAGGTCATGAGGGTGGGCCCTTATAACTGGGACTAGTGCCCTTATAAAAGAGATCCCAGATTCCCTTGCTCCTCCCACCATGTGAGAATACACTGAGAAGACCACCATCTGCCAACCAGGAAGCAAGCCCTGAATACGGCACCTTAATCTTGGACTTCTCAAGAACTGGGAGAAGTGTTTAACCCACTCAGTCTATGGTCTTTTTGTTACAGTAGGCTGAATGAACTAAGTAAGAAACGAATGAGAATTCACAAAAATCTGAAGGTCTACAGTCCAGGGTGGTATGGCAGCCTTCTGAATTTGTCCATGACCCACACTCCTTCCACCTTTCCACTTCACCATCCTTAGAATGTAGCCCATCACATGGTTCAAGATGGCTGCAGGAGCTCCAGGCATTAAGTCAAGCAAGACAGCCCGGACACTAATTTGCTCTGAAACCCTGGGAAACTCATCTCTCCTCCCTAGATCTGTTTTCTCATCTGATCTCTCAAGTTCCTTGTTGCTCCATCATGTCTTGATTTTGTTGGAATAGTCTGAGTAACTTCCATACAAAGCAGGGAGTCTGAGACACAACCATACAAATATAGTATTGATTTGACTAAGAAACTGACCTTTAAATATTCCACGTTCTTATTGGTGCTTTGGATAAGAACTCTCCAGGGAACTCTGAGGGTAATTGCTTTTGCCTCTGCTTTAGAAGGGGCTGACTTTGATGCAATGCTGTTCTCATCTGCAGGTTTAATTTAGCTCTTTTGTCTGCATTAAACTCACTGGGAACTATCCTTTGTGTGGTGCCAAGCACATCACATGGCCGGCGGTTTCTAGCTGAATTTAGACTTGCCCTTTCAGCTGAGGATCCTGGGGTGTTCTGACTGCCAGGTTGGGTAAGCTGACTTCCATCTCCCTCCCTAGGGATCCCCTCTCTGGGAGCTGCGGGTGATCTGAACCAGCCACTGGGTGTCAGCATTGCTTTGTCCAATTATAAGGAAAAAAAGATATTTGTGTGGTTTGGGAGTTGTTTATGCAGTAAGTTTGGGCTCTAAAGTGAGCGCAACCACAGTTCACATTTTTACAGCACTTAACATTAACCTAAGAAGTGCTCTGTTTTTACATCTGGACTCTCCCTACTCATTCAGCCCCTCCGTGTCCCTCAACTATATTACCAACCAATTCTCATTTCCAATGTGTGTTCCTCAAGTCTATCTTCATCTGGTTACAATCAGGTCTATAACAGCCTCGACTGTAGAATAATGAGCCCTCTGTCCCTGAAGGTTTCCAAATAGAAACTGCAAACTGAAAGAGAACCTGGTAGGAATTATTGTAGAGAAGAAAGAAATGTGTATATATTTATGTACCTGTGTATCATATAAATATAATTAAGAGGTAGAAAGGAAAAGTACATATGTGTGTGTGTATACATATATATATATGTTTTTTCCCTGTTTGAGAACCTTCACTGACCCTCCTCATCCATAACAGGGTAAATTCTAAACTGTCTAGCTTTGCAGACCTGTCTATAACCCAACTCCTCTGTCTCATCTCCTGTCTCCAACAACACACTTCAATAAGAATGAACTTTTCCAAGGAGAATTTCACACTCTCCATGCCTTTGTTCACCCTCCTTACTGTGAAAACCTCTACTCATTCTTCCAGATGCTCCTCCAGGGGGCTTGCTGGGAGCCCCAGTGGGCATTCTTCCATGCTAACTCCCAGCCGAAGCTTAACAACCTTTCTGTGAGCACCCAGAGTGCATCAACTAAATACACAATCTCTCGCCCACTAGATTATGAACTGCTTTAAAACAGAGACTTTGTGTTTTCCATATTTGTGTCTCTGGTTCCTGCCACTGTGTCAGACAGCTTACTGACATTTATAACATATGTTTATTTAACTGAACTCAACAGAACCCATGTGGTTATTAAATTTATTTTGCTGAGTCTGCAACATCTTTTGCATGCAACCTCTCTTCAGAGTCTCAACTGCAATCATCCTACCTCAGTTTTCAAAGCTTGCCATTTCCTTTGATGACTTTGCCATACCTGTGTACCATACGGGCTATTTATTTATTTATTTTATTTTTTAATAGTGTATTGTCAACTTGGTTTCCATATAACACTGAGTGCTCATCCCCACAAGTGCCCTCCTCTAGTTGCTGGCGAGGATGTGGAGAAATGGGCACCCTCCTATACTGTTGGTGGGAATGTGAACTGGTGCAGCCCCTCTACAAAACAGTGTGGAGATTCCTCAAAAAATTAACAATAGAACTCCCCTATGAACCAGCACTAGCACTGCGAGGGATTTACCCAAGGGATACATGAGTGCTGATGCATAGGGGCACATGTACCCCAATGTTCATAGCAGCACTCTCAACAATATCCAAAACATCAAAGGACCCTAAGTGTCCATCAACTGACGAATGGATCAAGAAGATGTAGTTTATCTATACAATGGAACACTACATGGCAATGAGAAAGAATGAAATCTGGCCATGTGTAGCAACATGGATGGACCTTGAGGGTGTTATGCTGAGCGAAATAAGTCAGGCAGAGAAGGACAGATACCATATGTTTGCACGTATAGGAGGATTAGGCGGGCTATTTTTTTAAAAATACTTTTTCTTTATACCCATTTATATTTTTCTCAAATAAATTTGTTTTAGAAGAAAACTTTATATTACTACCATAATTGAAAACTTGCATCACTTGCCATGAAAATACAGTTTTTAAAAACAATAAGGAAAAACACACTACTAAATTCTAGCTAGATAATCCTGCCTGCTAGACTAGACACACTTAGACCATTAATGAGTCCTTCATCCCTTCCTGTCTCCATGCCTCTTTGCCACAGGACTGAGTTCCTCTCACTACGGAGGCAGAATCCATTTCTCCATTCTTTGATTCTTCCTCCAGCCATAGGACTCACCCTGGCCAATGCGGCAGTAGTATACTTGACCCAGACAAAGGCATGAAAAGCTCGCGCCATGACTGGGATCACTTCTCTGCAGTGACAATGTGCCCAGCTTACACTGATGGGAGAATGTGGGAAATCTATAAAGCGGAGTCCAGTTGCCTTAGCTAAGAGTCAGCTGAGAATCTAACCACTACACTTGACAGCAAATCCAGTCCAAGACCAAAGGAACCACTGGCCTTCATGACTGGTTTGCAGGCTCCTGAGCTAAATAAATGTTTATCACTGGAAGGCACAGAGGTTTTCTGAATGTTTGCCATATATTAATATGGCAGTAGATAAATAATACACCTGCTGAGGCTCTGAGCCTGCAGTGTGTTTTCTCTTTCTTAAAAACATGGATTAGAAAGTGTTAGATTTCTAAGTGCTAGCACCTAATCGAGACTGTCTCCTTGAAGTAATCAGAGAGATTGAAATGGAATTGAAAAGGGAATAATCGTTTCACTTCATAATTTTATATAATTCATCAGAGTTTACACTTAAAATTATCTCTGTACTTTCCCTTACTTTGAGATACAGTTCTTGCCCTTTTTATCTCTTTTGTAGACAATGGATATGGCTTCCAAAATGGTCATTGGCTCATTGCCTAAAAACTAAAGCCCAAACTTGATTCAAATTCCAGGTGCTCCATGACCTGTTCCCATCCCTCCAGTCTTGCTCCCACTGCTTCCCCGCTTTACATAACCAATATGACAACCCAACCTCTTCAGTTTTACTGCACTCACTATAGACGCTCAGTCATAGCCAGGCACCTAACTAGGAGGTGGAGGGTAGGGGGAAGTGATGATTAAGATGCAGCCCTCACTTTCATCAAGTCCTCAGTTCCTAATAAACCATGTAAGAACCACATAACTCTAATATGTGAAGAGTAATTCAGAGCACTGTAGATACCTATCAGATTGGTACCTAATGCCAACAGTTAGGAGCAAAAGAAGCTGGAATCAGAGAAGCATCCCAAGGGGAAGTGATGCCCTTGGATCCAATGAAGCCTTTCCTGATTCTCCCACCACAACCTACAAGAGGTGTTCCGTTTCCCCCATTCTATTCTGTAGCTCATCACGTATCATTTATACTTATTTCATCCATCCTCTCAAACTATCAACTCTTTAAGAACATTGATCATTCATTATTGTACTCATCACAGCAGAAGCAGGTCATGAGGCAAGCACTGAGCACTAACAGTAGATGGGTGGACAGAGGGATGAACGGATGTATAAATGGAAGGTCATGAGAAAAATAAGTCATATTAAAAGAAAATCTTTGGGCTCTCCTTAAGTCCCTCCATTTAGATGGTGGTCTAATGCCATGGTTCCCAAACCTGGTGGCCCATGAGGCAGATATAGGGAGCTTTAAAACATATATATTTCTGAGATGTGCTTCCTTATTATATTCAGATTCAACAGATATAAGGTGGGACCCAGTAATCCACATTTTATTTTATTTTATTTTATTTTACTTTTTAATGTTTTTATTTATTTCTAGGAGAGAGAGACAGCGTGAGCAGGGGAGGGTCAGAGGGAGAGGGAGTCACAGACTGAAACAGGCTCCAGGCTCTGAGCTGGCAGTCAGCACAGAGCCCGACACGGGGCCCGAACCCACGAACCGTGAGATCATGACCTAAGCGAAAGTCGGACGCTTAACCGACTAAGCCACCCAGGAGCCCCAGTAATCCACATTTTAATGAGTTTCTCCAGAATCCTCTGAGGATGCCTAAACAGCTGCTTGGGAATTATAAATCTAACTCACCGGAGTGTCACATTGACTTCATGCTCTCAGATGTCCTATTTGTGAGATACCAAACCTCTTTTCACTGATGGCTCAGCTTATTCAAATAGCCTACAAAAGAAAAATACTCCTATAACTTGGAAAATTCCACAAGGAGCTGTAACAATATACTAATAATTTACTGACATATATTAAGTACTTAGCAAGTATGAGGCATTTTGCTAGGTGCTTTCATGAGTATGTGCTCATTTAAACCTATTAGCAACCCTAATAACTCTAATAAGAATATTGCGGAAGTTTTGTTTCTTGTTTTTCTTTTGTTGAGGGAGAAGGGGATAACCAGAGAGGGAGACAGAGAGAATATTAAGCAGGTTCCATGCCCAGTGTGGAGCCCAACCTAGGGCTCAATCCCGTGACTCTAGGATCATGACCTGAGCCAAAATTAAGAGTTGGACACTTAACTGATTGAGCCACCCAGGTGCCCTAAGAGTTTTGTTTAAAAAAAAAAAAAATTTGAGGTATAATTGACATACAAAAAGTTGTACATATTTAATATATACAACTTATTACATTTGGGGATAATTATACACCTGTAGAGCCACACCACGATGATGCCATAAATATATCCATCATCTCCAAAAGTTTCCTCCCACCCCCCTAATAACAAATTATTTTCTGTGACAAAAATACTTACTATATGATTCTACCCTCTTCGCAAATCTTTGAGGATACAACACAATACTGTTAACTATAAGAACTGCTCTTTGGTCTGAATGCTTGTACACCCCCCAAATTTGTATGTTGAAATCCTAACCCCCAAAAGTGATGATGTTGGTAGGTAGGGCCTTGGGGAGGGACTAAATCATAAAGGGGGAGCCTTGATGAATGGGATTAGTACCCTTAGGAAATAGAAAGCACTCCCTAGTCCTTTGTGCCATGTGAGGATACAACAAGAAGTCTGTGACACAGAAAAGGACCCTCACCTGACCATGATGGCCACCTGATCTCAGAACTGTAGCCTCCAGAATTTTGACCAATAAATTTCTGCTGCTTATAAGCTAGCCAGTCTGTGGTGCTTTATCAGAGCAGCCTGAAGGGACTAAGGCAAGCACTATGCTATACAGCAGACCTCTAGGACTTATTCATCTTATGTAAGTGAAACTTTGTACCCTTTGACTAATATCTCCCATTAATACCTTCCCTCAGCCTGTGGCAACCACCATTCTACAGTCTGCTTCTATGAGCTTGACTTTCTTAGATTTCATCATAAAAAATGGTAACATGTTGTATTTGTCCTTCTGTGACTGGCTTACTTCACTTAGCATGATGTCCTCGGGGTTTATCCATACTGTTACAAAAGGCAAGATTTCTTTTAAGGCTGAATAATATTCCATTGTATATACTGCATTTTAAAAAATCCATTTATCTGTTGATAGACATTTAGGTTGCTACCATATCTTGGCTATTGTGAATAATACTGTGATGAACATGTGAGCATAGATATCATTTCAAAGTACTAATTTCATTTCTTTTTGGAATATACCCAGAAGTATTAATGGATCATAGAGTCCTTCTATTTTTAATTTTTTGAGGATCCTCCCTGCTGTTTTCTAAATTTGTTGTAAATTGTATTTACATTCCCACCAACAGTATACAAGACATTCTTTTTCTACACTATATATTAATAAATATTATAGTATATTAATATAATATATTGTAGTATAATAAATATTATATATTAAATTAATATAAGAATTATATAAGTATGTATATATACTTATATATAATTGCCATCCTAACAGGTTTGAGGTGATATCTCATTGTGGTTTTGATTTGCATTTCCCTGATGATTACTAATGTTGATTACTCATTTTCATGTACCTGTTGGCCATCTGTGCATCTTCTTTGAAGAAATGTCTATTCAGTTCCTTTGTTCATTTTTAAATTGGATTATTGGCGTTTTTTGCTATTGAGTTGTAGGAGTTCCTTAAATATTTTAGATAATAATCCCTTATCCAGTTCATGGTTTGCAAATATTTTTCTCCCGTTCTGCAGGTTGCCTTTTTATTTTGTTGATTATTTCCTTTGCTGTGCAGAAGCTTTAGTACATACTCCTTTTTAGCCTTAGTCTGCAAAAAAGATAGGTACCAGGAAGCCAACTAACTATATGGGGCAAAGTTGGAATTCAATCTCAGGTCCGCGTGACATCAGAGTCCCATGATCATAATGTGTGAAGGTAATATCCAGAAGAACTACATATACATCCAGACTGAAAAGGGGGCATGGATCAAACTAAAGCAGAATGAACCTCAGCTAGATATAAAAAGATTTTAATGAAAAATAATTTAGAGAAATAAAAAGAGGACCAGTCAAGGACTCAATCCCCAGTGTTGTCAACAACAACAATAGTAAACACACGTAGTTTACACTGAGCCAGCCTCTCTTTTAAGTGCTTTACATAAATTAACTCACTTACCACCACTTTACAGATGAGGTAACTGAGGCTTAAAGAGGTTATACAGCTAGGAATAGTACCCTGGAATTCAAATCCAAGCCACTTAGCTCTGGAATCTATACTCTTAGCCACCATGACAATAGTTATTCAAGTAAACTTTGGCAATTCCTATCCTTTCCCTTGGACTCTGTTTCAGATACAAAATGGAAGAGTTGGTTTAAATGATCTTCACCATTTCTTCCAACTTTGATTTTTTTTTTAAGTCTAATTTTACTTAAAGTATAGATTTCCCCTTTTCTGCAAGAATATTTTAAAATTAGATGCTTTCTTGAGGAAAGATTGGACATAGTCTTGCCTGAACCTGGAAGTGAGGTAGATACCCTTTCAAGGTCAAGAAATAATGAGTGATAGCTCAACTCACAGGGAATTCCTAGGGACAGGATATGTGCCTTAGTCAGTTCAGGCTGTGATAGCGAAAATACCACAGACTGGGTGTCTGAAGCAATAAATGTACATTTTTTTTCATAGTTCTGGAAGCTGAAAAGTCCAAGATAAAGGCACCAGAAGATCTGAGGTCTGGTGAGAAGCTACCTCCTAGTTCATAGATGACTGTTTCCTTGCTGTGGCCTCAAACAGCAGAAGGAATAAGGGAGAGCTCAGGGTTTCTTCTATCAGGGCACTAAGCCCATTCATAAGGGCTCCATCTTTGTGACCTATTCACCTCACAAAGGCCCTATCCCTCCAAATATCATCATTACATCAAGGGTTAAGAGTACAATATATGAATTGGGGGCAGGGGTATACAAATATTCAGTTCACTGCAACACGTCGCAGCCAAGGCCCTTCATAAAATCACTGCCTGTATCTCAACATCTGGGAAGTCCAATCCTCCCCTAAAAGATAATGATCTCAAGTGTGTAACTCAAAAGAAAAAAAAAACAACAGACTTTTCATAGCTCTGCAACTGCTTTGGGACACACAGGCTATGACAAATCAAGTTAAGCAAATAAGAATTCTGAAAGAGCCTACATAGTTGGTTTAAATTGTGCTTCTGCCACACATAAGCTCTGTGATGATGAGCAAGGTACCTAACCTCTGTAAGCCTTAATTTCCTCATCAGTAATATGGGATAATCATCCCTTTCTCAAAAGGTCATCATGAGATTTAATAAGCAAGATAATACAAGTAAGTACAGGTGGAAATTATATTAATAATAACAGTATAAACAAAATTATTACACACTTATGTGATGTCAGGTATTGTTCTAAGCAATTCACAGTCTTCCAACCAATAAAAACAGATCTATAACATTCCTGAGAAATGATTTCCCACTTTCATCTTAAGCCCACAGAAATGGGTAACTCAGGGGTACCTGGGTGGCTCAGTCGGTTAGCGTCCGAATTTGGCTCAAGTCATGATCTCACGGTTTGTGGGTTCGAGCCCTGCATCAGGCTCTGTGCTGACAGCCAGCTCAGAGCCTGGAGCTTGTTTCAGATTCTGCATCTCCCTCTTTCTCTGACCCTCCCCTGCTCACGCTGTCTCTTTCTCTCTCAGAAATAAATAAAACATTAAAATAAAAATAAAAAAAAGAAATGGGTAACTAACTTCCAGGCTATCTCTCTGGAATGTAATATTTGCAGAGGTAGAAATCGCCCTTTTCATTCATTGTTGTAGTCCCAACACCTGGATATCTTTTCTCAAATAGATTTTTTTTGTTCAAAATCATGCAACATTTTATTTTTTTAATATAATTTATTATCAAGTTGGCTAACATTCAGTGTACACAGTGTGCTCTTGGTTTTGGGGGTAGATTCCCATGACTCATCACTTACATACAACACCTAGTGCTCAAATAGATTTTTCAGAATTGTATCAATGAGACACATGAAGGATTAACCATTCCATAGGTTTGTTATTGTTACTGATAAAAAAAAACAGTTAACACTGACCAAGCGTAGATAATATTAATAGTTAATAATAATAATAGCTAACATTAGTTGAGCATATGTAACATATTACTGTACATGAATGATGCCACCTAAGCCTCATGGTAACCCAGTGAGATATGTACTATTTTATTATCACTCCTGTTTTATAGAAATATACACTGTGGCATGAAAAAGCCTAAGTAACCTGACCAAATCCCTAACCGTTGTATACAGTGGAGCAGGAATTTCAACCAGCCTGACTGTGACTCTCATGCTCTCACAATACCATGTTGTCTGTGGCATCCGACACTAGAGGGACACCAGCAATTAGCATCCTTCACTTTGCAAGAACCTGCCTTTCATCAAAATCTTTTCACTTTACCCAGAGTGGAGTAGGCACAGCCAGAACTTAAAGTACCTTAAGGTCCTGGTGCCTATCATATATTTTCACTGAGCTTTCCAGACTCCAACTTACACAATGGATGATGCCCTGCAGTTTAGGCCCTGCACAAAGTTGCAGATGATGGGTTGCTGGTTAGCATGTCAGGTGAAGGGCAATATATTTTAATGCAAATGCAATGAGCCAGAACGACAGTATTTTCTCCAGGAGCCTTAACTAGGTTAGCATGACCTCCGAGAGGGGCCAGAATTCTAACAGCAAAATTAGAATAGAAAGGCTTATGGAGATTTCTATGCTAATCAGCCATGTTTTACTGGAAAGATTATGTTCAGCACAATGGCCATTTGCCAGCTTCAGTCAGGGCAGCATTTGGTCAGGTGACCAACAGAAAAGGATGACTCAGAAAGTGCTGGGGAAGCCACATTAAGGCAGCAGCACCCTAAAAATGGTGGCAGAGGTGGGATAAAAGTGTCAGAACCCCCAAAGAAAGAAGATTTTCTCATTGTAATTCTTGCACACACCTTGCCTACTTTGCAGTTTGTGCTGCAGTAGAAATCCTTTGTTTGAGAGTTGATAGGAGCAATATACCTCTGGGACCTGAAAACAGGGATAAAAAGGAGAGAAAAACAAGAAAATGTCTCTGTTCAGATTAAGGATTTCTACTCAAACCTAATCTTTTGCTCTTGGGATGGAGACTCTGTGTTCTGCTCAAGTAAAGAAGAGATGCTGTTTCCTTTGACCTGCCTAGCTCCTGCCCCCCTGGTCGCCACCAAGAAACCTCATCATCTCTCACATCTGTTTTGTTTTGAAATTTGGGGAGTTTACATAATTGAGCTGGTTAAACACAGGACTTTATATAGACAAAAACTGAAAAAAAATAATCAAACCTGACTTTCTCTAGTCTACTTTCTCTACTCTACACGTTACATGTGTAAGAGTCAACAACAATCAAAGAAGGAAAGAAATAACTAAAGATGTACCATAGTACCTCTTGGTATTTACAATGCCTTCTGAACAGATTTTTAATGGCTTTCAAAAGATACCTTGGCATGCCCCCAGAAATACTGAATCATAATCGCAAGGAGAAACAGAGGAGAAATAATCTATATTTTTAAATAAGCTGTCCAGATGGTTCTGATGCAGGACCAAGTTTGGGAATCTCTGCTTCAGACCACACTTCCTTACATCATCACACAGAGGAAAAGCTTTGATGCTATTCTGGGTCCATTTTGTCCAGCATTCAGACTGTAAATGCAGAACCAAGAGCTGTGATCCAAAGAACCTAGTTGTTATGTTTCCTGACACTGACCCCAAATAACACTAAAATAATTAATATTCACCTAGCACTTGATATGTGAACTTTTACATATATTATCTTGTTCCAGTCAAAGGTTAATGCCACTTAAACATTTAAAAATACAATATGTAGATATTCTACTCTCAGTCAGAAATGTTTAACAACCATAACATTGCACATAACTGGATCACACAATTTTGTTCATACTTCAACCTAGATAAAGACAGAAAATTCATTTAGTTTGTCTGTGAGCTTTCCATTGTCTATAACTTCCACCTGACAGTTGGTAGAAAAATGAACTCAATGATCAATCTAGTTTAAATTCTGTCTTTTCAAAAAAAAAATCTGTCTTTTCTTATTATCTAAACAGTTACTTCAGGTAGTGTCAGTCTCCCTAGAATAAAAATGTTTTAACCTCTGAAATAACTTCTCCCCGCTTTTCCATCAAGCTAAATTCTGCGTATAAGGCAAGTGTGGAGACAGAGAGGGATATGTGATCTCCAAGTATTCATGGTGATATATCAAGTAGCAGGATGGCCTTCTGCTCATTCTTGTCCATGGATCACATCCTATGCCCACTTGCTTGTCCCTCTGGCCCGCACAGCAGAAATGGAAGCTGGCAGGACTCTTAATCTCATGTATTCTCCTGACTCAACCAGAACACAGATGGGGGCACCCTGCCTACTGGAGCCTCTCCTTACCTGCAGCTAGCAGCAAAGAATTTTCTAAGGTTTGGCTGGAACTTCACTCTTTCACCTGGTGAGTCTGACCTGCTGTCTTAATTACAGGGCCGGCTTGCCCCAACCACCATAACCTACAGGGGCAGGATCCCGACCACTCTCAGGTATTTGTGGGACCGACCACTCTCAGGTATGTGTGGAACCGCACAGGACAAGCAGGGCCATCTTGTGTCCTAGGCTGGCCACAAAGCAAACCTACTCTCAGTGTTGATCCAATGTATCTAATGAGCCTCCTACTCTCTGCGCCAAAGCTAGCAGGTGACCCTGTCTCTCTGTTCTCCTCTCCCATGCCCTCTCTCTCCTGTATCCCACTACCTTTGAAGCCAGAAAGGGGCAGACTCTTCCACATGCCTTCCTGAGAAGACCTCCCATGGATCCCAAGAGCATGCCCTTGAAATGCCTAACAGGAGCTAAAGGAATTCAGGCAATTCCCTTTAGACAATAGCCTGATTTGGAGTGGATATTCCTTTTGGTCAGCATCCCTCCTCTGGAAGCCCTAACCTCCCCCTTTCCTTCTCTGGGTAACTTGGGCAAAACTCGTGTCATTGGGAAGACAGGAGATAAAAATATGAATAAGTTGGGGTGCCTGGGTGGCTCAGTTGGTGAAGCATCTGACTCTCGATTTCAGCTCAGGTCATGATCTCACAGTTCGGTTCACGAGATCAAGCCCATATTGGGGTTTGAGCTGACAGTGCAGAGCCTGCTTGGGATTCTCTCTCTCCTTCTCTCTCTGCCCCTCCCCTGCTCATACTTGTACCTTCACACTCTAAATAAACACACACACAAACAAGCTTTTTAAAAAAATTCTTTAAAAAATGAATAATTTGTTTAAAATATTTCCCCACTGTATATGTATACTTTATTAATTTCCAAAATGAGTTTCCTTTGTAAGGAAGGCAAAATAGGAATTACTAGCCACATCTTACAAAGGAAGACACTGGGGCACAAATTACCATGTGATTAGCTAGGGGTCTGGAATAGTGTCCTTTGTTTATCCCTAGAGCTGTCTTCATTTATGGTACATATTTCTTTGCTTTGCTTAGTGGTATTTTTGAACCAATACTTTCTCGAGTAACGAGTCCCACTAGGCAGGGCCAAGCGCCACACAGAGGGTCCTACTATTTTACCTATCTATTCAACTCTGACTGTAGGCCCAAGTCACGCATCACCTCTCTCATATCCCTTCTGCTACCTTGCTAGCCTTTGAATACTTTTTGTTAACCTATAGTCCAGAGAGCATCATTTGACACATAATTTAACATAGCAATGTCTTGTATTTGTTTTCTAATTTATCTCTCTGTGAAACTCTAGTCTCTCAGCTAGTCTGTAAGCTGTTCTGTCAGCTGTATGAAGGCAGGGACTATGCTTCTAAAGTCCTGTTCTGTTGGTTAGGACCATAGATTGTAAATTCGACTGCACAGGTTCAAATAATGGTTCTGCTTATGAGATCCTAGGAAGATCACCTAACCTCCCTGAGCCTCTGTTCCCCTTACCCTCTGCCTACAAGAGAGATAGTAGATAGGAGATAGTAATATGCTGACTCACAGGTTTGCTGTGAACATTAAATAAATGAATATATTCAAAGTATTTAAAATAATGCTAGACACATAGTAAGCACTCCATGTGCTTGGCACCGTTATTTTATGCCCCTTAACACATGAGACTGAGGGCAAAGCTGATACTTGTTAACGTTTCTGAGTGGAATGATCTGAATTAGCAGAAGATTTTTATTTAAGTCTTTTATTTTAAATCATAAATTTCTGAGATGCAAAGCTAAACTTACTGAGATTGAAATTCTTCAGAGAAGGGAGTCTATGAGAGTCTAAGAAACAATTTATCACAAAAATAAAACTGCCCACAACACATCTCACACAAAATAATAGCTCTCATCATTCTTGTGCATTTCTACATTATACAAAGAAAGCATTTTCTTGACATTACCCCTGTTAAGCACCACAAGCCCTGCGAGGTTAGCAAGTCAAGGACCAGTGCTCTTACTTTATAGATGACAAAACTGAGGTACTGGAAGTCAAGTGGTTGGATCACATCATTGAGAATGTTTTTATGGGAGGCAGGAACAGAACACAGCCATTCTGCTCCCTGAGGCACATCTGCGTTCGGGGCTGGCCAGTCACAACACTCTGTAATGACCATGATCTCGCTTGACCCTCATAAAGACTCACTGAGCTTCTCAGAAAAGGCATCACAGTCCCTATTTTGCAGGTGAGAACACCACAGCTGTGGGGAGCTGAGAAGGGACAGAGCCCGGGCCAAAGCCCAAACCTCCTGATCATAACACTGTGTTCCTACACTTCCTCACAGCACCCAGCCACCATGCACAGTAATGAGAGGGAGGTGCTGCAACTTGGTGCTTACGAGGTAGGCTCTGGCTTCATACCAACCTCAGTCTGGATTCCACCTCACCACACACTAGCTGCATCACCTCAGGAAATTCCCTGATCTTTTTTCATCTATAAGATGAAGACGATACTATGTACTTTTCTCTTAAGGCTGAAAGACAAACTATACACACTGTACAGAGACTTGGAATGGTACCCAGCAAATATTAAGGACTCAGCCAATTTGGATGGGAGAGACACTTTTCACTCACTCATCATGAATCCATGAGCAGGGACTTCACCTACACCAACGCTCTTTTTTTTTTTTTTTTTTTTTTAAAAAATATTTTTTTTTAAAATTAGTTTCCACAAAACACNTCTGACCGGCGTGAACCTACACCAACGCTCTTGGCCTCTCTTCCCATTCTCGGTTACCCTTCCCAAGGGAGAGGAGAGACTTATCAGGGTGTATTTGGAAGAGTACTTTGGGGTCTGCTCCCAGCCATGCATGAGACTCTACAAAGAAGATTCCACTCTGTTTAAGGGGAGGTCTGTGATTGCACAAACACAGCGGTCTGAGAACGTTCTCTTCAGGGAGGGGGTGCGTATTAAAATTTTCCATTGTTGTCTCATTCCTAAGCCAAATCCCTCAACCTAACTTGCATCAGTAATAGATAGGACATTTTTGATAGCCATTTTTCTGATTCCTACATCTATCTCTTAATTCGTTCGGACTTAAGGAAGAAGGTAGGCAGTATCCACTGACCCCCTAAAATGCCAACAAAATATTAGCTGCTGCCATGATTATCGGTATCATGTAAAAACTGTCTCTAAGCAGGGGTGCCAGAGGTTCGCAGCTTTCCTGCATCCCATCCAAAGGCTGGCAAAGTCCTGCAGGGTTTGGCCACTAAATTCAGCAGTGACAACCAATGGCCTCAGCAGCAAGAAGCCAGAGATGAAACTGACCAGAGTCTCCAGCACGTCCCAAAGTCAGATCTCAGGAATGCATTCAGGACAAAGCTGACTCAAGACATTTTCTCAGGCCTTTCTTGTGCAAGTGGCCCGCTAAGATTAGGAAGCAAAGCCCGGCAAAATCTCTGACACTTTCTCGATGTTCTGCCGTGTGAGTTTCACCCTGGGTGTCTCCAAAACTTTGTCAGAGCATATGGGGAATTCTAGGAGGGGGACTGGACGTCCAGTCTATTTTGGTTCTCTAATTCTCCAGCAGCCTGGTGTCTGAGCTAAGAGAAATGTGACGGTGTCAGAGTACAAGAGAGCGCCAGTGGCAAGGGCTTCTACATGTCTATTTCTGGCTGTCCCCTGATGCTGTGTCATTGGCAGAGCCGTGACATCACAGCCTCTGCCTTTTTACAAGGGCCTGGCACTACAAGTGACTCATAGAGAATGTCGAACGTGGCTGCCAGCCTGGTTCAATATACACAGACTCGGGGAGTCACACAGAGTGACTTGCGCCAGGGTTGGGTAGGGTCATGAAGACAATCATAGACTATTGGGCCTAGAAGTGACCTCAATTGTCCTCTAGTAAAAGCCCCATCTAAAGCCTCAGGCTCTGCTACAATATCCATGATAAATGGGCCTCCAGGTTCTGCCTACATATCTCCAAGGACATTGAACTCATTATCTTCCAAGGCAGCTGTATTAGAATGATCTGAGCCATAAGTAACAGCATAGTTAAGCAATACAGATTTTAACACCTCCCTTAACAAGGAATCTGAAGGGAAGTGGCACCGTGGTTGGTTAGTGGCTCAGCAGAGTCACCAAGGGCCAAGGCCTTTTCCATCTTGCAGGAAATCAGTGATGATTTTCTTCACTGGCTCAAGTATCTTTTTTTTTCATCTGGTACTATCAAAGCAAAGAGAAAAGCGGTACACACCAGAGTCTTTGTCCTCACATGTCTCTCCCTTTTAATCTAAGTGGAAAACCTTCCCCAGGCCCCAGAAGACTTGCAGAGCATCTCAGAGGTCAAAAAGGATTGTAGGCCCATTCCTAAACCAATTACTGGCAGAGGGTATAGAATTGAGAAACTGGCTTTGACCAGTTATGAGTCATGGCTTGGAGTTGGACCCACTGCCACTAAACAAAGGATAGTTTTATAAGCAAAGAAAATGGTAAAATGGCTATTAGGCATAGGCAATCAATTCTACCTGCTAGAGTAGCCCGACCCGTGTTGAATTATTTCAAAGTATTATACAGTATTGAGTTTGAAACTGCTTAACACCACAGCTCCTCAGACTTTGGGTCTAGATCTACTCTGATGGCTCATACAGAATAAACACATTTCCAAATGGGAACTTATAGCATATGTGAAAACTGATTGTTCTAGAAAGTCTTCAGTTTTCTGAGCTCTTCACTGGGAGACAGCATAGTGCAGAGCTCTAGGGTCAGATTGCCTGGGTTCAACTACCAGCTGTGCTATTTAATAGCTGGATAATCCCAGGAAAGTAACTTTAACCTCTTTGTACCAAGTTCCTCATTGGACAGAGAGTATAATAACAGTGTTTAGCTCATAGGGTTTCTGTAAAGATTAGTGAGTATAAATAAGCAGTTATAACAGGGCCTGGCACATAGCTGGTACATTCAAGTGTCTATTATTGTAGGATCAGTTTAATTTTTTGATTACTTTCTTTTGTCAGTAATCTGTTTATCTGTATCTTGGTAAAAAAAAAATCAAAGCAAGGACTTACGTCTAGATTTCTCTGCCTCAGAGAAAGATGAATAACAACAAAGATCTTTAATTCACTGTTGCTATATCATGTCTTCAAAATGTGCAGTTGACTTTTTTGAACTTGAATAAAAGGTTTATATTTAATTTGATTTCACTTCATGCAAACACCAGAGGACTCAAAGTGTGCCTGCGACTCTAAGAAGGGGAAATAAGGCAACCAACGGAATGGGAAAAGATAGTTGCAAATCACATATCAGATAAAGGGTTAATATCCAGAATATATAAGGAACTCATCAAACTACACGCCNAAAAAAAAAAAGAAGGGGAAATAAAGAGTACAAAACCTTACATTCGCCAGGCAACATTGTTCTCCCATCCCGAGGACCACCTTCCTACCTCTCCAATTCTACCACGAGGATGTACCCATTGCTGAGCCTGGCCTCTCAACCTCTATCAACCCTGTGGGCCTAAGGCAGTGTTATGGGATGAATTATGTCCCCTCAAAAGTCACAAGGCCTAACCCCCAATACTGCGGAATGAAACTCTTTGGAGATGAGGTCTTTGGAAAGGTGATTAAGTTAAAATGAAGGCCTTAGAGTGAATCCTAATCCATTGGACTGGAGCCCTTCCAACAAGAGGGAATTTGGATACTCGGTGAGACACCAGCGATCCACACACACAGGGACACCATGTGAGGTGGGAAGGCAGCTGCCTGCAAACCCAAGACAGAGGCCTCAATGAAATGAACCCTGCTGGCACATCAGTCTAGGACTTCCGGGCCCCAGAACCATGAGAAATAAACATTTGTTGTTTAAGCCACTCATTTTGCAGTATTTTGTTACAGAACCTCTAGCAAACGAATACAGGCAGCCTGAGCTGGTTTCTGCTGCTTGTCATTAAAAACCCTGTTTAAAAAAATCAACAATAGAACTCCCCTATGACCCAGTAATAGCACTGCTAGAAATTTACCCAACGGATACAGGAGTGCTGATGCACAGGGGCACATGAACCCCAATGGGATACTCCACGGCAATGAGAAAGAATGAAATCTGGCCATTTGTAGCAGCATGGATGGAACTCAAGAGTATTATGCTAAGTGAAATAAATCAGGCAGAGAAAGACAGATACCATATGTTTTCACTCATATGTGGATCTTGAGAAACTTAACAGAAGACCATAGGGGACGGGAAGGTGAAAAAAAACAGTTAAGGAGAGGGAGAGAGGCAAACCATAGGAGACTCTTAAATACTGAGAACAAACTGAGGGTTGATGAGGGTCAGGGAGAGGGTAAAATGGGTGATGGGCATGGAGGAGGGCACTTGTTGGGATGAGCACTGGGTGTTGTATGGAAACCAACTTGACAATAAACTATATTTTTAAAAATAATAAATAATAAATAAATAAAAACCCTGTTTAAGATGTACCACTGACACATCCTCCTTCACTTCTACCACACCTACTGCAACCTTCTTCATTCTCTCCTTGTCCATCTCTTCTTTAATCATCTAGAGCAACCTCAACAGCCATGTGTCTGCCTGGCTGTATCTGCTTTCCTCATCGGGTGCCCTCATGTGCTGAGCAATTGTGGGAAAGTTACTCTAACCTATTTGTATCAACAAAGAGATCCACACCAGTGCAGAAGTGCTCCTCAAATAATCTACAACAGAAACATTAGGTATAGGAGGGCATAGATTCCTGGGCCCTACCACAGATCTAGCAAAAGAAACCATATTAACAAGCCTACCAGGTGATTCTTACTAATGACCTCTTACTAACAATGTGTTACTCTCATGACTGACTTTGAAAATCACAAATTGGAATAATGAGAGAAACTTGCTATGGGGACTTGGAAAAGTCCTGTTCCTCTTCTGGACCTGTTTGCTCTTCCTATATAGTAAGGAAGGTGAAGCCTTCTTGGTCTGTTACTTCTCTAACTGGAAACAGGTTTAGGTCAGAAGTAGGATATTATGTCCTACTATTAGGACATAATAATACCCTGATAGTAACCAATGTTCGAATCCCAGTGCTTAAACTAAGCACACTTTGATGTGAAGACTAGTGCTACCACATAGTTTAGAAGGGCAACAATCAAAACCAGACAGAGGAATTTATTGGCCCATGATCCAAGCACGAAGATGAAAAGACAAAATTTGGCCAATAAGCAGATAGTCCCTCACACTCTAAACATCTCTAAGGACTGCTATTCCAGGAAGCCCACCTGGACTAATAAGTAATGTAGCAGGATGACCTTCCTGTTCCCAACCTAGTGACCTAGGAGTGACCAAAACAGTAGAAGAGTGTCACCAGGCCACACGGCTGCCTTTGATCATACACATCTGGGGATGAGGAAGGAGAGAAACTTGACTGTAGGTCCTAAAAAAGATTCCTCTGGTTCAATCACTTGGATAAACATTAGCTCTAACACCCGGTGTTCAATACCCAGGCAATTCCCAGTGGCAGAGAGTGTAGCCAGGCCCTGGCAATCAGTTCTCCTGGCCTTTATGTGCAAAACTGGCCAAGGGTCTGTCCAACTGGGTGGGAGAGGAGTGGTAAGGGATTAAAGACAGAAAGTAGGACAAGGATGGGGATGGAGAATTTTACAAAGTATAGGAAAACAATCTTTGGGAACAGCCAGCTTCCCTGGGCCAGTCAGCTGGGCTGTCAGACCCCATCACCAGCTTTGCACCAACCTGGTCTTGTTCCAGTCCTGAATATATTGTATCATTTTAAATCACTTTGTACTTGTCATCCTAAAAGCAAGGGGACCTTTTGCCTTTGCACACAAAATGAATGAAAAATGCATTTGTGCCATCATTAAATATAAAATATCTTACAAGATATAAAATATGGAGGGACAGCCTGCTGCAAGGGAGGACTATACTCCAAAATATTAAAACTTTGGCTCTACTCCTAGTTTTTTTATTAATTTATCATTAATATATTCACGTTTGTTCATTCAGCCAACACATATTTATTAAGAGCTCTCTGTGCGCCAGGCATCATGCTAAATGCTAAGGATAACACAGCAAACAAGAACAACACAGTTCACCCCCTCAAGGGGTTCCTCATCCAGTGGAAGGGAAAGATGATAAGCAAAATGTGAATAAATGATTATGGAGTTTCAATTTTTATAAGTGCTGTGGAAGAGACATACAAGCTGGCGTGGGAATGTTTGGTGGTTGTACTTTTTCTATGCAGAATCAGGCTAGGTTTCCCTGAGGTCTAAGGTGGCCCTACCACAGGATCGTAGGTATGACCATTCCACTGGGAAAGTCCCTTTAGACTCGTTAGGCCTCAGTTTGCCTATCTATAGAACAGTAAGGCTGCACTCATGAACGTGACTGTCTCTTCATTATGTTATCATCCTTGTATGTGTACTACACTGATGCTTGTACCTGTGAGTAAATATAAATAAAGTGTGTGTATATATAATCCATTATAAAATGGATTTAAGGAAACTGCCACAGAAAACAAGGTGACCTTTCTCGGTACAGAGACCACTGAGGCAATAGCTCTCCCCAGAGAACAATTTCTCCCCCTGGAACTTGGTCAAATGCATCACTCCAGCTCCCGACAGGGCCATCTCTGGGTTGGCGGCTTGCAAATTTTCTTCCCCCAGCCAAAACCATATTTCACCGGCATGCAGGCAGGAGTGACAGAATGGGGTTAGGACATGGAGAAGAGTGACATGGTTGTTTTCATCTGAGGCACTGAAGGGGAGGAGGTGGCAAGGAGCCAACGTTGGTAGCTCTCTAGCATGAGGCAAACAAGGATGCCGATGTGAAGGGGGACGCTGGGGTTCGTCAGGAGGAGGGGGGCTCAGGGTCTAGAGAGCAACTGAATCAGGAAACTCAGACTTGAGATCCAGCCTTGCAGTGAAAGTTCTATGTAATTTTAGTCAAGACATGGACTTTCTCTGGGCCTCAGGTACCTCCTAATAATTAACCACTTCCTCTAACTACCTAGAGGATACACATTATATGATAAATGTGTTAGAGAGATAAACAATTATTTAAGACAGCCCTCTCTGCTTCTCATTAGCAAAGATACAGCCAAAATTTGGCTATGTGGGCCACCTTTAGTAAAGAGCCATACAATAGGGAAAAATCAACATCTCTGAAGACTGCCACGATAATGCATACTGAAGTGTTTTGTAAACTGTGAAGCATCATGTTCATGTAAGTTACTATTACAATTATGATAACTATTTAACATGCCATTATGATTAGCATGATAATAAGTATGGTAAATATTCTTAACTGGGTAGTTGGATGCCTAGATGAATAATTGGAGAGATGGATGATATGGCATTGCAAAAGTTACTCACACTCACTATCTCCATCATCTAATAGACTGCATGAAAAGATCTTCTCTGTACCTCTTGTTATGGAGAAATCTAAGATAAACCAGCTCTCTATAAACCCAATTATTACATACAACATGAGTTGGAATGTGATAATGGAATTATTTTTTTAAGTTTTGTTTATTTATTTGGGGGGAGTGGCAGTGAGAGAGGGAGACAGACAATTCCAAGCAGGCTCCACTCTGTCAATGCAGAGCCCAATGCGGGGCTTGAACTCACGAACCGTGAGATCATGACCCGAGTTGAAACCAAGAGTTGGATGCTCAACCAACTGAGCCACCCAGGTGCCCCTATGATAATGGGATTTAAATGCCAATAATTTAAGTGAATGGTGCATTGATATTTTACTAAATATCAAGTCATGTGGTATTCACAAGATAACAAATCAGCTCAGAATGGCATTACTATTCCTTTTAGCAGATGTGAAGACTGAGCCAACAAACATTAATGGTTTGACTACTAATCACAAGGTTTTAGAGAAAGAAGGAAGAAAAGATTAGGGGTTTTTGCCTCAAAACCAGGGCTCCCTCAAAGGCAACCCATGGAATGGGAGTAAATGTTTGCAAATCATGCCTCTAGTAAGGGGTTAATATTCAAAATGTATAAGGAACACCTGCAACTCAATAGTGAAAAAATAAATAACCCAATTTAAAAATGGGTGAAGGACTTAAACAGACATTTCTCCAAAGGCCATAGGTGTATGAGGTATGAGGAATGTCAACACTCATCATCAGGGAAATGCAAGGCAAAACCATAATAATATATCACTTCATACATGTTACAATGGCCATTAAGAGAAAAACAAAAGTCACCAGTATTGATAAGGATAGGGGAAAAAGGAAATCCTTGTGCATGACTGGTAGGCATATAAAATGGTTCAGCTACTATGAAAAACAGTATGGAGACTCTTCAGAAAATTAAAAATAGATCTACCATAAGATCCAACAATCCCACTTCTGGGTATTTATCCAAAAGAACTTAACACAGGTTCTCAAGGAGACATCATGTTCATAACAATAGCCAAGAGCTAGAAACAACTCAAATGTCCATCAAGAGATCAATGGATGAAGAAAATGTTGTAAATACATATAATGAAATACTACTCAGTCATAAAAGGAAAGAAATCTTGTCCTGTGCTACAACATAGATGAACTTTGAGGACATTATGCTAAGTGAAATAAGCCAGTCTCCAGAAGGACAAATACCACATGATTCCACTTTATGAGGCATCTAAAGTAGTCAGATTCATTGAGGCAGAAAGTAGAATGGTGATTGCCAGTGTTGAGAGGAAGGAGAAATGGGGAGATGATGTTCAGTGCATATAAAGTTTCAGTTATGCAAGATGCAAAGTTTTAAAGATCTTTACAACACTGCATTTGTAGTTAACAATAACTTACTGTTCACTCTAAAATTTAAGAGAGTAGATAGCATGTGCTTTTTACCAAAATTTAAAAAACAGCAACAAAAACAAACAAACAAGGGGCGCCTGGGTGGCTTAGTCGGTTAAGCATCCAACTTCAGCTCAGGTCATGATTTCATGGTTCAGGAGTTTGACCCCTGCATCGGGCTCTGTGCTGACAGCTCGAAGCCTGGAGCCTGCCTCGGATTCTGTGTCTCCCGCTCTCTTTCTGCCCCTCCTCGCTCATGCTCTGTCTCTGTCTCTGTCTGTCTGTCTCTCTCTCTCTTAAGAATAAGCATTTAAAAATTTTAAAAACGAACAAACAAAACCAAATTCTCTCCACTGCTGTTCTCATTGTTGGGATCAATTACCCACATTTTGTTAGGTCTTGTGTTAGCATTCAATGCCTATATTGTCAAACCACAACAATAACAATAACAACAAAAGCTATCTTTCTAAGAAGTCGAGAGCCAAAAATTGTAATTGCTATGCTTTCAAAAATAAAATCATAAACCACCAACACTAGAAAAAACTTAGAGACAGGCTAACTAATCTCCCATGTGACCCATGAGAAATCGAGAACCAAAGCTGGGAAGACTTGCATAAGGCTTGATAACAAATTGGTAAATTGAATAATAACTGAGCTTTCATTCCCAGACCAATATTTTTTTTTAATAGTTTATTGTCAAATTAGTTTCCACATAACACTCAGTGCTCATCCCCACAAGTGTCCTCCTCCATGCCCATCCCCCCCTCCCCCCACATCCATCAGTCCTCAGTTTTTGTCAGCATTCAAGAGTCTCTCATGGTTTGCCTCTCTCCCTTTCCCCCACCATTTCCGCCCTTCTTCTCCCCCTTGTTCCTCCGTCAAGTTCCTCCTAATCCTCCTATACGTGCAAACATATGATATTTGTCCTTCTCTGCCTGACTTATTTCGCTCAGCATAACACCCTCAAGGTCCATCCATGTTGCTACACATGGCCAGATTTCATTGTTTCTCATTGCCATGTAGTATTCCATGGTATAGATAAACCACATCTTCTTGATCCATTCATCTGTTGATGGACACTTAGGCTCTTTCCATGTTTTAGCTATTGTGGAGAGTGCTGCTATGAACATTGGGGTACATGTGCTCCTATGCATCAGCATTTCTGTATCCCTTGGGTAAATTCCTAGCAGTGCTATTGCTGGGTCATAGGGGAGTTCTATTGTTAGTTTCCTGAGGAACCTCCACACTGTTTTCCAGAGGGGCTGTACCAGTTTACATTCCCACCAACAGTGTAGGAGGGTGCCCGTTTCTCCACATCCTCGCCAGCATCTAGAGTTCTCTGATTTGCTCATTTTAGCCACTCTGACTGGCGTGAGGTGGTATCTCAGTGTGGTTTTGATTTGTATTTCCCTGATGAGGAGGGATGCTGAACATCGTTTCATGTGTCTGTTGGCCATCTGGATGTCCTCTTTGGAGAAGTGTCTGTTCATATCTTCTGCCCATTTCTTCACTGGGTTGTTTGTGTTTCGGGCGTGTAGTTTGATGAGTTCCTTATATATTCCCAGACCAATATTTTGCCTAGGGAAGTTGCTTAGAACTTAGTTACATTTCAAGAGCACTTGGGAACATAGATTATAAATGTCTAGATCCTAGCAGAACTACTGAATCCAAAATCTCTAGGGGTGGGCCAAGGACTAATATTTGAAAAGCTTCCCTGGTGATTCTGATTTAGGCAGCCTTCCAACTGCTGTTCATCATGCTGGTTCATCCAAACCCTTGGTTTGTATCTAGTATGTTCTATCTAATGGAAAACAAAAGGCACCTTAGTACAGCTGATGTAAATCCATCTTGAGATGGCCTACCTACAAGGATAGGGAAGAGTTATCTCACATAAACATCAGTTCTGTTTTGGAAATAATTGGATAGTCATGAGTTCATCAATGGTTGAATATTCATTCTCTGCCAAATAACTATGAATGATTTTTCTGTAGGATATCCTCTATCTATACAGCTCCAAAATGACATGTCTCAAGTTGAGCTCCAAACTTCAGGCTTTTTGGAATGGAAGATTCATCATTTTCACTCCATGTGCCTCACTGAATTAGGATGGTGAGCAGGTAGCTGGCACCTAGGCCTCAGAAGGGCTTGCCCTTTCCACTGCAGTGAGAGGAGAGGCCCACAGGGTGTTTCCACTAATCCGATGACAGCAGGAGAGAAGGGAACACCAAAGCCTGTTATGGTCACTCGGTGATCACATATTCATTAAGGAGAAAAATCTCCATGTTTACTCTGTGCTCTGTCCACATTTTATATCCATCATTTCCTCAGTGCGTCATTCCCTATAGTGTGTCTTCCCTATGTTTTCTGGTTATGGACGTGGTCCCAGCCATAGGGGGCCAGTAAGTGATGAAGCTGGAATCCAACCACAGGTCCCTGTGATCACAAAGCTTGGGGTCCCTTAACCACTATGCCATGACGGGTCCCAGAGGGAAATGCCTACATCTCAGGTATTGTCTGTGTCCCCAAAGAGCTAAGAGTTTAGATGGGAGATAGGAGTCATGAACACAGAAAAAGTACCCTTGTCTGAAAGGCTGCTAAAATATGAAGAACATATATTTTGTCATTTATATATTAATCACTGCTCCTCCTTGACTTTCGGCTTTCTTATATTTTGCATGAAGTGTTAGAAAAATTAGCGTAGTGGTTATGAATTCAGACTCTGGTATCTAATAGACTGATTTGAAGCCTGGCTCTTTTACCACTAACTACAGATCTAAATTCTTTCTGCAAAAGCCTGTAGTGGCAAAAAGCAACATTAGCTTGACTCCAGGATCCCTATCCCATAAGTCTTCTTTAACATATGAAAATCCTTTTTGGAAACTTCCTTTAAC
This sequence comes from Crocuta crocuta, assembly GCF_008692635.1. Lineage (NCBI taxonomy): Eukaryota > Metazoa > Chordata > Mammalia > Carnivora > Hyaenidae > Crocuta > Crocuta crocuta. The sequence goes on from NW_027530642.1 coordinate 1,597,720, forward strand.
TCAACCCACCCTCCTCCCTTGCTCCTCACAATCCCAGTGCAGCTCTTTCTGCCCACAGGTGGGCTTTAATAAAAAGCCTGCTTTCATAAAAAAAACACCTTTTTCAACCATGAAAAAAATGCCGTTAGGGGCAGATGTGTTTCTAAGTATCAGATGTGCTTCTAAGTATCAGATGTGCATGGCTGGGGGGCTCAGGGTTAAGAAAGTAATGTACAGCACCTCCCTATCCCTAACAACATCTAGAGCAGTACTCAAAAATTAAACAAAAATATTACTGCAGCAAAACGTATGAATATTAACAATAAGTAAAATAAATAATTATAGTCTGATATCAGGTCAGATCAAACTTTGCCACAAAATCAGTACATGTCAGGCTTTGCTGACAAATTTAAGAAAAGAGTAACTTCATTTCAAACCCATCTCAATTTAATGAAATGAACCTGTAGCTATTAACCATGAGATATTTAACTAATTTCTTTCTATTTATGTTTCCATTTGTAAAATTGATATGTGTGCATACTTCACAAGGCTTTGGATCAAATGAATTAATGCAAGTAAGTCACTTGGCGTAATCGTTTGTAGTAAATGCTCACAAATACTAACTATTGTCATTTTTATTATCCCTTAGGTCTCTTCTACTTCTGGTATTCCATGAGTCTAAATAATCAAACAATATTTAAATAAAGTTTAAGTTCACTGTAGAAGAGATTTCATGACACATGGTCTTATAGAATAACTGCCGTAAGAATTTATAGAACTAAATTGCTGTGGTGCCTCATAATAGAAAGTTGAACACCATAAAATGGGATAGTCAAGGTTTCACAGAAGAATCGAGATTTAAGGTGATCTTAAAAGCAAGTGGGCTTTTGATAGCTAAAAAGGGAATGCCATTAGTTAAAAAGTGGCAAGAGGGGGCACTTGGGTGTCTCAGTCAGTTAAGCATCCGACTTCGGCTCAGGTTATGTTCTCATGGTTTGTGGGTTCAAGCCCCGTGTTAGGTCTGTGCTGATGGCTCAGAGCCTGGAGGCTGCTTCAGATTCTGTGTCTCCCTCTCTCTCTGCCCATCTCCTGCTTGCACTCTGTCTCTCTCTTTCTCAAAAAAAATAAACATTTTTTAAATTTAAAAATAAATAAAAAGTGGCAAGAGAATACTTACAGTATTATAGACTTGGCTTTGAATATTGCTTGAGCATATTTATAAGCTGTGAGATTAGACAAACCATTTAACCTCCCTGAGCCTTATTTTCTCCTCTTTAAAGAAATGAGAGTAAAGACAGCTATCTTTCAAAATTATTCAGAGGCTTGGAAATTATATATGTAAAACAAAGGAACAATGGCTAGTAAGTCTTCCATAACACTAGACATTAGAGGAAAACAAACAGATTTCAAGTCAAAGTAAGGAAGACCTTTCTTACAGCCAGAGCTTCTCAACAGGTGTGGAGACTTCCAGAGCTACAGGTGTTTGAGAACCAACTATCTCACCTATATGAGTAGGGATTATTGTTTGGGGACATGACGAGACCAGTGCTATCCACTCTCATCCTTTCCAATGCTGAAACTTTATCGTTAGAGATTATAATGAGTTATTCTGGAGTTCATTTTAATTCAGGTTTTCCTTGTAAAATGGGGAATTCTAGGCCCTGGAGCTGGTAGTCTCTAATTCAACCAAGACAGAAGACAAAAGAGAGAGTTATATAGGTTGGATGAAACTTGAGTGCCCGGATGAGGATTTGGCTCCCAATGGAATAAGGGTAACATATTATCGAGGTATCTCTTATTCTGCAGGTTGCCTGTACCAACCATCAAAAACATATTTTGCGGGGCGCCTGGGTGGCTTAGTCGGTTAAGCGTCCGACTTTCGCTTAGGTCATGATTTCGCGGTTCGTGGGTTCGAGCCCCGCGTCGGGCTCTGTGCTGACTGCCAGCTCAGAGCCTGGAGCCTGTTTCAGTCTGTGACTCTCTCTCTCTCTGACCCTCCCCTGCTCACGCTGTCTCTCTCTCTCTCTCCTAGAAATAAATAAAAACCTTTAAAAATTAAAAAAAAAACATATTTTGCCTCCGTGTAGCAATGAAATTAGACTTCTTTTACTGTTTCTCTTTTTCCTGCTCCTCTTCTCAGTGTTCTCCTTCCTTTCTCTTCCTCTGGTCTTCATCTGCATTCCCACTGTCATTTTCTTCAGTGTACATCTCAACATGATCATCATCCCAAAGTGGTTTGCAGGAGGCCAAGCTCTATAAGTTAGGAGGAGCAACACGGAAGCTTATCCTTCTTTGTGCATCTGAATGTCCTCTCAACTCCTCAGAGGAAAGGTCCCAGACCCAAGCTATTATTATCACCAACTGCCATATAGTAGAGAGCATGTAATTGGTGTCAAAAAAATAATTCCCCTGGACAAGTCAATATAGTGAGAGTGTGACTAGCCTGCAGCCTGGCTGGGACACAGGTTACACTTAGATAGAGCTTTGGAAGGAACCGTATATCAAAATAATGGCCTAGGATGTCAATGAGGGACTCATGTCCTTTCATGTAGGTGGTTTTAAATAATTCAAAATTCATGGAAGCTTTGCTGGGAATTAAAATCCACTTCCCCACTTAAAGAGTCAGATTTGTGTCTGCTAAGAAATATTTATGTTTAATTATTGAGTATTGCTCCAGATCTTGCTACGGATAGGGGGTGTTGTATAATATTTGTACATTACTTTTCTAACAAGGTTCACCATTATCAATATTTACTGTAATGGTATCCTTTGCTTACTTAGCTCTTGTCATCATCTGCTAATGGGAAATTTGTGATATTCTGAAAGTGAGAAGCCAATACCTACAGCGTCTGACATTAGTATTAATAAATATACTATTAGTATTCACCGAGCACTGTTTCACACCGATGTGAGAGGCAGTACACTAAACACTTCACACATATTGCCTAATTAAAATCTTACAACAGTCCTATAAAGTTGTTAAAACACCTAAAATACTAACATTGGTATTATTATGCCAATTTTACTGTTGAAAAAATGGAGGCTCCACAATATTGGTAAAATATCCTAGGGCTAAATAGCTGGTAATTATTGGAACAGGATCATTCTGACTCTAATTCAGCTAAAGTCATAAGCTAAAATGCCTCTTGTTTACAAGCAAAGTTTATTAAACAAAATAGTATTATAACATATTCAGAGGAAATGTTTAAAAAAACCTTAAAGAAAATTATTTTTCACACATTCGCACACAAATTAGGTGCCCTTATATTTTTAATTAGATGTTAACTCCATAACATTCCCATCTGTTACTTCAGTGAAATTAAGTAAGGCTATCCACTTATTTAGACTGGTTTTAGTAGGTAATAGAAAATTTCAAGTCTCTGTGTTTCCTAATTTGGGCAAGTCTTCTCATTTCATGTGAAATTGTTCTAAAAATCTTTAGAGGAGGGGGAGTCCTGAAATTAAGTATATGATGTTGACTGCCTTAGCAAATTCTTTCTTCACAGATCTGTGAAATGTATCCAATTTGAATTAGCTAGCTCCAGATTCATGAGCCTCAACTGCTTCTTACTCTGATGTTCCTAAACCCACCAGATGTAAACAAAGGTGATTTATTGTTAATTCTCCAAGCTTCTAGAAGCCAATGATGGGGGACTATAAAATGGCTTCCCCCCCCACCTCCAATAAAGTAGTGCTGGTATGTCCTCGTTCTGTGATTAGAAAGATGTTTACATCATGATTAAACCATGCATTTAAACAAAGAGGCATGTTTTTGCTCGTGTAAGAATTGGGAAAGGAAAACAGAATTAACTCATTTTAGATCTGTCACCGAATGGCTAACTTCAGGCAAGTCTCTTTCCTTTTTCTAGGCCTGGATTTTCCATACAAATGGCTGTCATGTTTGACAGACACTTTGTGAATGAATGCTGGAATGAATGGACACATAAAGAATAAAGGTAGCTAATCTCAAATGTGCTATCAACTCCTATCTCAGGAAGACCAGGTTTCTTCCTCTGGCTGGAACAGGTTTTTCAGGACCACGACTGCCTAAGGAACCAGGGTGGCATTCAAAGAACGCAGAATGGATTTATTAGCCTGTGCCTGACTTTAACATGGAGAAGGGTCTACAATTCCAAGGACTCCTATTCAGAGATTAAGAAGTAATATCCTAAAATATCAGCATTGACACAGACAGTAGATCATTTAACCCAACTCCATCATAACCTCAGCATTTCCAAGGGAATCTTTGATGCTTTAAATCAAGGAAGAAATGGGCATTTCAAGGTTCCTGGCAGGGCCACAGGCAGTCAATAGGATCTTTGTACTCCCAGTGAGATGATACAACCTACAAACTGCTTTATTTCTATGTGGAAGGCTAGACTCATTCCTCTCGTAGGGCAAAAGCCTGAGAAAGTTGCTTCGGCTTTGCTTTTGATCTGGCCCAGTTTAGAAGATGAATCAGCAGCTTTCCAAGGGCTATGGAAAAGCAGCTCCAATTTATTTTATTTTATGTTTTTTTTCAGCTTTCTCTTGTACCTTTATTCTTTTCTAGAGTTTGTTACATTTCATGAAATGTCTTTTTTTTTTTTAATAATTTATTGTCAAATTAGTTTCCACATAACACTCAGTGCNAAGCAGCTCCAATTTAAATCTTCCTCCACACCAGTCCCTGTTGGATGAGTCTCCCTCCCCAAGCTGCAGAGTCTTTACAGAAAGTCTGACTTGATGGAACTTGCAGCTCGAATTTCCAGTCTCGAAGACTTGGCCCTCATTTCTCAATGAGCAATCAATTTGAGTCAATTACAACTGGCCTGTGCCCAGAAGCTAGGCTTCTGGGAGGATCTGGCCTCAATAGGTAAAAGGTAAATGGAAAATGAAGTTCACAGAATCTACCTCAGTGAACTAAAACTGCCATTGTTTGAGGCTTTTAAATTACTCATGAACAGTCATGAGTTAGTTGGCTCTAATATAAATATTATCATGTTGCTCTGGTATTAGTAAAATTCAGTTATAAAGAGGAAAAACAAACAAAAAATACATATCAAATACAAATACAGGACTTTTAAATTTTAAGTAGGAAAAGGATAACTTTTAAGAAAATTTGTTCCTACTTCTTTTTTTTTTTAATTTTTTTTTTTTAATGTTTTATTTATTTTTAGGAGAGAGAGAGAGACAGCGCGAGCAGGGGAGGGTCAGAGAGAGAGGGAGTCACAGGCTGAAACAGGCTCCAGGCTCTGAGCTGGCAGTCAGCACAGAGCCCGACGCGGGGCTCGAACCCACGAACTGCAAGATCATGACCTAAGCGAAAGTCGGACGCTTAACTGACTAAGCCACCCAGGCGCCCCAATTTGTTCCTACTTCTTATATACATGCATGTGTGCATTTATTCATCCAATCAATATACACTCATACACCAAATATTGTGCTAAGGCCAAGGGATATTTAAAGAAAGTGTCTGCCCTCAAGAAGCTTACAGTCTATAGAGATGGATGAGTAAACTTATTAAAATACAATGACAGCAATTCCCTTTTTCCCCTTAACCCCAACATCCACCTTTCCACTAAATGTGATATATACCTTTAATTATTCTTCTCTCTATCTCCACTACTAATTCCCCAGTGCAACCTCTCTCATCTTTTGTTTGGATTACTGAAATACATCCTACCCACGTCTCCCTGGGTTTGCTATCATTTCAATACTAATAATCCATAGTCCACAAATAGCCAGAATAAGCAACTTATCCTTTAAAATATAAATGAAAGCATATTACTTTACTGCTTAAAATGAGTAGGTTCCTGACGCACTTAAAATCAACAGCCTTCAATGTTCTAGACAGTTTTAACCTTAATCAATTTCATCCTCTCCTACCCTTCTGCTTGCCCATAAGGCACCAGCTACACTGCCTTTGTTTTGTTTTTTCATTGTCCTAAATCTTTGCATGACTTGCTCCTTCTTGTCATTCAAGCTTGGGCTTAAATGTCAAATGCTCACAGGTGGTCTTTTTTTTTCATGTTTATGTTTATTATTTTGAGAGAGAGAGGGAGAGACAGAGTGTGAGAAGGGGAGGGGCAGAGAGAAAGGAAGACACAGAATCTGAAGCAGCCCAGACTCTGAGCTGTCAGCACAGAGCCCAACACAGGGCTCGAACTCATGAACTGCAAGATCATGACCTAAGCTGAAGCTTAACCAACTGAGCCACCCAGGCACCCCTTTTGTTGTCTGTTTTTTTTTGTTTTAATGTTAGAGGTGGTTTTTCTTGACCACATCATCGACAGTTGCCTTCTTATTCATCATGTTTGATTCTCTTTATGAAACCTACCTATATACTCTTATTTGTGGGTTATCTGTCTCCAGGAGAACAAGAACCTTGTCTATCTTGTTTACCATTCCATTTACAGTGATTAGAAAACCACTTGGCAAATAGAATGGCAAAGTTAAGCTTGATAAAGGCAGAGAGTATGTCTATCTTGCTGTAGCTCATCCCCAATGGCGATACTGTAGGTGCTCCAAAAATAGAAGCTGAATGAGCTTTTGAGAAAGAGTCTTCATCCAAGATGATGGGTCACAAGCATGAAAGACTCTATGTGGCATGGGGCCCTCATCCAAGATGGTTATAAGCATGGATAAAACATTTTGCTCATAATACACTCAAAGGGAATAATGACAGAGCAGAATCAAACATGTCTATGTTTTCTTGTAGTAATTACTCACCAAAAAAGTGTGCCTAATTGAGAATCATGTGTTCTCATGGAAATATCATACCACCCGATCTTGTCTGAAAGATCAAATATTCCATCCTCAAATGACTCCCTCCAACATGTATAAGTCTGCATTGTGTTTGCATATATATAGACATAATGAATAAATCTGTGTTCAACCAAAAGAGGGAATATCTACACATATAGGCAAAAATCGGTTTCTGATAAAAACAACTAAGAAGTGCCCATTATCCCAGCCAAATATAGATATATATCTCCTTGCCCTCTCTTGGTGCTGCAATACCCATATTTCTTCAAGACTCCAGAGTATCATTTTAAAATCTCTCTTCTGAGATGAAAAAAAAATCATACAGGAAGATCCATAAAACCGATTCTTACTTTTGCAAGTAACTTTTCAATTTATGAAGCACTGACAAATGTATCACCTCTTTTTTATCTTTAGACAGACTATCATTTCCATTTCACAAATGAGGAAACTGAGGTCTAGAGGGATTAAATGATTTTTACAAAGTATAACAGTTGATTTTTGAAAAATCCAAGATCAAAACCTGGGTATTTTGGCTCAAAGGGGGAGATCAAAGTATAGGTCCCTAAACTGGTAAGTTTTGATCATGAGATAGTAATAGGACCTGGAAGCTGAGCTGCTATACAAGGAACAGCAGTTGAGAGAGAAGTTTCTGTATATCCAAGCAGTGGCCTTGTAAGGACACAAGTCTAAACCAGACTGACTCCATAATAGGCTTTAAGTTTCCCCTCTAAACTAGAAGGCCTAAGTTTCAGTTTCCCTGAAACTATCAGGCAGCTACACATTGCCCAAGGCCAAAGAAACTGCCCACCACTTCACTGCACCACACTACCTTGGCAATGCCCAATCAAGAAAGGCCAGCAACTATAGACAAATCTCAGCTGCCTAATGTAAAAGTTAACCCATTAGTCGCTGAACTAGACTCTAGGCTCGCTCTATGGTTGGTTGAATTTAAGGGTACCCTGAATGTTGTAATTGGATCTTGTCAAAAGTAACAGATACTCTGGATAACACGTATGGTTAAACCCGCTGTCAGTAATGTTGTATAATTATGATTGGATCACTGTTTCCATGCCACAATTTCAGTAACTCCCCCATCACAAACCCCATAAAAACCCTACTCTGCCTTTGTTCGGAGCTCACAGCAAGGATCCACTGCGCTGGTAAAGTCTGTGAGCCCGAGCTCGAGCCCGTAATAAAGCCCTTTGCCTTTGCGTGCGTGACTCGGTCTCCCCGGTGGTCTCTGGTCGGTGAAGATACTGCAGTCTGGGTATAACAGCCTGGTTGGAGAGAAAATTTACCCAGATTTGGGTGAAAATCTTCCAGTGGTCATTGCCTTTCCAGGGCATCTGGCCTCCCAGCTATTCCTTCTCTACTGGGATTAATCCATCACCAGACTCAGAGCCATTTTCCAAGTTATTAATCATTGGGGAGCAGTGCTGCCTCAGCAGGAATCCAGCAAGGTGACTGCTAAAAACCAGGAGAGGACAAAAGAAAACTAGAGATGGGCAGTGAGACAGCCGGCCAGAGGAACTCAAGACCGACACAGCCGCAAAGTCAGAGAGACACCTCAATAGGGGTGTCAGGTACTGACATTTAAATAGAACAGATAGCAAGTGAGCACATGGGACCACTGAACAATTTAAAATCATAATTCATCAACTTCTTCCCTACCCAACCATCACTGAAGGACAATCCCTGTTCTATGTCCTGAAATTAGGCCATTTATTCCCAAACTGTGAAATAAAGCCTTCAGTAGATGATGAAGTCAGAAACTCCTCACCAAAAACTGAGTTGAAAACTATCTTTGAAGTCCATGCAGAAGGTGGTATAAATGTTCTAGAGTCCATCTGCTGCCCTAGGTTGCAATCACATAGTGTACTGGCAGATTTACCCAGGGTTAAACTTCCCATTACCAATGGATAGCTAATGCTGAGGTTCAGCAGTCAATGACAAGGAGCCTGAGATCAAGAATTTGATCCCATTTGAGCCAGTCTGCCTACTGATCCCTTGATGGGGCACTGCCTCCCAATCTTAGTCTTCCCATCAGCCCGTGAGTGTGACCACAAGCTATGCCCTGCTCCCACTAACAGAATAAAACTTGACCTCAGCTATAAATGACCAGACTTATTCCTGAAATTAGCCACAGATTGCCATCTAACCCTGGGCATGGAATTAGCCTTAACCCCAACCAATAATGAGCCCTCATTGGCTTTAGAGTGAGGCCATTCATTAATCCTTATTCAACAACTATTAAAATGCCTACTGTGTTCCAGGCTGTCTTCTGGGCAATGGGGACATGGCAATTAAAGAAACATTCATGCAAGAAAAGAAGACAAAAAGTTGATTAATTACAATTTCTGTATGCATTTACTGTGATGATTTAACTTCAGCATAAATTGTCTCCAGACTTCAGTCACAGATTGACTCATAACCCCAGGCACAAACTGAGCTTTAATTCCAGCCACAGATTGAGCCAACGCTGAGACAAGTATCTGTGCCAACTAAAAATTTGGAGGAATTATAGAAAGAGCTTCTTAGAACCACTTCAGGCAATACTTGGATTAGATGCCCAATAAAGACCTGACAAGCTACAAAAGCAATCATTCAGTGTGTGGTGATGTGCAGAAAAGCCAATAAAACTGTGCAATGATATTGAAACAGACAGAGACAGACACACATGGAAACACACTCCAGTTTAGTAGCATTGGCCAGGAGTGGGTGATAAAGTCTGCTGTGTGCACCCTAATTATTAACAGAATACAGAGAATGAGATGGAAGCAGAGGATACAGAGACCTAGAGGAGGCAGAGTAATGTCTGAAAAACTGTCTAGAAAGTCAATGGGATGCGAAGGGTCAAAATAGGGAACAAAAAGAGGGATTCCACGCATGTCTACAGCATGTCAAGTCGTAGAAGGTAAAATGCTCACACTCTGTATAAAAGACAAGATAGACAAGTTTGGATTAGAGGATACTGTGGGATCAGGTGCAGAGTGAGTGGGGTCATTTTATGGCCAGATTTACACTCCAGGCGGAGGCTCTCAACAGCAGAATATGCTTATACATTCAGTTCAATTTAGAAAATGTTTATTAAGGACCAGTTATGAGCTTTTAATTTCTTTATGTATACCCAGAACTTAATCTTTCAGCAATATGCAATTGATATGGAAGGGACATGAACAAGAAGGAGTCAAGGAAGAGAAAAAGGCAAGAGAAGAAGATGAGAAAATTCAGCTGACAATTCTCCATCAATGAAGCCATGACAGTACTACCAAGGACTTGGAAAGCTCTCTAGAAATAGATCTCGTTGACTGAACAACCTTAAACTGGTCTCGCAGAAAGCAATTCTATAACCTCCACATTGGAACTATCTGGAGTTGTTGTTTTGGCCTCCAAACCTACCCCAAATGTTCAGGGACACTAACACAGTAGTTGAGCCTACAAGGTTGAGGGATAGAGGTTGAGAGATAAGTTTACTCATTGCTGAATTGAATCCAATAGGGTGTAAAAGCGAGCGAAAGGTCACTTACTAATAAGCTCCTTTCCCAGATTCCTTTAACTCCAAGAAACTCAAGTTGAGTATTGTACCCACTGTCCCACTCGACTCTACCAAAGGGTGAAGTTTTAGGGAAAAGAAGGAAAAGGATAAAAAAGAGAAACTAATTCACTGCAGTTGGGATTAATCCCACTCAAAGCCTCAATCCATGTTAGCAACTAATCCATTTAGCACAGATTTCATGGGGAGCTTGGATAAATCCTTTAGCCTCTTGCTGGAACCACAGGTCCCTGGACGGCTCAGCATTCATGAGGGAATCCATCAGTAACGCAAGAGATCGGGCACTCTTCAGGCTTATCAACATGTTAGCCCAAACCAAGACCCCACTCAGGCTCAGAGCCTTCCCAGACATCACTAGCCCTTGCTGAATCTCATCTTGATAGTTTTAAATCATCCAACCCAGCTCTTACACTTTTGGTCTTGCACTTCTCAAAAGCAATTTTATATGTACTTAAACTATTGTTCCTAACCAGATTGTAAAATCCTTGAGATTAGGAATTATGCTTTAGATTTCTACAGACAGTCCACAGAAACACCCAGAAGAGAGCTTAGCACAGAGCTTACCATATCTGCTAAAATGGGTTATTGATAACACTAACCTCTTAGAAACTAAGTTCAATGCATATACCAATAACATGGAGTTGGAGTACTGGCCTTACCCTTTTCTCTAGGTTATCCTAATATGCTCTACCACTATCTTGGGACTCCTATAATTTTACCTTGTAAATGGGAATGCAAATTTGTGTATAATTCTATACTATTCTGGGCAAAATTATGCAGATAAAATTCAACTCTAATATTTCCAATCTATGTTTAAAACTTTTTTATTGGGGTAAATGTATATATCATAAAATTTAGCATTTTAACTTTTTTGAAGCTTATTTATTTTGAGACAGAGACAGAAAGAGGGAGGGAGGGACAGAGAGAGAGAGAGAGAAAGAGAAAGAGAGAGAATCCCAAGCAGGCTCCATGCTGTTAGCACAAACAGTGAAACTCAGTATCCATTAAACAATAATTCCCCATTCTTCTCTCCCCCCAAGCCCTGGTAACTTCTTATCAATTTTCTGTCTCTATGAATTTGCCCATTCTAGGTACCTCATATAAGTGGAATCTTACAATATCTGTCCTTTGTATCTGGCCTATTTCATAATGTTTCAAAGTTCATGAGGCTGGGAAAAATAAACCCCATGTTGTAGCATATATCTGAATTTCATTCCTTGTTCTGGCCAAATAATACTCTATTGTATGCATGTATAATACATGTACATTTTGTTTATCTACTGATCTGTTGATAGAGATTTGGGTGGTTTCTATCTTTTGGGTATTGTGAATCAAGCTGCTATGAACATGGGTCTATAAGTGTCTGTTCAAGTCCCCAGTTTTAATTATTTTGAGAATATACCAGGGTGAAATTGCTGGATCATGTGATAATTCTATGTTTAACTTTTTGAGGAACTAAATGGCTTTCCACAACAGCTAAACCATTTTACATACTTACCAGCAATGCACAAGTGTTCCACATCTTCTCCAATACTTGTTAATTTCTGGGTCTTTTGTTGTTGTTTCATTTTTATAATAGCCATCTTAATGGGTATGAAGTGCTATCTCACTGTGGTTTTTATTTTTATTCTCTAATGATGAGTGATGTTGAACATCTTTTTCTGTACTTATTGGTCATTCACACATCTTCTTTGGAGAAATATCCCTTCAAATTGATTCTTAATTGGGTTATTTTGTCTTTGTTGTTAAGTTGTAGAAGTTCTTTATATATTCTAGGTGTTAGCCTTTTATCAGATATATGACTAGCAAGTATTTCTTCCATTCTGGTTGTCTCTCTAATCTGTTTCTAATGCCCCTGTCTTCTTCTTCTTGGTATGTGGCCCTCTTTTCCCCTCACAGATCACATATTCTCAATGTATTTATACTAGTCCCTGATTACCCAAGACACCCCAGATAGTCTTCCTAATAGCATCAATGCACCCTAATTTGGCTACTATTCTCTTTCACCGTCATCATGATCATCATGATTAATTATTAGCAGCTATCTCTTATTGTGAGTTACAATGTGTCTTGTACTCTAATATGAAGTATAGGTACATCCTCTCAATTTCTCTTTATAGCAACTAAGAGACTCATGCCACCATTATTCCCATCAACAGATGAGGAAACAGATTCAAGTTAATGACACGAAGAGAACACACCTGGTAGAGGGTTTTCCAATTAATGTTAATCCATAGAAGCTCTCATATCAGAAGAGATTATATCAACTAATTTACATTAAAATGCTAAATGACCTACCTCTAACCAGGCCATCTATGCTATTAAAGGCCATGCATTTATTCCAGTGGAATTCCTTTCATGGTGGAAGTTTCAGGCACAAAGTCAGGGATATTTTAGAATAGTCTGAATATGCCAAATTATTAGGGATAGGTAATTATTTGTTCTGCTTAAAAGCAAGGACAATTCTTACACAAGTCACCTGACTACCTAACAGATAAGAAAAAGGGTCCTCTTCCTTGACAAACTGCATCAATGAACTATCTTCTGGTGGGAAACATTGAGCAAGATAGACTGTCTGAGAAGCTCTCGCAATCTGCTTCTAACTGTGTGGCCTCAATCATTTCAGGTATTACATGGAGATTAGTGTTTGGCTGAATTATTTTCCTCAAAATTCATATGTTGGAGCCCCAACCACCAATGTGATGGTATTTGGAGATGGGTCTTTGGAAGTAAATTAGGGTTAGATGAGTTCATGAGGGTCAGGCCCTGATCTGATGGGATTGGGATCTCTCTTTTAAGAAAGAGAGATGCCAGATTTTTTCTCCCCACACGAATGCATCAGGGAAAGGCCATATGAGGACACAGCAAGAGGGCAATCCTTTCCAAGCCAAGAACCTTGATCCTCGACTTCTAATCTCCAGAATGGTGAGAAAATAAATTTCTGTTGTATAAGCCAACTGGTCTATGGTATTTGGTTATGGCAGCCCATCCTAATCAGTACATTAGCTATAGAATCTTCAAGGTCTTTTCTTTTCTTCCTGGACTTATTTTTCTGTTAGATGACTATACAATATCATTGCATCTACAGGTCACTTAATGTTACCTCATCTGCCTAGTAAGCAGTCCTACCTCTGACAGAAGGATCAATGATTTGACACAGCCTAGTAAGTGAAGTCAGGAAAACACCATGTCTGCAAGCTGTGCATATGTTGTAGCAACACTGACAGGAGTAAAATACCTGGGTCATTGCAATAACTTCCTTCTTTGGCTGCTGTATGGTCTACACAAGCATAGAATGTGCCTACCACCAACACACTGAGTTTTTCCCTGAAGTCACATGATTTTTTTCCCTTCTGTAGCCTAAAGTCCTATCATATGTAATCCTGCAGATTTGTAACTAAAATTAAAGGGTTTTAAATCAGACTGAACCACTTGCAAGCTGGATAAGTTTAAGAAGTTCAGTTACTCTGTCTTAGCTTTATTGTGCCCATCAGGAAAACAGTAGTAACAATAACCACTAATTGTTATTCTGAGGTAAAACATAACAATTCACAGAGTTAATATAAGTTCTAATTCCAGTAATAATAGAGTAGCCTGTATTGGACTAGCCCAGCTACAAATGATAATAATAAACTGTGAATGAGATACTTTTTAAAAAACATAACTATATTAAGGCACTTAGAGTGATCAAAAGCAGGCAGTAACTGAAGTGTATTCTTTTTTTAAAGTTTATATTTTTTACTTTGAGAGAGAGAAAGAAAGCTAGAGAGAGGGAGAGATGGCATCACAAGCAGGCTCCACACTGTCAGCACAGAGCCTAACACAGGGCATGAACTCATGAACCATGAGATCATGACCTGAGCAGAATTCTAGAGTCAGACTATTAACCAACTGAACCACTCCTGGTGTATATTCTATCCATGAAAGAAGGAAACTACAGGCATAAGATCCATGTTTATTTACTTTTTTCCCAAGGACATCTCTGATCCACATGGTGCAGACTGCATTTTAATCAACCAGAAAGCTGCAATCTTACTGGCTAAAGGTGTCAGAAGATTTCATTCTACCAGAGTTGCTAAAAATTGATGGAAAAGATCCAGTAAAGAAGAAACCTACAGAGTGGGAATCACCAAAACCTGAGTGTAAACATTTCTCAAATCTTTGGCCAACTCCAAAGTAGAACACGTGAAGAGAGGCTCAATGAGTCCAGCTGAAATCAACAGTGAAGGGCAACAGGCCTAAAGTGACATTTTAGCTACTGCCCAGTTCAGAGGAGACAGTGTTTGGGGGTTAACCATGTTAGAAATGCTTGATAAATGCCTTGGGCTTTCCCTCAATGCTCCAAAAAGGCTATAACATAGGGTAAAGATTCTTTCTCAGAATTAAGGGATTCTCATAAGGATTAAGAGCAAATCAGCAACATACATACTCTACAGATGTATAAAAACAATCCTTCACAAGTTCAACATGATCACTCAGTAACTTCCTAATACGGGGAAAAGTTTTTTAAATATAAAGTATCTACAATGCATCATCCACAGTATCCAATATTACTATATGTGAGAAGAAAAGAAAAACATGACCCAAAATCAAGGGAGAAGGCAAGTAATAGAAACAGACCCCCAGAGGGTCATAGACGTAATTATCAGACATATTAGGAATGCGCTCAAAAACTTAAATGAAAAAATATAGTTATAATGAATGAATAAAGAGAGGGAATTATCAAAAGGGAAATTTAAGTTATAAGAAAGAACCCAGTGGTAATTCTAGCAATAACAAATGTAATATTAGATATGAAATATTCATTAAACGGATTTAAAAGCAGAATGAAAATTACAGGCAAAGGGGTTAGCAAACTTGGAAGGAGATCAATAGAAATTATCCAATTTTAAGAAGAAAGGGAAAAGTTTTGGGAAAAATGTGAACACAGTCTCAGTGACCTAAGCATCCTAATGTGTGTAATTAGAGACTCATAAGGAGATGAAAGAGAAAAATGAAGAAAATGTAATTAAAGAAATAATGGTTGAAAATTTTCCAAATACTGTGAAAAAGATCAAATCAGAGTTAAAAATCACAGAAAACACCAAGTACAATTAATATAAAGAAAACCCCATATCAGAAACTCCTAGAAGTGAAAGATAAAGAGAAAAATCTTAAAAGCAACCAGAGACAAAAGGCTTATTAAATACAGAAGATAAAAATATTATTATGACTGATTTCTCCTTGGAGAGAATAGAAGCACTATAAGCCAATGCAACGGTGTCTTTAAAGTTGAAAAAAATAAAATTGTTAATGTATAAATCTATATCCAGTGAAAATTTCCTTCAAAAGAAAGGTAAAATAAAACACATTATTCAGATAAATAGATGTTGGAAGAATTAATTACTAGTACATCTGTACATATAAGTGGTAAAGGAAATTTTTCAGGCTGAAAACAGAGGAAATGAAGATGGAATGAAACTTTGGATTTATAGAAATTTAGAACACCAGAACTAATAAATAGTTGGGTCAAAATGAAATTTAGATGACTATTTTCTTCTAATTTCTTTAAAAGATAAGTGATGAGTTACACTTTACATAATAAACTCTTAATAGATGCAATAATATAGATGGATCTCTCTGACCCTCCCCTGCTCACGCTGTCTCTCTCTCTCTCTCTCTCTCTCTCCTAAAAATAAATAAAAAACATTAAAAATATACATAGATGGATCTCAAAGGTATTTTCCTAAATGAGAGAAGCTGGTCTCAAAAGTTAAATATATGATTCTATTTATGTGGCATCCTGGAAAAGGCAAAGCTAGAAGGAGAAAGAACACATCAGTAGTTTACCAGAGTTGGAGGGACAGGATAATTTGGCTATAATACATCAGTAAGAGGAAGTATTTTCAGGTGATAGGACTGTTCTGTATCCTGATAGTGTGGTGGGGGTGGCTACACAAATCTATGGTAGTTAAAATTCATAGAAATATACACCAGTAAAAAGTCAACTTTACCATGTGTCACTTCAAAACATAATTTTAAAAACAGAAAAAGAAACACATTTAGATATGAGGACATACCTACTAAAAGGCCAAAATGAACAATACCACCAACAACAAATATTGGCAATGATGTAAACCAGTGAAGCTCTCATGTACTGGTGGTGGGAATATAAAATGGCCCAAACTCTCTGGAAAACTATTCAATGGTTTCTTAAAAAGTTAAAAAGAGTTCCACCTCAAGACCCAACAGAAAAGAAAAAACCTAGGAACCAAAAAAATCTTCAAAGCAACTTTATGAGTAATAAATACTTCAAAACTGGAAACAACTATCAATAAGTGAATGGTTCAACACACTATGGCATTTTCATTTAGTGGAGTACTACTCAACAGTAAGAAAGAAAAAAACAGCTAATAAAATGTACAATAGTATGGATGAATCTTAAAAGCATGCTGATTGAAGGAAGCCAGACTCAAATTCTAATGTTGTATGATTCCACATATATTTAGTCTTTGAACAGGCAAAACTATACATGGTATTAGAGAGGGAAGCAGAGACTTTCTTTGAAAAAATAGAGACTGGCATGTGGCACATAGGCACTTACTGGGGTATTGGAAATGTTTTCTATTTCTTGACTGGGATTGTGCTTTCGCAGGTATATATACATATATATTTGCCAAAACTTACCAAATTGTACACATAAGATTTGAGGATTTCACTCTATTATGTTTTATTTCCATAACAATTATATAGCATGTACCCAGGAGAGCCCCCAGCAACTGTGCCCTGGACACTCAATTTATGCTATTTCATTGGAGTTGTCTACCCTTGCCACCTTCACAGCGGAGAAATGGGATCTCCTGCAGATAGTGACATGGTCTCTTTACATTTGTATCCACATTCAGTGTCTAGCATAGTTCTGACAAAGAGATATTTGTTGGATGAAAGACTGAATGGATTCAATGCGTGCAATACCAGAATTACAAATGAAGGTCCTCCATTCTAACCTCTCACTCAATGCAAAAAAAAACCCTCCACTCTTAGCTTCTCTGTATGAAGTGACCTAATCTGGGTTGCACTTTAACCTGGCAGGACAATCGTCATCTCATAAAGCAAACTATTTCATCGTTGTCCAGCTTACATTGAGCAAAAAAATCTCGTTCTCCTATATTTACTTTTAGGACTAGCAGGGGACCTCCCAGTGTAATTACAATCTCCCTTCCTCGGGCAGGGGTATCCCTGGCCTCGGTGGAACAGGAAACAGGCTAGGATGAGGGCCAGGTAGGTGAGGTACTTGCCTTGGGGGCAAAATTCAAGGAGGAGGCAAAAACACAGTAAACAAGATAAACAGTATCTTCACAAAATATTTTAAGAAACCAAATAAGCAAACTGGAGTCCACAGAGCAAACCACAGCCCACCAGGGCAAACCTCAAAAAGCTTAATGAAGATTTTCTCTTTGGGCTGAACCACAGGATTACATTTCAAGCTCCACCAAACCACAGCCTATTTTTTAAGGGATATTTTTGTTTGTTCTTTAACAACCCCGAAGCTAAGGCATCCTACACCGAATAACAAATGAATACACCTCCCAGCATGCCCCGAAGGCTGCTTTTCCATCAAGCAAACTTGGAGTCAGTCTTTTAGTGACAAAGCAGCCACAAGGATTATAGTCTGCTTTTCAAAAAGTGGCAAAACAGACCTCCTGGAGCAAAGATGTACATAACTAGCTGTGATGTTGCCCAGTCACTTCAGGAGAAAAAAAAGAGAAGGTGGGAAGTTCAAATCAAGGCAACATTTGCCACTTTCTTGCCCTCCCCCTTTTCTTACCTTCATAATGACCTAAAGCACAGCGCTCCTCAGAGTTATCTTCCTTTAGCACCTACCCAGGGCTGGACACTGTGCTTGGTGGCACCTGTCGTGCATATTCCTTAATCTTCCTAACAGCCTTGAAAATTTGTTTGTTTTTTTTTAATGTTTTATTTATTTCTAGGAGAGAGAGAGAGACAGCGCGAGCAGGGGAGGGTCAGAGAGAGAGGGAGTCACAGACTGAAACAGGCTCCAGGCTCTGAGCTGGCAGTCAGCACAGAGCCCGACGCGGGGCTCAAACCCACGAACCGCGAGATCATGACCTAAGCGAAAGCCGGACGCTCAACAGACTAAGCCACCCAGGTGCCCCCAGCCTTGCAAATTTGAAGCGTTGTTGTTTACTTTTGACTC
This sequence comes from Crocuta crocuta, assembly GCF_008692635.1. Lineage (NCBI taxonomy): Eukaryota > Metazoa > Chordata > Mammalia > Carnivora > Hyaenidae > Crocuta > Crocuta crocuta. Next base: position 1,616,196 of record NW_027530642.1, read on the forward strand.
TCTAAGACTCAGAGATTTGAAGTATCTAGCCCAAGATCACACAGCTAACTTTGCTGGTAGGACTAGGAGTCGAATCTGTGTTCCTTCGAGGTCAAAATGGTGCACTCTTCCACCTGCCCCAGACAACAGCCTTGGATCCAGTTCCTGCGGCGGCAATTCTCCAACTTCAATTATTTATTCTCATCTTGACTTTGCTTGATCTGTGTACTATCACCGTAATCTGCACTATGATATACATAAGATTCTTTTTCATATGTCAACTCATTTTTGTTTAAATTTTAAATAGAACAGAAGTAAAATTTTAAAGGAACTTTAGTTCACTTCATGAATTGAAAGTGAATATCATTTGTCATATGTGCAAAGTATAGGCAAGGCAAGCAACACAATGTCACTAAATTCTGGCCGGGCACTCTTGCCTACCAAAAGCTCTGGCCCAGAGACCTGTACGTTCTGCTAAAAAAGAGACATAAGCAAGTACTTGAGAGGTGTTAAAGTCAAATTAGAACCCAACAGAGACTTTTCCTTTAATGGAATCAGAAGAATTGAAAGAAAATTGGAGAGAATCACTTTCTTGGAGCTTGAATCGATGTTACCTAATTCCATGTCTCGGTGACACCAAAATTCACCTTGAGCACCATCAGTGGCTGGTGTTCCTCACACACTCAAGTACTGCAGAATTTTTTATACAGTCATGCAGTTTCTTACCCACAACACATTCCCTCCCAACGGCCATGACAGAACTCCTTAGAGTGACTAGAAGTTGGGAGACCCATATTCTTGTATGGTCTCTACCATGCATCAGCTATAGGATCTGAGGCAAATTCTATCAACTTTCTGAACCTCAGTTTCTTTTTGTTTTTTGTTTGTTTGTTTGTTTGTTTTTTAAGTTATCACTATGCCCAGTGTGGGGCTTGACTTTTCCACCATTAGACTAAGAGTCGCATGCTCTACTGAATAAACCAGCCACGTGCCTGTGAACGTCAGTTCCCTAATCTATTAAGAAGAGAAATATATTCTTTCTTTTATTCTATGGTTCCTTCCAGATCTAAAATTCTCTAAATTTAGTCTCATCTTACCATTTATATGATTTTCCCCCCAAATTCTATTATTTAAATTTTATTCCTATGAATTACAGCTCTGTGGCCCTCATATTTGCCTTTGGTATAGGGCAAATATAACGTAACTTACCACGGTAAGATTTGAAAACCTTAATAGGATCAGTCTATCCAATTGCTTTAGATTATTACTTACAGAGATGGTCCTTGTGTATACATTCATTATTTGATTCAAATGTCACACAGAAAAAATATCCAGAGCCTGATAAATTCTAGAATTGGGTCTGCTCCTTATACGTCTGTGGGACCTTGGGCAAGTAACTTCCTTCCATGATCCTGTGCCCTCATAGAAGCCTGGGTGAATAATTCTTATCCTCTCCGACTTTATAGAGTTATTATAGGGATAAAATGATCTCACTGATGAGAAAATCCTTGAAAAAAAGAAACCCAAGTTCAACATGTTATAGGATTATTCTTACTGTCAAATGAGATAAGAGATGGCAGAGCACTTTGATAGCCTTATATAAATTGTCAGTTGACCTTGTACAAGTCAGTTAGTCTCTCTTGGCCTGTTTTCTTATTTAAGTAGTAAACCCACTCAGGCCCCTTTTATCACTACAATTCTATAGTTCAAGAATTGATTTATTGTCAAATGTGATTACTGTTACCCCACAGCATATCACAGTCAGGATCAGAGAACAATAGATAATAAGGAGGACCAGTTCCTGAAATGGAAGGAGTGCTAGGATTAGAAGCAAAAGTTCTGGGCTTGAACTTCAGCTTCGCCACTCCCTAGGTTAGTGGCCTTAGGCAGGTTCCACATCCTCATGAGTAAAAACAAAAGTTGGGTTAAATCACTGCGGGACAGACCTTTGCTGTTTATGCCTCTCTAGCATCTATGCCTCTTCTTGCTGTGATAACTCCCCACTGATCCTCTGGGAAACTAGCCCTACCTAGTCTTCATCCATATGGTCCATGTGGCACTGACCCCAGTCCCTGGAGCTCCATGATCCCTAGAACACATGATCAAGGACTGACCAATGCTGTTTCCATTTTCCTGGTCATAGGGGTTCACTCAGGGATAGGCACTCACCCAAAATGATTCATCGAAACCATATCCTAGGGTCCACCGGAATTCTTAGGAAGAAGCTCTTTTCCTAACATGATTGTGAGCTGTAGAGGTAATACAAACCTGGAGTCTCCCTGGTAGTTATCTGTCATCCACATGGGAAGAGGTTTCTGTGAATGACACCAACCCAGTCCTGTCTGCGGGCAAACACCCAAAGTTGCATAAGCCCATAAATGATCTTTTCAGCTAAAGCTGAAGCTAGAACAAGTGTGTGTCACGTGTAACAGAAGGAATTCTGAATGATACAAAGATGTTTTCAGACTTGTCCAGTAGAGTCCTGGAAGCTCCCCAATGGTGCCTTGGGGGTCACTGAGGCAAGGCTGTGGCAGGTCACACTAACTGACAGGATGTAGGATGCCCCATTTAAACAGACCACCTTCTCCTTTATTGATTTTATACACTGGACATCAGGTGGGATATGTTTTCAGGACAGGTTCCAAGAAAACTTGACTTCATGGTTTCCCAAAGATCTCTCTTTCTGGAACCCAAAAGATGAACCTGTAAGAGGCAGGAGCTCTTGATCTTAACCCTCCTAGAGTAAGGGACAAAACCCAAAGGCCTAAAACTGGGGAGAAGGAAGGGTTGGCAACAACTAGAAAGCCTTTTCCCTGTTAAAAATCAGGCCAGCTCAGCCCAGCTGATAGCCACCAAGTGTCAGACATTTTGACTTTTTAAGAGAAGACAGATACCTGGATTTTTACGTGGAAATCTTCTGATTTTAGCTCTTGGCAACTAATTGAATACAATTTTAAGTCACCTTTAAGCCAAGCAAGTTACATCTGCAAACTAAATTCAAAATGTGCATCACAACACTCCCTTATTGAGTTCAGAAAAACTCTTCAGTGGGTCTCAAAATTCCATGACATCATATGACAAACTTAATATGCATGTCCACTTATGTGCTTTCCTGAGGAGAGCTCCAGAGTTTCCAATTAGACTCTTCTAAGGGTCCCCATAATCTAGAAAAGGTTAAAACGCCCTGATCTACCGGAAGATTACACCGAAAGTGTTGCCCACTGTGTGAGTATGCATGTGTGATGTAACACTGTCTCCCCAATATTCTTTTCTCTCAGAGCTAAAAGGTCAATCCCTCCTCTCTGTTTACCTCACTCTCCCCTCAATGAGAAAGGGCATTATATTACCATCGGTAGTTACTGTGCTCAGCCAGAAGGGAAATAAAAGTTCATGGGCTGTTAATCCAGCTTTATCTCTTGGCAGAATTTGCCTCTTCCTATCCTGGGACAAGGCAGGTCACAGAGAAGCACGTTTGTTCTTGGTTGGGAGGTAAGGCCATTGCGGGACTGGTGCCCACCAGCTGGCGTTAGGGAGCAAGTCATATCTGCTCCTCTCCCACAAGCAACTGACACCAGAGGAGACTCATTTGTAGGCTCACTCCTTTGCTCACTCACTCATTCATTAATTCATTCATTTACCAAGTAAGCACACTGAGGACTTCCCGTAGACAGAACTATGCTGGAACCCAGAAATACAGAGACTCTGTTCTCAAATTCACAGCTAAATGATTCTTTATTTTCATAATACGCTTTTCATTTACTCTGCAGATTCACTCCTGCTATCTCATTTGATCTTCACAATTGCCCTTGCAACCAGCAAGGAAGGAGAAATTATTCTCATTTTAGATGAAACTGAAGCTACAGAGGGTTAAATTACAGCCAAAGTAACGGTTCAGACAGGTCTGATGTTGCTGTTAGCCTAACACAAAAAGCAGTAAACTCCATAATAAGAAGAGACGTTATTTCTGCCCAATGTGTCAGTATTATTAAGGTATCAGACCTCACTTTACCAGCTTTGGAACAGAAATTGTAAGAGAAATGTGCCCCAATTGAGTATGAGAGCATTGGCCATCATGGGAGGTAAGGAAACAGGGAACAAGGGCCTCATAGATGTCATCCCTGTTTCTGAGAGAAACTATTACTGTGGTTGCTATTAATAACTACTACTTATTAAACCTTTCCTTGATCTAGGATAACCCATTGTTCCAGATTTCCCAGTACTAGGGAGTTTCAGAGATGTAGGATTTTACTGCCAAAACCAAGGCAGTCGTGGACAAAGGGGGAAGGCTGGTCACCCTGCCCGTGTCAGACACAGTGCTACAGCCTTATGTGTGTGCTGTCTCTCCTTCTTCCTGGAACCCAAAGCAGAGGTCCAATTAGCCTCACTTAACAGATGACAAAACTGATTTCCTAGGAAGATGAAGTACCTGACTTAAGCAGCCAAGCCATGTTTAAACCAGGTTCATCTCATCCAAAGACCAACCCTTAGCAACACCTGAAATGAGAATGCTAGCTCCTTGGAGGTAAAAAATGATCCTCTTCAGTTAACATAGAGACAGAGACAGAGAGAAAGTGAGAAAGAATCTCCAAACATCTGATGACATTTAAAATGAAATAAAAAGAGTTGTGTATTATACCCTGGCCGTAAGTCCAACATTGCACCCACTGATGATGGAGTTGCCTGCACATCACCGCAGGGAGACCAGACTCTCAGCAGCAAGGGCGGGGTGGGGAGCGCAGAGTGGAGCAGAGAAAGAGCAGCATTCTGTGTTATACTCACTCTGTTCCCACCATGCAGCGTGGTGCCCCTTACACAGTCTTCACCCACTAAAAATTATCTCACCAGAGCCTGTTGAAATCCTGAATGAATGTTAAGATTCTTTGGGCTGTGAAGAAATGTTTTGGCCGCCTCCAATTCAGTGCACGAGCCCTACCCACTCAAGACCTAACTTGAATCAAAATATATACGCATTTATGTGTTTCCTGCTAGCATCTTTGTTCTTTGAACTGAATAAATTTCCATTCCTACCCCCATAAAATCAACTTCCAGGGCATGGGTTCCATTCATCTAAAACAGTGTCTCTCTCCCCATCCCCCCCAACACACACAGACACCAGTTCCGGTTTTATTTTTATTATGGCAACTATGGAAGGAAGGAAGAAGGCAGAAAGGGAGGAAAGAAAGAAGGTAGGGAGGAATATTTTAGCTCTTAGCAACTAATTGGAAGGGAGGGAGAAAGGGAGGGAGGGGGGAAAAGGGAGGAAGGGAGGGAAGGAAACAGACATATAGACATGTATAATGTTTTTTTTTTTTTTTAATTTCATTGCCCTTCTACTTCACAGGGCAAATAGAGTCAAATGAAATCATAGCTAAAATGGTCTTCATGCAACTAATAAGTTTTCTACATGTGAAGAGATGCTTAATATGAGACCCTAATAACTAAAAAACAGAACATCCTGCAGTTCATGATCTTTCTCTCCTTCATTAGCACAAGTAACCCAGTTGCAAAGAAAAGACATACTTTACAGATGAGTAAACCCAAATTCCATTTCAAGCCCTCCTTTTTGTTAAAGGGCTAAGACTAGAGTAATGCTCTTGCCCACTCTCCTAAAGGCCATTCTTATTAAATATTCATAGTGTTTCTTAACAGGGGTAGGGGTATTGTTGTCATTTTGGAGGGAGCCTTGTGTTGTTGTTGCGTAGGGCAGGATTGTTCTGTATGTCACAGGAAAACGGCATCCCTGACTTCCGGTCTACTCAATGTCAGCAGTGTTCCCCTCCACTGTGACCAACCCAATGGTCCCAACAATTCCAAATGCCCCCTGAGGGGAGGGGCACTATTGTTCTGGTAAAGAACTTTGCCAGGAAAGCAGTCATAAGAATGGTCAACAAGCCATTCCAGATCTTCCTCACACTGCCCCTGTGCCGTGGAATAGCCTTATCCATCACACCCCATGTCCTGCTCTACCTTATGCACTCCACAAACATTCACTGAGCAGTCATCCTGTGCCAGGCCCTATCCTATGAACAGGAAAGATGAGGTTCCCACCCTCGTGGACACTCTGATGAAATCAGCAAAGGCAGGCAACGATAAAGTGAACTCATGTTATTTCAGGCAGTGCTGTGTGTTAGGAAAAGTAAAAGAAATTTTTTAAAAGATGTAAGTTTCCAGCCAAGGGAAGGGAAGCCATTGTAATTGGCAGGGTGATCAGGGGAGGTCCCTTGCTGGAGGTGACATCTGCACCAGGAGGAGAGCCGTGCAAAGAACGGGGAAGAGAGACCTAAGAAGGAAGAGCAAACGCGGAAGACCCGAAGCAAGAAAAGTCTGGCGTCACGGGACCAGCAAGAAGGACAGTGTGGCTAGAGCAGAGTCAGCAAGGCAGAAGCAAGGAGGTGAGGTCAGAAGGCTTGGAAGGAGCCAAAGCATGAAGGGTCTCCTGGTTTCTCTGGTCATTTCACACCTTCTCAGGTCATTTCACACCTCCACATCCTTGCTCTAGGTGTTCCAGTGCGTATAGTGTCCTGCCTGTTGCTACCACCTAGAAAATGTGGTTTTGTAATTCCTTTTGTAAAGCTTCCCCTGACTTCCCTAGGTTTTAATTAACAATCCTCTTCTTTCTTGCTTCTATACTTTTTTCACATTGTGCTTGACGAGCCAAACCACATGGGGTCACAGTAGTTCTGGATCCTCAGGCAAGATACACCACCTCTCTGGGCACTGGTATCCTCCTCTTCAAACCTGGAGAAAGTATTAGTCCCCTTGAGTACTACTGAGAGTGAGGATCAGGGTTAATTTAAGTGCTTTGAACATTGCCTTACATATAGTAAGTTCTCATTCAGTGCTGTTATAAAACACGTTGTTACATCCTACAGGTGCCTGTCTCTCCAAATAAATTCTAATATCCCTTGAAGGCTTGACATGGGTCAAGTATCTTACACGTCTGTCCTTCATAGCTAATATTGTGCCTGAAACAGCAGATGTCCAGTAAAGATGGTAGCAGGGAGGGAGATGAGGAAGGAAGGAAGGCAAAGAATTAGAAAGCAAGAGAAAAAAGGCCTTACATTTTTCAGTGTTTTCACATCACTTTGTATATTCCATTTTCATAGCAACCCAGTGAGCTGGCAGAGAAAGATTTGCTCGTCCCATTTCACAGAGAGGAAAACTGAGTCCCAGAGAGGTGAATGATTTGCTCTTCACAGTGAATGACTGAGCCCGGAGGGCTCATACTGTACATACATGGCTACATCTAAAGCATAGGACATCCTCTTTGGCATAAAAACAGTCACTGAAATCCTTCTGTTTGCAGAAGACTTTGTGTTTGTGAAATATTTAAACACTACTGAGCCTTTGCAACATTCCACTGAGGAGATCAAAGTTGACTCTTTTCACTTTCCAGAAAAGGAGGTTTGTGTCCAGGAGGCTGAGGCCTTGCATTCATTGGCATCAGAACTGGATCTAAAAACCAGGGGGTTTCTGGCCCCCATTCCAGTGCCCCCTCCACTCTAGCATGGCTCCCCTTCACCAAGGGACCAGAGACCCAGCCAGGTGTTCCAGGGTTTTGTTCAGACTCTTCTTCCCTGTTTGGCCCAGTTTCCTCATGAAGGACAGATCCATTTTTTTAATAATAAAAAGGAAAAATAGTTATTGTCTAACAAATATCTGGGTGATATTCAAAAATGGTCAGAACTGCATTCCTGAGCCAATTGCTATTCTAGGCACAGTCAGTGACTCACTGGCGACCTTGGACGAAAAAGAGGTAACCTTTTTCCTCTGACAAGTTTCTATTTCTCAGAACCCAGAGTCACGAGCAACACAATTTCTGACAAGATCTCCCCTTTGTCCAAAGCCTATATGAGCCCCCCAGACACAATAGATCCAGGACCTCCAGCATTTGACAGATTTTGACAAACCCATTTCAGGCTGAAACCACCAAATAGAAATATTACCTGGAACTCATCAGTCTATTAAGCCAAAATTTAAGTGGCTTTTCCAAGGTCATTTAGCTAATGAGTAGTGCAGGTATGATCAGGATGTACCTCGTGATTCCCTGTGTGATGATAACGGCAGACTCCCCTGACAGCTTCTTTGTTAAGTATGCCCAGAAGAAAGTACACAGAATCTTCTAGAGCTTCCAAATACCAAGAGATCACAAGACTTAGAGCTCAGCATTGGTGCAGTAGGACCAATGTCCAGGTAAAAAAAAAAGGATTAAATGGACTTGATTTGTTCCTTTCTCAGTATGTGAAATAACTACCCCAAAATTAAATGCTCCCTGGAGAACATTTCTTTAAAATGTTCAACCAACATGTATTTATTGAGTGTGCATTGAATCAAATATGGTGTTAGGTGCCAGGCAAACATCTTTAAACACAAGCTTCCCTTGGGGCTTACAGTCTAGTCAAAGAGGCTGACATCAAATAGACAATCACACAAATAATTATTGAACTTGATGCTGCAAAGTGTAAGAGCTAAGGGAGTATTTCACAGGAGACCTGTCTAAGTCTGGGGGAGAAAGGTGGGCATCCCTGAGGAAGTAATATTTAAGCTGAGCCAGATAAGCCAGAAGGAGGAAAGAGCTTTCGAGGCAGAGGGAACAGCATGTACAAAGACCCTGAGGCATGAAGAAGCATAGAAAACTTAAGAAATTGGAAGCATACCTTTAGGGATAGAGAGTGGGGTAGATGTGTGGAGGTGAGATGACAATTAGGCAGGACACAGTTTGAAAGACTGAGTGGTTAACAGTAAAGAATTGGGGCTTTAATCATGACTGCATCTTCCCGAGGAACATCAGGTCTCCCATCCCGTACAGAAATACCTGGAGGACCCGGGCCCCGAGCCCGTTTCAGGTGCCCTCCCCAGGGAGTGGCCACAAGGCTTTAGAGTTCATGTGCCCAAAAACAGAATATAAAAGAATTTCTCAGGGGGAAAAAAATGAAGTAATTTTTCAGTATCCCTTCACCATCTTTCCTCGAGCCAAAGAAAACCAATGTCCAATGTGATGGCTTAAGGTTCCACAACTAACAAAACCAAAGCCAAGTAGATCTTTCTTGGTACTTTTGCTTTCAGTTCCTAATCCCCTAAGACACAGATATTTTACCTCTATCTGACTTGTAATGACAATTACAGACCATCAAAGTGGAAAAGAATCTTAAATGCTCAAGATGATGATGATTTCATAGACCAGCATGATGTACATGTACATACATATAGGTACACACATATTCACATATGTGTCTTTTCTCTTAATGTATGTATATATTTTCTTAACTGGTCTAGCATTCCTAGTTAATTTCCATCTGTGTATCACCAGCATTTAACTTAAAGAGCAGGAGACATTCCAACCAAAAATTTCAAGAGAGAAAGAACATAACACTTAAGAAAAAACTTTCCTGGGACACCTGAGCGGTCGGTTAAGTGTCCCACTCTTGATTTTGCCTCAGTTGGTGATCTCACGGTTCGTGAGTTTGAGCCCTGAGACAGGCTCTGTGCTCACAGACTGGGAACTGCTTGAGATTCTCCCTCTCTCTCTCCCCCTCCCCCACTCTCACTCCTTCCATCTCTCTCAAAATAAACTTAAAAAAGGAAAGAATACTCTCTCCTCAGAAAGTAGAAATGATACATTCACACCAACATTTTCACCATAGACGAACAGACCAGCTTGGAAACCAGTGACCTAGATCCCTGCTGTCCAATACTGTAGCCACTGGCTACGTGTGGCTCTTGAGCAGTTGAAATGCGGTAAGATGTGCCATACGATACATGAGACTGCAAAGATTAAAGAAGAAAAAATATTGAATGTCTCACGAAACTAGCATACAGTGATTGCAGGTTGAAATAATATTTTGAGGGTGCCTGGGTGGCTCAGTCAGTTAAGCATCCAACTTCAGCTCAGGTCATGATCTCACGGTTCATGGGTTCAAGCCCCGTGTTGGGCTTTGTGCTGACAGCTCAAAGCCTGGAGCCTGCTTTGGATTCTGTGTCTCCCTCTTTCTCTGACCCTCCCCTGTTCATGCTGTCTCTATCTCTCTCTCAAAAATAAATAAAACATTTAAAAACATTTTTTTAAGAAATAATATTTTGGATATACTGGGTTAAACAAATTTTTTGAGAGAGAGAAAGCGCACAAGCCAGGAGGAGTAGAGAGAGGGGAGGGCACAGACTCTGAAGCAGGCTCCAAGCTCTGCGCTGACAGCAGAGAACCCAACGTGGGGCTCAAACTCATGACCTGAGCCAAAGTTGGATGCTTAATCGACTGAGCCACCCAGGTGCTCCTGGGTTGAATAATTATTAAAATTAACTTCACCTGTTTTACCTTTTTAATATAGTCACTAGAAAACTTCAAATCACTGATGAGGCCCATATCTATCTCTGTCAGACTGTGTCACCTAAAATAACTCTCCCATTGTACAGATGGGGAAGTTCAAAGAGAGAACCTTTGTACAAAGTGAACAACAAAATATAAAAGTGCTGGCAATGGGATATGGATACGGTGGGAGGAGCATTGAGTGGCACGCAGGAAACAGGGGCTCTGATTTTGGCTCCACCCCAGGCACACGAGGTATGCTCAGCCAGTGGCTCTGCCTGGCTGAGCTGTGGGTTCCTCACTAAAGTGACCACATCGGGTGCGGGCGAAGCTGAGGTCTCTAACAGCTCTGACGGTCTGACCCTCTCACCCTCCCGCCTCCGGGCAGGACATCACTCACACTGCCCAAGATTGGAGGCTAAGTTTCCATCTTTATAAGAATCCCCAGAGAAGGAGACCTGGAGAACCCCGTGGCTGACACATGTCGAGTGTCACAATATTGATGATGTTCCCTGAGAACACAGAGGCCGCCTGCCTCCGAGCTGAATGTGTAATTGTGTAATGTGAGCAATTGCAGAGGCAAAGCTGTCAGTCTTGTTCCTCAGCACCAAGCTCTCCTTTGACAGAAGAGGCTCCTTGGTGAGAAGGAAAAAAAAATATCTATTGAGGATTTACTCCGTACCCAAGACTGACAAAGTGCTCTGTGATGGGCTGATTGTGCCCTCCTGAAAAAGATACATTGAAGTCCTAAATCCCAGTGCCTCAACATGTGATCTCATTTGGAAATAGGCTCCTTAGGCCTAAGTGTCCATCAACAGATGAATGGATCAAGAAGATGTGGTTTATCTATACCANTAAAAAAAATTAAAAAAAAAAGGAAATAGGCTCCTTAGTGAGGTGATCATGTTACAATAGTGTAATTAGAGTGGCCCCTAATTTGATAGGACTGGTGTCCTCATAAGAAGTGGAATTTGGACACAGAGGCAGACATACACAAAGGGAAGATGATGTACAGACACAGGGAGAAGGCGCTCTGTGACATCTATAAGCCAAGGAACAACAATCATTGCTGGCAACGGCAGCAATTACAAGAGGCAAAAACAGATTTTCCCCTCCAGCTGTCGGAAAGAGCATGTCTCTGCTAACACCTTGTTTTGGACTTCTACCCTCCAGGATTGTGAGACAATAAATGTCTCTTGTTTTAAGCCGCCTTGCATGTGGTACTTTGTTACAGTAGCCTCTGGAAGCTAATACATACTGCAAATCCATTACCAAAGTTAATCCTCACAACCCTACATGGTAGGTGCTACTGTTCTTGCTCACGTTGCTGGTGGGTCAATAAGGGTAAGTAACTTGTCCAGATAATAGAGTAGATGCCAAAATTGAAACCAGTCCTCCTGGCTCTCTGCTATTCTGTTCTACTCCCCTGGTTGAATGGAAAGAATATGAAATAAGAGGACCCGTAGACTATCACTGGATCTTCATTGTGTGACCCTGGGAAAGTCATTTCACCTGTTGGGCCAAAAGAAATGATGACGAGTTCCAACTAGGATGATGACCATGAGACCTAAAATAAGTGAGTAAATAAAATTGATAGATGTTGGAATGGGTTAAATGTGATAAGAAAGAGGGAAGACTAAAAATTAGACCGTTCCGTATCCTCCCTAACCAGGAGATGATTCATGATTGTCGCCAACCACAAGGACCATTGCTGTCACCACTGTACCCACTTCCATCTCATCTACAACATCACGACCACAGACACAACTGCCACTCTTACTACCAGTGCATCAACCTTCCCTTCCCACTCCCCACCCCCCCGTGCCACCACACATCCCACTTACTGATGATTTACTGTGTACCAAGTACAGTCACTATCCCCATCTTACAGATGAAGCAACTGAGGCTTGGGGAGGCTAAAAAAAAAAAACAGGTCCCACAGCTAATAAAAAAATGGATTTCTAAAAGAAGGAATTCAAAGCCTCTTGCAATTCTTCCTATAACGTCTTCCTTACTTCTCCCCTAGGCTTGAGATCGGAAACAAGCTATTCCATCCCCAAAGATAAGGAATGCTGATCTGGGCTGCTCAGTTCCAGGACATTGCATGGTGCTCCAGGGTCAGCTTTCAAAATGATATGATAGTCTGCAATATAAACAAATGGACTCTCTCCTTCTGTCTCATTCCAGACAGCAGGAGTCTGGCTAATCCTCTTTTTTCCAAGAGCCTATAGAAAAGAATATCTATGGAAGACTATTCTAGAAGAAAATCCAGACTTATTATTTTTTTCTTCCTGTCTCTAGAGGGTCAGGGACCTAGACTATCAGAGCCTGGGGTAAGTGACTACAAATATTTATACACACTGTCCAGCTCTGTTACTCTATGTATGGCTTGTTATAGGAGAGCAGGATTCCAGTTTGGACTTTGGGTTAGAAGTAGACCAGAAGTACCTGGGTGACTCGGTTGAGTATCCGAATTTGACCCAGGTCATGATCTCATGGTGCATGGGTTCAAGCCCTGCATCGAGCCCTCTGCTGTCAATGCAGAAGCCCACTTTGGATCCTCTGTCCCTCTCTCTTTGCCCTTCCCCTACTCACTTTCTCTCTCCAGAAAAATAAACATTAAAAAAAGGAGAGAAATAGAACATATCTTTCAAGCTATCTTGTTTCAAGACCACTTACGTTTATCAAATGGAGAAACAAATCCTCCATAAGTACTCCTTGATTTGCTTTCAGTTCTAGACCAGGTGTGGGGGTCCAAACCCACAGCTAATAACCAGATTATTCCCTTTGTTTTGCGTAAATCTCCTTTGAGGATCTTGTAGGGACTGATGGCCAACTGAGGATAGGATCCTTCCTTCCTCGCATAATCAAACACCATCACCTTATTATCTTAATCTCACCATGACTTCTACTAGTGGTATTATCCATGAAGATAGGAAATGTAAAATGAGCAATTCAGGTAATGAGTGGTCATAGGGAGTGGAGGTTAGATTTCCTTTGAGATGCCAGTGGACCTCTGTTGGGCAGTTTAATCAACAAGAATTCAGGGAGAATTCTAGGCTGGACATACAGATTTGGTCTTAAGTATATAGATGGTGACTGACATCACAGAAGACATAGTTTCATAGGGACAATATATAAAATGAGAAGACTGAAGCTTTAAGAACATAACCCCAAGGAACAACTACCTAACCTTTTAGAGCCTCATTTTTCTTGTCTGTAAAATAAGGATTAAAAACAGTTTGATGATGAGGATTGAATGAGCTAATACATGTAGATATTCCATACTTTCTGGTTTATAAAATATGCTAAATGAATGCCAATGGCTAATTTTGTTGTTTGTCTGAGATGGCAGGTAATGAGCGAGGGCAAGAAGCTGCTAAGAAGTAAAGGTAGCCAGAGGCATCATCATAGATGGCTTCTATATCCCCTATGAAGTAGAAGGCAAAGCTGCCTTTCAAAGGTGAAGACAAGGTGGTGAGATTGGAGGCTTGGAGACAGTGATAAAGAATGGTAAAAACTCTTCTGAGCAATGAGGGACTAGGGACAGATAGAAGGATTATTGGATAGTATGACGTAGGCATCTAAGATGGGCACCCGTATATTTGTAGAACTAGAAAATTGCAGTGCGGTGTACATTTTATCCTATATCATCATCAGCCCTGATGGCATGAGCCAGGCCTAAGAGTTAGCACAGTTGACTGGTTAAACAACAAACAGGCTTGGGAGGTGAGTAAACAGGTGGATAAATAGATGTGGTAGGTTGCTCTGCAGTCCACAATTCTGGGTTAGGGTATAAAACTGTGAGCACACTGTACCAGTGTTTTGACTTAGAATCCTGTGGGTAATTTCTATTTCCAACCTATACTCAGCACTTCCTTGGACTCCACCCACCCTGATTAATTTCCTTGTTACTTCTGCACCAGACTGTGATGTCTCTGGAAGTGGGATAGCACCCAAACCACACTCTGTACATTGTCAGCATTTGGGACACCTAATAACGTACACTGGTAAGAACATGAATGCTGGTACCACACTGTTTACATTCAAACCCCAGCTCCATCTTTCACAATCTGTAGAACCTTGGCTACAGTATTTAAGGCTGCTAAGCCTCAGTTTCCTCATTAATAGAACGAGGATCCAACTTACCATAGAGAAGGTGTAGATAGAGAAGATTTAGATAAGGTAATCCATGCAAAATGCTTAGCACAGCACGTGGTCATGACAAAAACCTCAGCAAATATTATTTATAATAATAAATGCAATGATTTTAAACCAGTATGCAGCATGTTTGGGGTGTTGGATCGGATTAGTTCTAACCCAGAAGGGAATGTAGTAATACAAAGTTAATGGTGAAGTTGAAAAAGACATGAAAAAACATGAGGGGCTCTACAAGCTGGAGGCAGCTCTCCCCATTGAGCACTGCCAGAGAGAAGGCTGTTTGCCAGGGCCTCTGAGCCCAGACACCTTCTCCAACATAATTGAGAAATATGTTCCTCATGCATTCCTAATTGGAATATAGCAGATGGCAGAGGCCCTTGTTTAATGAAATATGTCCATTCGATTAAGCTGGGCCATTGGGGATTTAGGAACTTCAATACAATCTCATTGCTATCTTTCCTCTTTGGAGACCAGGGAAGTTTCAGGGATTTTTACAAACTTAGATTAAAGGTCGGAGAGGGAACAATGACAGTGGAGGAGTCTCGAAACCAAAAAGTTAATCTTTTGCATTTCTGGCTCAATCTACATTTTCCTCTGCGGCAAAGAACCAGGGCCTGGAGTGTCTCCTATGTGGGCTCTGGGCATGGGTGGAGCACAGAGCTGATCAGTCAACCTATTTATGAGCCAAGCAAACTGAAATGATTGGGATTCTTGACACACAGGCTCCAAGTTTCTTCCTCTGTACCCTACTAATGCTAGTCCCTCTGGCTAAGGTACCTTCCCTGCCTATTTCCATATGCCCCAGACCCTGCGTGTGTGTGTGTGTGTGCGCACACACACACACACACACACACACACACGCAAGCATAACTTCCTCCATGAAGACTTCCTTAATTGCCTACCAAAAATAAAATACAAAACCCCCAAGGTGCTTCATCTGAAGCTCTTCAATGACCTATTACTTTCCACTTTGAATTATTTTTGTTCATTCTGTACAAGACTTTCTTGAGATATGTTGATCTCCTTCCTAAAGGTGAGGGCCACAGGATTGGCTTACTCTTAATGGCCTTGGCTATTAAGCTTAATAGGTTCACAGAGAATGAAAAGACAGATATAAGGGGGAAAAGCTCCAAATCCTCTTTCCCTGATTTTCTGCTTAACCTGTACCTCTACTCCCAACCAAGGAAGAGAAACAGTTAATCTGATTTGTAAAGGTTCTGAAAAATCTTTTTAAAGTTTATTTATTTATTTATTTATTTATTTATTTATTTATTTAGAGAGGAGGAGGGAGAGAATCCCAAGCAGGCTTCACATTGTCAGCACAGAGCCTGATGTGGGACTCGAACTCACAAGCTGTGAGATCATGACCTGAGCCAAAACTGAGAGCCAGACTCTTAACCAACTGAGCCACCCAGGAACCCCTGATTTGTAGTTTTGAAACATTTTCTTCCTTTGGATTCTGGGATACTACACGCTCCTTAGTTTCTTCCAAACTCACTTACTGTTCTAAGTCTCCTTTTGATAATCTTTCTTCTCTTCCAAGTTTCTAAATGTAGTGCTTTAAGATTCAGTCCTTAGACATCTTTGTGTTTCTTCCTATTCTCACTCCTTATATGATCCCATCCAGTACCATGACTATTTATTTTGAAGATGTGATTTTATTTTATTATTTATTTATTTTTAAAGTTTCTATTTTAGTTCCTGTTATTTAACACACAGTGTTAGTTTTAGGGGGACAATACAGTGATTTAGTACTTCCATACATCACTCAGTGCCATGACCTTAAACACTATCTGAGTGTCTTGGAACTCTGGTTCTTTTGACTATTTCCTTGTAATCCAGACGTAAATAACTTAACTGCCTACTCCATATGCACATAAAGAAACCATGGATGTCTCACATTTACCATGGATAAGACAGAACTATGGATTTTGCTACCCCCCCCTACATATTTCTAGCCATTCATTTCCTAGGCAACAAGCTAGGAGTCATCCTTCTTTCCTCTGACCCCATTCATTAGGAAGCTTCATCAGTGACACCTCTGGCATCTGTCCTGAACCCCATGCTCTCTCACCACCTCCCATGCTAATAACCTAGCCCAGGTCACCATCATCTCTTGCCTCAGAAATTACAACCTCTTCCTTAGTCGTCTCTATCTCTCTACTCTTGGCCCCCTATAGTTTATCTCCTTCACATAACAGCATAAACCAGCATAGCCTCCCCTTAGAACCCGCCTACGGCTTTATATCGCATATGGAACAAAATTTAAATTCCTGGAATGGCCAGTAAAACCCCTACATGACCCAACCTATCAATCTCTGACAGCAAGTCCCCACACTCTCCCTGCCATTTACTGCAGCTCAGCTGTGCTGATCTTCTTGTCACTGAAACCAACTGAACTCAGCCCTGAGGTAGAATATTTGCACTTACTGTTCTTTTGCATTGGCACACTCTTTCCCCAGTTCCTGGCATGGGCACCACCTTCTTATCCCTGAGGTTCAACATCATCTTCCCTGAGTAGTGACCTTCACTTACTACCTTAGCTCAAGTAGCCCCTCTTCATATTATTTATTGCTGCTACTTTCTTCAAAGGCCATAACAGTACCAAAGGTGTCTTACTCATTTATATGTTTATATTTTAAAATTTCTGCTCACTGGAATGTAAACTTCTTGAGGATAGGGCCTCTGACTATTTTGTTCACTGCTGCATCCACGGTGCTTACACAGAGCAGACAAACAAGTCATAATGTGTTGATTGACTGCCTCCATTTAGATAATATGGAAAAGGGAAGATCTTGGACTATACAACCCAATAATCTGCCCTCTTAATGTGTTTACCTCCTTAATGCAATGACTTTCACCTCCCCTCCTTCAGCCACATACTGTGGTTGGCCAGGCCAGGACTGCCTCTGTCTCCTATAACTGCTTCACCAAATGATATCAAAGTCAGTCATTCCTCACTATGCCTGGATCCCCACTAGTTCCCTATGGCCCCCCTCCATACCTATTCTTCCTCCTTCTGAAATGCCTAGCTCCCTCTGCCAGTCTCTTCCTATATATATTATATTATTCTTCCTATATGTATGTAATTCTCCTCTATACATACCCAGGGAAGACTTTGATTCATCACTTAAACCTTTGTTTTCAACCAAGATCCTGAATTATCTTTGCTTATCCCAAATCCTCAACCCTGAGTTATCCAATGGCTGGCCTTCTTTTCTCCTACATCTGGGAAGCTCTATCTACTGGAAAAAAATTCTAGTTTAGAATGATTATAATCCACTGTCCCTAGTGCTGCCTGGCAATCCTTCTATGTTTCCTTGATCAACATTCTTTCTCATTTATTTACATTTTTTAAATGCTTATTTGTTTTGAGAGAGAGAGAGAGAGAGAGAGTGTGGGGTGGGGGAGGGGCAGAGAGAGAGGGAGAAAGAATCCCAAGCAGACTCCACACTGTCAGCTCAGGTCTCAGAAACCATAAGATCATGACCTGATCGGGAACCAAGAGTTGGACGCTTAACCAACTGAGCCACCCAGGCACTGTTCCTTCCCATTGAATGCCGGTGATGTTTTAAACCTTCTTTGACCTTACAAACCACCAAACCCTGACTCTTGCTCAAAGTAGACAACTGTATCACCTATCACAGAGACAATGGGAGCCTCTGGATTCCATCCTTTCCCATATTCCTATTGATTAATCCGTCTCTTTCTCTGTATTATCACCTCCAGTCTCCTAGATCCACTCCAGCAGCATTTAGACATGTAAAGATCCTTCAAATCTTATTTTAAAAACAAACAAAAATGTACCCTCCCATTACAAACATCTTACTTTTCCCCCTCTCTTTTAGAGTCAAGGATTTATTGATGCTATCTATCTTCACTCTTTCACCTCCCATTCTCCCATTCTTCATCATTCTTGTAATATGATCTTCTCTACTATTACTCAATTGAAACTACCCTTGTCAAGGGTACAGATGCCTTTGTCACTAAATCCAAGTGGCAAATTTTAGACCGTTTCTAAGATCAGTCCTTAATATCTGTGCAACACTGAAGACCTGTTCATCCTTAAAATGGTGCTTTTTCATATCTATGACATTATAATCCTCTTGTTTTCTTCATACACATCCAGATATTTCTTTTAAATCTCCCTCCAACTCTCTTCTGCCCACATTTTTATGTGCACTAGGGTTTCATCCTTTGCCTCTTCTCTTCTTGCTATATATTCCTTTAAGAAAGCTCATTCAACCACTTGACCTTGGTTATCACATATGTGCTGGTGACCACCAAAATTTGTGTTCCCAGTGTAAAACTCACTCTCTCGACAGATAGATAGATAGATACATACATACATACATAGAAAGATAGATAGCCTACAAATATCTAAATTTTAAAATGCCCAAAGCTGAATTAATTACCTTCTCCTTTTTTCAAGTTTGATCCACGCCTAGCATTGGTTCTCTTCATGAACAGCACTTTCAACTATGTAGCCACCCAAATACAAACTAGAATCTTCCTCAACATCTTCAACTTCCTCACCTCCTATATTTAATTTGTCATGAAGTCTTTCTGGTTCTACGTTTTCCTAAATTCATTTACTTAGCTCAAATCTACTTTTGTGAAATTACCTGCACTGCTGATCTTCTTACAGTTGAATTTCTCCTCCTAAGCAAGTGTCCTCATGACAGCCAAACTGATTTCCAAAAGCACAAATTTATTCATGACATGTCCATGCCTTGAAACTTTTATGGCTCCCTATTACCTTTAAAACAAATTCCAAATTCTTCTTCACGGTATAGAATATCATAATGCTCAATTCCTGCTTATGTCTCCAGTCTCGATTCTTGTCACTCCCCTTTATAAGCTGAGCTTTAGCAAAGCTAAACCACTCTACCTCTTACAGAATATAGACCACACACGTTCTCACTCACCTTCAGACATTTATGCATGTTCTTTTTGTTGCTCAGTTCAATCTTTCCCCTCTCCTTGGCCAGGTAGCCCTTACTCATTCTTTAGGTCTCTGTTGGATATGACTTCTTCTGCAGGCCTTTTGTATCTTTGAATTTGGGTGCCTCTTAAGAGAGTTCCCATATGTATGGAATGTATGTCTATTAAGTCACAAATCACCCTGTGCTTTGAGTTGGCTCTCTTCATTTTTTTAGAAAATTTTATTTAAATCCCTTAGTTAACATACAGTGTAATATTTGTTTCAGATGCGTAACATAGTGATTCAACCCTTCTATACAACACCTTGTGTTCATCACAACAAGCCGACTACTTAATCCCCATCACCTATTTCACCCATCTCCTACCCATCTCCCTCCTGGTAACCATCCATTTGTTCCCCATGGTTAAGAGATTGTTTCTTGTTCTGAAATTTGACTCTTTTCAAACAGATTTATCGATAATTTACACATGATAAAATTCACCCATTTAAGTATACAATTTAATGAATCGTGGTGTACTTACAGAGTTGTAGTAAAATCCCCACAATCTAATTTTAAGATGTTTCTATCACCCTTCTTCCTAGGATATGAGCAACTTGAAGGAGGTGCCATGTTTTGTTGATCTTTAGACCCTCAAGTCATAGCACAGCATCTGTCACCAAATAAGTATTGTTGAACAAATAAAAAATAAATGAAAGGAAAAAATTAATTTCAAAACTATGACATGTTGCATTTCTCTTTATCAGATTTGGCAACCTAATTTTGAAGCTCTCACTTTCATACACATTCTTCACCCTCTCTTTAACATTTCACCAACTTCCCCACATGGTAATCACTTGATAAATTTGCTCTGACAGAGAAAATAAGACTTTAAAACATCCAAGGGGCCGAGAGATCCAGCACTGTGCATTTAGGGGTGATTCAAGCCTGTCTAGAAACTCATACTTGCCCAAAATGATGTTAGGTCTATTCCCCAAACACTTGAGATTTCATCCAGTAAAAATCACCCATATGGGTTAACGTAAGATGTCTGCTATTGGGTCCTATTCTCTTTATTTTCCCTGCCCTTCTAAAACCTTCAAGCGAGAGTCAAAGGACTCTGTCTGGACATAATTATGTCAACAATCCACCAAGCAACTTGAGATAAATTATTTCACATTTCTGTACCTGAGCTTCCTTAGAATATTCACCTTATCTCTCCAGATTCTGATTCAGTGAGGATGAATCCAAAATAGAAAGCAAAACAAAACACGTTAAAAAGTGAGAAGCACTATATAAGTAAAATGGATTTTAATTGGCTACTCTTCTCTCTGGTTTACATAAATCACATTATTTGTTTAAAGATACTTTTGTGATGACCTGAATTATTAAAACCATCTAGAACCGATATTCAAACATACAAAATCCTTCATGCAGAAAGCTGATGTACTCTGCTAAAGGAGGAGGACTTTTGCTCTTTCTTTGAGCCGGTTCTTATTTCACAAACAATTCTTTTTTAACATATTCTTTTTTTCAATTTTTTTAATGTTTATTTATTTTTGAGAGCAGGAAAGACAGAGCATGAGCAGAAGGGCATAGAGAGAGGGAGACACAGAATCTGAAGCAGACTCCAGGCTCTGAGTTGTCAGCATAGAGCCTGATATGGGGCACAAACTCACCAGCCATGAGATCATGACCTGAGCTGAAGTTGTATACTTAACCAACTGAGCCACCCAGGTGCCCCTCACAAACAATTCTAATGAATATGATTATATTGTTTTCCAAACCACAGCAGATGGGAAATAGAACTGAACAGAGGCAGAGGAGCTACAAAAAGCAAACACATGGTGAACAGGAAGGTTAACAGCAGACAACAGAAAAAAATAGAAACATTATAAAAGTGGATATTAGAGGGGCGCCTGAGTGGCTCACTCAGTTAAGCATCTGACTTCGGCTCAGGTCATGATCTCACAGTTCGTGGGTTTGAGCCCCACATTGGGCTCTGTGCTGACAGCTAGCTCAGAGCCTGGAGCCTGTTTCAGATTCTGTGTCTCCCTCTCTCTCTGACCCTCCCCTGCTCATGCTGTCTCCCTCTCAGAAATAAATAAAACATTTTTAAAAAGTGGATATTAGAAGTCAGAAAATTATAACCAGGGGATGTTCAAAAGAGAGGCCTGTGGTCCTTCCAAATGAATGAATCTCATAGAGCAAAAGATCAATATTCATAATGATGGTTCTGAGTCATCAGAAGACTCCACTTCTTGAGAACCAGTTCTAAAGAGAGAACATGTAATTTTTTTAAAACACAAATTAGCTTCTTTCCTTTAAGTCTTAATTTAGAAATGTAAACAGAAATTATTTTGATCTCTAAAGGGTTACTGTTTTTGGTAACAAGATGACATTGACTTTTCATGCTATAACCAAGACTGTTTACATATAGAAAATCAGCCATTGCATATGTAGTATTTTTGCATGAATTAATGTCATGGGAAGTATCCCACCTAGCATATTTGCAGTAGGATACTGTAGAAAAAGGGTTATCATCTTAATTCCTTCACTGTCCCCTGAAGAAAATCCTATAAGGTATTAAACCCTGAAAGGTCGGCATACTATTTTATTCTTACAGTGTATTATGGTAAAGAGAAACAAAATATTGCACCATATGTTTTGCCTACTGAGAGATGGACCCTGTATTCATTCCCACGTGCTCTCTGCTGTTCCATAAATGTTAAGAAATTGATGTGACGTAGGCCTGAAATTTTCAAATGGGTGGTCTAAATTATCTGTGGGAAACTTTTGTTTGTAGACATTCAAAAGACAAATGAGACAATGCATTGCTAATAAGGGAGAAAAAGTGAGATGAATAAACAATTTCTTCCTAGAACTCTCTCTGCCTCTGGGCACTTGGTCCACTAGCAAAACTGTTTACAAGACATTTCCAAAGTCCCTGGAGATGCTTTTGGCTCAATTAAAACCTGACTATTTCATCCCTAAGAGCTGAAGCGAGCTATGAAATTAAGAGAATTGACTTTGTTAGGTTTCATATTTCCTCCCTTCCCCGACCCAAGAAATTAACTCCTCATCAAACTGACAAATAGACATTGCATCTTGCTTATCCTCATTATAAATTTGTGCTCCCCATAATTGACCTTCTTAATGAGCCTGGGTTGTTTGAAATAATAGTCAATAACGTTGACAATTCTTTATCTAGTACAGTGACTGTTACATGATTTTCACTCATTTGTTGGACGAAGGATCATAGAAGGACGGATGAATAATCATAATTGTAATCATAATCATGAAATAGAAGTGACAAATATTGGTAAGATCCTGAGTGATAGATCATCTATGGTAGCAGCCTTAACTGTCTGCATGCAACTAGCATTATGAATTTAATAACTAGATATCCACAGGCAAAACAAACTTCTCAACCCATAATAAGAATTTACTCAGAATGAATCATAAATCTAAAAGTTAAACTTAAAAGCTATAAAATGTCCAGAAGGAAAGAAATGACAAAAATCTCCATGATTTTAGATAAGGTGAAGATTTCTTAGGCACAGTATCTAAAGCATCATCAACACAAGAAAGATTGATGAAACAGACCTCATCAAAATTAAAAACTTCTACTTTACAAAAGATACTGTTTAGAGAATGAACGGATAAACCATGACTGGGATAAATATTAGCAAAACATCTATCTGACAGAATGTCAGAATATATAAAGAATTCTCAAAACTAAATACTAAGTAACCAGACTACCCAATGTAAAAGAATGAGCAAAAGACTTGAGAAGCAATTCCACCAAAGATATACAAATGGAAAAACAGCACATGAAAAGATGCTCAAGAACATTAGTCCTGAGAGTAATTCAAATTACAACTACACGGGCACCTGGATGGCTCAGTCGGTTAAGCGTCAATCTTCGGCTCTCAGGTCACGATCTTGCAGTTTCTGAGTTCGAGCCCCGTGTAGGGCTCTGTGCTGACAGCTTGGAGCCTAGAGCCTGCTTCAGATTCTGCGTCTCCCTCTCTCTCTCTGCCCCTCTCCTGCTCATGCTCTGTCTCTTAAAAATAAATGTTTAAAAAAATTTTTTTAAATTACAACTGTAATGAGATAACATGGCACACCTATTAAAAGGGCTAAAACTATGGGTGCCTGGGTGGCTCAGTCGGTTGAGCATCCAACTTCAGCTCAGGTCATGATCTCACGGTTCGCGGGTTCGAGCCCCACGTCGGGCTCTGTGCTGACAGCTCAGAGCCTGGAGCCTGTTTCGGATTCTGTATCTCCCTCTCTCTCTCTGACCCTCCCCTGTTCATGCTGTCTTTCTCTCAGAAATAAATAAAACATTTTTAAAAATTAAAATAAAAATAAAAGGGCTAAAACTAAAAAGACTGACCGTACCAAGTGCTGGGGAGGACAGTTTGATAATGTCTTATAAAAATACATTTATTATATGACATAGAAATCACACTTCTAGGTATTTTCCCAAAATAAATGACACCCTATATTTACTTAGAACCTTGTTTGTACACAATGTTTACAGCATCACTATTCATAATTGCTCTGTACACATCGCACACAACACACACATCCTTCAGCTGATGGATAAACATGCTGTGGTATGTCTGTACACTGGAATACTACTTGGCGATAAAAAGAAAAGAAACACTGAGATACAGATATATTTAGATATTTGTACATCTATCTATATCACACCACAAATGAATCCCATGAATTATGCTAAGAAAAAGAAGATGGTCTCAAAAACTATATACCACACAATTCTACTTAAATGACATTCTGAAAAAGACAAAATTACAGGAACAGAAAACAGATCCATTTTTTGTCAGGTCTAGGAGCAGGTGCAGGGGTTGCCTCGAAAGGAAAAAAGAGAATTTCTTGAATGATGGAACTGTTTCTGTATCTTGACTGTGGTTATGTGACTGTATGAATTTGCCAAAACCCAGAGAACTATGTGCAAAAAAATAAAATAAAATAAAAAGGAAAATGTATTGCCTGTGGATTTTTTTAAGAGGATATATGTTGCATTCTAAGAAAAGCCACAAAAGCATGCACATAGCTAGAAATCTCTTTACAATCTTCCAGAATAATAATGACTGCTAACATGTGTTGAGTCCTTACTATGTGACAGACACTGTGCTAAGGGCTTTTTTACTTGATCTTATTTAACCCTCACAAACACCTTTTGTGGTAGGAACCACTGTGATTCCCATTTTTCAGATAAGAAAAGGAGGATCCAACAGCAAAAGCAAAACTAGGAATTTACCCAAGGGATACAGGAGTGTTGATGCATAGGGGCACAAGTCCCCCAAAGTTCATAGCAGCACTTTCAACAATAGCCAAATTATGGAAAGAGCCTAAATGTCCATCAACTGATGAATGGATAAAGAAGGTGTGGTTTATCTATACAATGGAATACTTGGCAATGAGGAAGAATGAAATCCTGCCATTTGCAGCAACATGGATGGAACTCAAGAGTGTTATGCTGAGTGAAATAAGTCAGGCAGAGAAAGACAGATACCATATGTTTTCACTCATATGTGGATCTTGAGAAACTTAGCAGAAGACCATGGGGGAGGGGAAGGGGAAGGGGAAAAATAGTTACAGAGAGGGAGGGAGGCAAACCCTAAGAGACTTTTAAATACTGAGAACAAACTGAGGGTTGATGGGGGTGGGGGGAGACAGGAAAATGGGTGATGGGCATGGAGGAGGGCACTTGTTGGGATGAGCACTGGGTGTTATATGGAAACCAATTTGACAATAAATTATATTTGGGAAAAGGAAGGAGGAAGGAAGGAAGGAAGGAAGGAAGGAAGGAAGGAAGGAAGGAAGGAAGGAAGGAAGGAAAGAAGGAAAGGAGGGAGGGAGGGAGGGAAGGTCCTAGAAGTATCTTCACTCTGCCCTCAGTTCCCAGCCCAGGTAACACATCTCCAGATGCTGCACTATGATCCATCAACCTGCACAGCATCCCACTAAAACTAGACCAGGACCTAGAGCTCAGTCTCAACCCTGGTTTGCTACCAATACACTGTGTGAGCATAGACAAGTACTTGACCTTCCTGTGCTTTCTTATTTCAAACTCCAAGACACTAGAAAACTGAGTTCTGTTTCCACTTATTCCTACTTAATAAGCCTATGACTAGGCTTTAGTCACTTGCTGCTTGCAAAGACTGACATTCTGACTTATCTGGGTTCTTGCCCTCCTGCTACCCTACTGGGTCCTAGTGTGTAAAATTCCACTATTACTTCTTTATTCCTTAAGATAAGCATAGTGGCCTGAGAATGGTACAATGCACTTGCTATAACCCTTGGAGTCCAGGAGTAGGAGCAGGGATTGTCCAGGTTGCTCACAAGTTGTTTCAAGTTGTTTATAGTCTAGCAGATGAGACAGAGAAATGAGTAACGGTGAACCAGGATATTGTGTTGTGTGTTGAGTTCTTTGCTGTGAAGCAGTGGTAGGCAAAATTATGGGCTATGGAGGTAAGGGGAGCTGCGTTTAAAGTTTCTCTTCGGGGGCGCCTGGGTGGCTTAGTCAGTTAAGCGTCCGACTTTCGCTTAGGTCATGATCTCGCGGTTTGTGGGTTCGAGCCCCATGTTGGGCTCTGTGCTGACTGCCAGCTCAGAGCCTGGAGCCTATTTCAGAGTCTGTATCTCCCTCTCTCTCT